>NC_044980.1:83955505-84270862 GCF_008728515.1 Papio anubis | reverse complement strand
TTTACAAAAGTGTCTTTGTAGCATTATATAGCAATGGGAAATATAAGGTTTGGTTAAATATATTATGAAGCCATAAAAGAATAAATTGTTATAGCAAAAAAAAATTGTTAGAGCAATTAAGTCACTATAGAATAGGGTGTGCCATATATTATTAAATTTGAAAAGTAGGTAACAAACTAGCATGATCAGTATTCCTTATACAAGGTAAAACTCTAATGGCTGGGCGCAGTGACACACTCCTGAAATGCCAGCACTTTGGGAGGCTGAGGCGGGCAGATCGCTTGAGCTCAGGAATTTGAGACCAGCCTAGGCAACATTGTGAAACCCCATCTCTACAAAATACAAGAAAAAAAAAAATTCAGCTGAGCGTGGTGGCACACCCCTGTAGTCCCAGCTACTCAGCTACTCAGGAGGCTGAAATGGGAGGATCACTTGAGCCCAGGAAGGACGAGGCTGCAGTGAACCCAGATAGCGGCCTGCACTCCAGCCTGGGCCACAGAGTGAGATCCTGCTTCAAACAACAACAACAAAAACCTCACCTCCAACTTCACCTTCTCAACCCCTCTTCACCTCCAACTCCAAAAACAAACAAACAAACAAACAACTTTGTAAAGTGTGTACTCCAGAATATCTACCATTATTATTGCTTGGTTGTGAGATTATAGATGTTTCAGAGTTTCTTCTGTGTGCTTATCTACAGTTTGTTTGTTTGTTTGTTTTGAAATGGAGTCTCACTCTATTGCCCAGACTGGAGTGTAATGGTGTGAGCCGCTGCACTTGGTCTTATATATGTATATTTACATGTCTACAATAAACTGATGAAACAACATGTTGTTTTACTTTGTTTCATTTTAAAATACTGTTTAAAATTATTATAAGGAAACCAAAGTGGATTTCCTAAGGACTCATAGCTACAGAAAATCTCAAAGCAGAAAAAGTAAAACTTGCAAGTGAATTAGAATCACAAAAAGTCTGAATATTTTCTCTTCATTGTTGTTACCCAAACATTTATCTCAAGTGGAAACACTTCTCTCTGGGCTCCAAAAGAGATTTGTAAAATTGCTACTGCCTGACAAAAGAAATTAATATTGCAAATAATAATTAGGCTAACAATGAAAACTCTGGGGGGTAAATGAAAAAACCACAATTCACAATTATCCTTGAGTGGAATCTGCAGAGATTGGAGGTAAGTGGAGAGCTCTTCTTTCAAAGTCAAATCAAATCAATGGTGTTAAGCACCACAGCATGGACAGGTCCCACTGAACTAAACTCCGAGGAAACACAAAATGTGTGACCCAAAGTCCTTGTTCGCCAAAGACAATACTGATGTAGCGGAGGAAATTCATGTTAGAGAATGGTTTGCGGCCAGGCGCGGTGGCTCAAGCCTGTAATCCCAGCACTTTGGGAGGCCGAGATGGGCGGATCACGAGGTCAGGAGATCGAGACCATCCTGGCTAACACGGTGAAACCCCGTCTCTACTAAGAAATACAAAAAAAAATAGCCAGGCGAGGTGGCGGGCGCCTGTAGTCCCAGCTACTCGGGAGGCTGAGGCCGGAGAATGGCGTGAACCCGGGAGGCGGAGCTTGCAGTGAGCTGAGATCCGGCCACTGCACTCCAGCCTGGGCTACAGAGCGAGACTCCGACTAAAAAAAAAAAAAAAAGAGAATGGTTTACAGTGAGTAGGAAGGATGGCGTAGAGGTGAATAGTGGGGTTGTGGGTAGTGTGGATTGTCATTCCCTTGATCTGAACCAGGGGTTGCAAAAGCATAATCTGAAATTTGAATCAGCCCTGCAGACAAATTAAAGCATTTATAATGCTTAAAAATATGCTAGAGACCAGCTGGGTGTGGTGGTGCAAGCCTGTAATCCCAGCACTTTGGGAAGCCAAGGCAGGCAGATCACTTGAGGTCAGAAGTGGCCAGCCTGACCAACATGGTGAAACCCCCATCTCTACCAAAAAATATACAAAATTGGCCAGGTGTGGCAGTGTGCGCCTGTAATCCCAGCTACTCGGGAGACTGAGGCAGGAGAATCGCTTGAACCTGGGAGTCAGTGAGCCGAGATCGTGCCACTGCATTCCAGCCTGAGTGACAAAGCGAGACTCTGTCTCAAACAAACAAAAAAGTTAGAAACCTGTTTAGCTCATTTCAAGCGTAGCACAGAGCAGCTAGTCCGAATCACAAATTTAAGTTTTCTGTTCCTACAGGTATGGTTTTTGATTCTTGTGTCTAAACTATCCTTGAATCCCTACTTGAAAGTCGACCATTTGTCAAACAAAAAAATCTAGAGAATACTGCTTTTTAATGGCCAACATGAAAGTGCTGTGCTACTAAATTATTTATTTATTTATTTATATTGAGATAGGGTCTCTTTCTGTCACCCAGGCTGGAGTGCAGTGGTATGATCATGGCTCACCACAGCCTCCATCTGCTGGGCTTAAGTCACCCTCTAGCCTCAGCCTCCCATGTAGCTGGGAACACAGGTGCACACCACCATGTCCAGCTAATTTTTTGATATTTTTGTAAGGACAGGGGTGTCACTCTTGCCTGAGCTGGTCTTAAACTCCTGAGCTCAAGAGATCCTCCCACCTCGGCCTCCCAAAGTGCTAGGATTATAGCACTAATAACTATAGGTGTGAGCCACCATACCCAGCCTACTAAATTTTGATAATGGTAACTTCTGCAATTCTCAGGAAATAGCTACTAGGTAGGATTTCCTCCTAGGCCACTTTCTCTTTTCTTTTTTTCCCCCTTCCCTTTCCCCTTCTTCCCCTTCCCCTTCCCTTTCTTCTCCTTTCAGAAGGAGTCTCCCTGTCACCCAGGCTAGAGTGCAGTGGGGTGTTCTGGGCTCTCTGCAACCTCCATCTCCCAGGTTCAAGCGATTCTACTGCCTCAGCCTCCGAGTAGCTGGGATTACAGGAGTGCACCAACACACCTGGATTTTTTGTAGAGATGGGGTTTCACCATATTAGGTCAGGCCAGTCTCCAACTCCTGACCTCAAGTGATCTGCATGCCTCAGCTTCCTAAAGTACTGGGATTATAGGAGTGAGCCACCACACCTGGCCTCTAGGCCACGTTCTTAAAGCTTTGTCTTGTCACTATTTATCTGCCAGGGACAAAAACAAAGAAACAAACAGAAATAAGCCAATATCAAGTAGAAGAAAAAGCAAAACAAATTAAGATTCTATTCTTCTAGGAAGGTAGGTATAGATAAGTTCCTATAGGACTCTAATGGCCAGGATACTGAATTTAGACTTTATCCTGAAGACGACGGAGAGTCTTTCATACGGAGACAGACTAGAAATGTAAAATCAGTCTCTAAATTTCAGAAACAAGGCTGAGTGCCATGGCTCATGCCTAGAATCCCAGCACTTTCGGAGGCCGAGGCGAGCGGATCACTTGAGGGCAGCAGTTTGAGACCAGCCTGGCCAACATGGTGAAAGTCCGTTTTTACTAAAAATACAAATAGCCAGGTGTGGTGGTGGGTGCCTGTAATCCCAGGTACCCAGGAAGCTGAAGCAAGGGAATCACTTGAACTCAAGAGGCAGAGGTTGCATTGAGCCAAGATCACACCACTGCACTCCAGCCTGGGCAACAGAGTGAGACTCAGTCTCAGAAACAAAATCTAGGCCAGGCGTGGTAGCTCACGCCTGTAATCCCAGCACTTTGGGAGGCTGAGGTGGGTGGATCACCTGAAGTGAGGAGTTTAGGAGAAGCCTGGGCAACATGGTGAAACCACGTCTCTACTAAAATTGCAAAAATTAGCTGGGCATGGTGACATGCGCCTGTAGTCCCAGCTACTCGGGAGGCTGAGGCAGCAGCATCACTTGAACCCGGGAGGTGGAGGTTGCAGTGAGCCGAGATCGCACCACCACACTCCAGCCTGGCTACAAAGAAAAAAGAAAAAAGAAAGAAGAAAAGAAAAAGAAACAAAAATCTATTGATAAGAGTTCATTTTAAAGATCATTCTCCACACTTAGAGCATGGAATCATGCCTGTCAGCAATTTTGGTCAGTCTCCAGATTAGTAACTGTGACTTGCCACCCTGGCTGATGGGCTGGCAGGAAGGAGTGTGTCATATCAGAGATTGCCATAGACACCCAGGGCAATGTGATTTGTCACTTAAAGAGGGAGGCAGATCAAGAGCATCTCATCCTCCGGCTGCTGAGTCATCCTGCTCTGGCAGTTATTTAAACAGAAGCCTCCAGGAGACATACAATCAACACTCCACTCAGACAATGCCCAGACCTCCAGAAATCATGTGTCAAGCTTGGATTGCCTTAGACAGGTGCAATTTTAAAACAGCTTTCATCCTCTTTTCTCTCATATTGTCACACTATGGGTTCTGACTTCTGGCTCCTTTCCTCATAAGAAGCTCACCCAGCTGGAACTCTTATGGGACCTTGGCACCAGAGATCACCAATTCCTCTTTGAAGTTTTCTAACAGCATCAATGGTATTTCTGACTTGGCTTTCTTGTATTTCTCTCACGTTAACAAAACTGGTTGAGCATCTACCACGGGCTACATGCTGAGCTACAGGTAAGGTTTGGCTAAAGGATGAATAAGACCCACTCCTTGTCTTCAGGAGTTTGTGTAGCAGAAGAGTTTGTCAAGTAATCAGGAAACCCCCATACACAATGGGATAGCTCTAAGACAGATATATACAAGATGATGTTCTGGACCATAACTGTTTGGGGAATACCACTGCCTTTGTCTAAAAGCCATCACCCTTTTTATATGCCATTTGGGAGGAAGTAGGGGGACGTGGGAGGCTTCTAAGGGCTATGGGAGGATGGACATTTTAAAAGGACTTTTCTTTTTTTTTTTTTTTGAGACAGAGTTTCGCTCTGTCACCCAGGTTGGAGTGCAGTGGCGCGATCTCAGTTCACTGCAAGCTCCGCCTCCCGGTTTCACGCAATTCTCTTGCCTCAGCCTCCTGAGTAGTTGGGACTACAGGCGTCCGCCACCACACCTGGCTAATTTTTTTGTATTTTTAGTAGAGACGGGGTTTCACCTTGTTAGCCAGGATGGTCTCGATCTCCTGACCTCGTGATCCACCCGCCTCAGCCTCCTGAAGTGCTGGGATTACAGGTGTGAGCCACCGCGCCCTGCCAAAGGGCTTTTCAAATCTAACGATGTATTCGCATTTCCACCTGTCTGCCAGCCCTTGTCCAGTTTGACCTGGGCACTCACTGCTGCTTTGGTGGTGAGTACTGTTGATGGTTCTTTTCCCTGCCCATCCTTGAGGTGCTCCCTTCAATATGTCAAATGAGGACTCCCATTACATTTGACTGTCATCCATCAGCCACAACTGTCCTGCCCAGAGGAGCTGGCCTTGGTTTTAAAGCCTACATCCTGGCTGACCTTCTTTACTGCTTTATTAAGGAACCTGACTTGCTGTTTGATATCACATGTGCTACAGGTGCTGTTGATGAAACTGCCAAAGGAGCTGAATATGACTGACATCTTTGGAAGGATGAGACTTAGCGTGCCCGTACAGTTGTGTCCAAATGCTGTCCTTATCTCCCAATGGAAAGGTATTGTAAATAAAGAGAAAGGTCAGAAGCTTATTTTAAACACTAAATATGAGCTAGGAGCTGTCCTAGACACTATGTAAAAGTTTTATTTAGTTCTCACTGTAATGTTGGCCTTATGTTATTATCCCAGTTTTTAGACTGAGGAAATTATGGCTCAGAGAGGTTAAGAGACCTATTGAAGATCACACAGCTCCACAAACTTTTGTGTAGATTGAATGTGTACATGGGTCTATGTGACTTTGAATCTTGTGTTCTTTACCTTAGTGGACTATTTCACAGAAGGAAAATGAAATATTAACATGGCAATAACATTTCTGGTTCCAGTCTGATTATTGGTTTTCCAAGAGTGTTATAGGATGTATAGCCTGAGTCTCTGAAGCTTTGTTCTGAAGCATGCTGTCAATATGAACAAATTGGTATGGAAGGAAGCCACAAATTATACTAAAATCTAGTTCATCAGAGGAAAATATTGTTAAATACATTTACATTCCCAGAACTGTTCATATTGAAGAATAAAACACACAGTGGGAAAGAGACGAAGAGAAAATATGCCTGTTTTTATGACTTGTTGATATCTATGGGGTTTTTCCTTAAGCCTCACAACAATTTCCAGCATTGCCAGCAGCATTCAGTACATTCAGAACAGGATCATTTCACCCGCAGCTGAACTAGGGCCATGCCTGGGACAGACAGAGAATGGCCTTCCAGCAGACATGCCAAGGAGCAAGCCAGGGTCAGTGAGTGAAGAGGAGGGCAGGCCCATTTGAAGTAACACAGTTTATGTAAGTGTGATCTAACTGCTTTCACTGGAAATGGGTCAGGTTCCAGTTGAGAGAACCAGGGGCCTGAATGACCCCAGCAAAATCACTGTGGCATTTCTTTCAATCACCTCTGAGAATATGGCCCTGTGACGACATAATGACACTTGGATTCATTTCAGTCGACCGTGTTTCCTCCTCCTTTCTTGCTTCCCCATAGTTGATTTGCCAAATTTTTTTTGTTTGCTTAAATACGCTAAACTAAACAGGATACATTATACGACAGTCTGTGATAAATTTACCACTGGGAAAAGGGAAAAAGTATGGGATAAAGAAATAGGTCTTTTTCGCCTCTCACAGCTGTGATTCAGTTCTGACTCAAAAGGAAGTGTGCCACCTACTGAATCACGGAAACCACTTCCTGTGGCTGTTTGGTTTATTCTGGAGGAGCATCAGGCCAAGTGCTGCCCTGCCCTGACCCTGACTGGCTCTTCAGAGCCAAGGCATTCACAGCTTGAGGTGGTTTGGCCTCAGACTCTTGAGAACATTGCATATTAAATTACAAGTGTTTCGTTTCCTAGCAAGGAGTCTTTAGCAACATGAAAACGAACATGTGTTATTTGCAAACCAAGTGTATCATTACTGAACCTGAATAGCCTTACTTTTTCATAAGGTATGTATTCCGGATGACCACTCTTAAGATCCGAATGTACACTGGTTCTGTTTATCCTGAGGGGAACTTGGGCAGTCTGCAGGGTGGCGTTTCCCAGCTGAGGGACTTCAAGAGCACCCCTTACTCAGTGAAGCAGCACTCAACTTGTATTCACTCACTCAACGTATTTCTAAGCATGTACTTATTGCCATGTGCTGTGCTAGGAAGGAGTAAGGATAGAGTGGCGAACAAGACCCCACAGCTCCTGACCTCATGGCTCATGTGTTCCACACCATAAGGGAATTATGCTCTGTCTCTCGGGGCAGGGACCTTCCTCTGTTCACCATGCAACCCCAGCATCTAGCACCTGGCCTTGCATAAAGCACCTCTAAATCAGGCTTGTCCAACCCAAGGCTCACGGGCCACATGTGGCCCAGGATGGCTTTGAATGCAGCCAAACACAAATTTGTACACTTTCTTAAAACATTATAAGATTTGTGTGTATGTGTTTTAGTCCATCAGCTATTGTTAGTGTTAGTGTATTTTATGTGTGGCCCAAGACAATTCTTCTGTGTGGCCCAGGGAAGCCAAAAGATTGAAGACTCCTGCTCTAAATACTTGTTTGTTGAATAGATACAGGAAAAGAAAGAAGGAGGGAAGGAAGAAAGGATGGAGGAAGGAAAGAAAGAAGGATGAGAAGAAGGAAGAAAGGAAGGGAAGAAAGAAGCAGAAAAAGGAAAAGAAAGAAATTATGGACAGCACGGTGGCTCACGCCTGTAATCCTAGCACTTTGGGAGGCCAAAGCAGGCTGGTCACCTGAGGTCAGGAGTTCATAGGCCAGCCTGGCCAACATGGTGAAACCCCGTCTCTACTAAAAATACAAAAATCAGCTGGGCATGGTGGTACACGCCTGTAATCCTAGCTACCTGGGAGGCTGAGGCAGGAGAATTGCTGGAACCCAAGAGGCGGAGGCTGCAGTGAGTTGAGATCGTGCCACTGCACTCCAGTCTGGTCAACAGAGTGAGACACTGTCTCAAAAAAGAAAAGAAAAGAAAAGAAAAAACTAAGGACGTTACCATTAATTTTTTGTTGTATTTGCAAGCAAAGACAAAAGCACCAAGGTACTTGTTTCCTTCTGTAATTAGATTTTCAAATAGACTAAAAGTTTCTGCTCTTAGGTGGGTCTGGAGACTCTGCAGTACCTCAGGACCTCAGAACACATGTGGTCTCTTGGTTGCTTCCTTTTTGTTGTTGTTGTTTATTTTTATTTTTTACTTTTAAAACAATTTTTTTGTAGATGAATATGCTTACATATGTTTGGGGTTTTGTTTTTGTTTTTGTTTTTGTTTTTTTTGAGACAGGGTCTTGCTCTGTTGCCCAGGCTGGAGAGTGGTGGTTTGATCACAGCTCACTGCAGCCTCGACCTCCCAAGGTAGGGACTACAGGTGTGGCACTGGGGCACACCACCACACCCAGCTAATTTTCAAATTTTTTTTGTAGATAAGAGTCTCACTCTGTTGGCCAGACTGGTCTTTGAAATCCTAGGCTTGAGCAATTCTCCTGCCTTGGTCTCTTAATGCGTTAGGATTACAGGCGTGAACACCGCACCCTGCCAGCATGTGGTCTCTTAACCAGAGGAGGCCTCTTCTGAACTAGGTAGAGGTCCTGCGAATCGATTCCGAGAGTAAAAGTCTCTTTGTTCTCCTCAGAATAGATCAGAATCCCTAATGATAGAGCATCTATTATTCCTCTAGTGGTCCATGCCCAAAAGATTCATCCAAGAATGGCTGAAGAGCTGTGTAATGTTGAGCAAGTAATCTAATCACCCCACAGAAGAGTTATGACTTGAATTATCCCAGAGTTGGCCCACCTGTTTTCATAAAGATCAGTGTAACTTGTAAGTTTCCCCAGTTCTCCTCGCCTATCATCATTTGACCAACAAAAAACAGAAAACTAGGCTAGTTACGGTGGCCAGTGCATATAATCCCAGCTCTTTGAGAGGTCAAGGTGGGCGGATTGCTTGAGTCCAGGAATTTGAGACCAGCCTGGACAACAAAGGGAGATTCTGCCTATATCCCAGCTATGCAGGAGGCTGAGGCAGGAGAATTGCTTGAACCTGGCAGGGCGCAGGTTGCAGCAAGCTGAGATCACGCCACTGCACTCCAGCCTAGGTGAGACTCTGTCTCAAAAAAAAAAAAAAAAAAGAAAGAAAAAGAAGAAATCCCAATCTCTTCTTTTATGTAGATTCCTCCTCACTTGAATAATACTTTTCTTCCCCAGTATCCTCCATATTATCCCAGAGTCAGCCCCTCTGTTTTTGTAAAGATCTGTGTAACCTCCTCCAAGTTTCCCAGTTCTCCTTACCTATCGTATCATTTGGCCCAACAAAGGGCAGGCAGCTAGATTCTAATTGATATTTTGAGGCCGGGAGTGGTGGCTCATGCCTGTAATCACAGCACTTTGGGAGGCTGAGGCGGGCAGATCACTGGAGGTTGGGAGTTCGAGACCAGCCTGGCCAACATGGTGAAACCTCATCTCTACCAAAAATACAAAAAATACAAAAAATTAGCCAGGCGTGTTGTCATGTACCTGTAATTCCAGCTACTTGGGAGGCTGGGGCAGGAGAATTGCTTAAACCTGGGAGGCGGAGGTTGCAGTGAGCTGAGATCATGCAATTGCACTCCAGCCTGGGTGACAGAGCAAAACTCCATCTCAAAAACAAACAAACAAAAAACCCCTGATATTTTCAAAATTGAGGCAGTTATAACAGCTGTTTAGCCAAGAAATATGATAGCAATAATAGCAAGAAAATAAATTGGTTCACAAATGAGTCTCAGAAGTCCAATGATTTTTATTTTATTTCTATTATTTGAACTTTTATTTTAGAATCAGGGGATACACGTGCACGTTTGTTACCCGGATATACTGCATGATGCTGAGGTTTGGAGTATACATGAATCAAATCTGTTATCCAGGTAGTCAGTATAGTACCCAACAGATAGTTTTTTTCAACCCTTACCTCACTCCCTTCCCCACTCTTGTATTCCCCAGTGTCTACTGTTCCCATTTCTATGACTGTGCCAACAATAATATTTTTTCTTTTTTCTTTAGAGATGAGGGTCTCACTATGTTGCCCAGGTTGGTCTCAAACTTCTGACCTCAAGTGATCCTCGCACCTTAGCCTCCCAAAGTACTAGGATTACAGACGTGATCCATTGCGCCTGGCCCATGCCAACAATAGTTTAAACCCTTATCTGCATATTCAAGTTTGCTACTGGTTTTGTTTTGCTCATTAATGTATCCCAAGCATCTAAACATGGCATATAGTACCGGCATGTAATAGGTGCTTAATAAATATTTATTGAATAAATAAATTAGTTTGAGACTTAACGTTTCAAATAAAACAGAATACCATTCAATTAATTCTCTTCTACTTTCTTTTAAGAGAGACAAATAGTCACACATACATAGGCAGGAGAGGATGCAATTTCCTGTGTTTACGTTTTTATGATGTTACTTTAGTTCAAATGTCACAGAAAATTATATTGAACTCTTGACCAATCTATCTAGTTTTTCCATTGGAGTATTGACCCAAATAAGAAATAGCATCAAGGAAAAATTATTTTTTGGCAGAAAAATATTGTCTCTAAATTCTTGTGTGTTTTGTTTTGATTTTTTCCTTAGTGACTGGAGGCCAGTTTCAATCCACTGAAGCTCAGATTCCAAATTTTCACTCTGGTTTTCTTGAGTAGTGACTGAGTGCCAAAAATGAAGCAATGACACAACATCGCCACCAAGACACTCCCCAGCACACACACACACACCAGAGTCCACCACCAAGACACTCCGCAGCACACACACACACACCAGAGTCCACCACCAAGACACTCCCCAACATGCACACACACACACGCCAGAGTCCACCACTAAGACACTCCCCAGCACGCACACACACACCAGAGTCCACCACCAAGACACTCCGCAGCACACACACACACACACCAGAGTCCACCACCAAGACACTCCCCAGCACACACACACACACGCAGAGTCCACCACCAAGACACTCCCCAGCACACACACACACACACGCCCCAGAGTCCACCACCAAGACACTCACCAGCACACACACACACCAGAGTCCACCACCAAGACACTCCCCAGCACACACACACACACGCCAGAGTCTACCACCAAGACACTCCCCAGCACACACACACACCAGAGTCCACCACCAAGACACTCCTGTTACACACACACACACACGCTTGTGAGTCCACTACTCAAGACATCTCTAGCACACACACACACACGCTTGTGAGTCCACCACCAAGACACTCCCAGCACACACACACCAGGAGTCCACTCACTGCATACCTCTAGCACACACACACCCCAGAGTCCACCACCAAGACACTCCCCAACACACACACACACACGCCAGAGTCCACCACCAAGACACCCTCCAGCACACACACACCAGAGTCCACCACCAAGACACTCCCCAACATGCACACACACCAGAGTCCACCACCAAGACACTCCCCAGCACACACACACCAGAGTCCACCACCAAGACACTCCCCAGCACACACACACACACGCCAGAGTCCACCTGCTACTCTCACACTCTCAGCACATGCTGCCACATGCTAGAGTCTACTACTAAGATAATTTCCCTAGCACATACACACATTACCGCCAGAGTCTACTCTTTAACCCAAGACACTCCCCAGCACACACACACCAGAGTCCACCACCAAGACACTCCCCAACACACACACACACACGCCAGAGTCCACCACCAAGACACTCCCCAGCACACACACACACACCAGAGTCCAGGCCATATTTGGGTGGCTTGCAAGCTTCTTCTTCCCTAGTATTTACTCTCAAAATAATGGCTTTTCTTTTTCAAACAAATTTCTTGCTTATATCTTTAACCAATTCTCATAAAATTTTTGTCTAATACACTGGTTAGTGTATTCCAGACCCTAAAAGATAACATAATGAAACTATCTATGACTAAAAGGTAATCGTATCTTCTAGTTATCCTTTTTTTCCTTCCTTTTAAACTTTAATTTTGATACATTTGGGAGTGAAATGATGACAATAAATGCAAAGTAATTATTGAAGAAACAATAATTTTGTATTAGCTTACTGAAAAAAAAAAAAAAGATAACCAAATATGTTTTGGCAGCCCCAAACAAGTCACATGTGTAATGCAGTGGGAGAGCAGTGCCCTGAAGGAAAAGGTGGCCTGCTGGACTGCCAAGAGAACAGACGTCCGCTGCAAGTAATATGAGCCGTAAGTCTGGACGAGGCCCATGTCTGCTATGAGGCTTGGGGCAATTCACTTAATCAGAGCCTTAATCAGCTACGGACTAACAATATCCATACCTGCTACTTATTTTGTAAATCTCCTTTCTAAAGTTAACTCTATTCGTTGTTCCATAATCCCATAAATTCTAGACTCTTTTCCTGTTACAGCCAAGTTGTCTATCATGGACAGAGATACTCACCTGGTGGTTTTGGCTTCTCTAATCCTCCTGGTGAGAACACCTCCAAGGGAGCTTTCAATGGCATTTAAGGTCACTTGTGCTCTTGGGCCTAGAAACTGCCTTGATAGTGGTTTTAGCCCACATGAGGTAAGTCTTTATTGTATGCCCAACCTCTTTATGCATTACTTCATTTAATTGTATACTAATTATTTGTCATAGGTTATCAGAGTGTTTGACTATGAGTTACAGGAAGGAAAAAACAACAAACTCCAATTGACTAAAACAATGGGGCATTTTTTGGCTCACATAACTGAGAGTCTAGAGAGAAGGCATCTTCAGGTTTGGCTGATGAATCCTGTATGTCTGCCTTGTCTCCAGGTCCCCAGGTTCTGCCTCCATCCTGACGTCCAGTGTTGGATTCCTCTTCACATCAACTCCTCTCTGCAGGTTGGGCCATCAGACCTTACCTCCTCATTTATGTTGAGCAAAGGAGAGAGAATGCCTCTACAGACAACGAAAAAAGTGAAAAAAAAAAATCCTTCTCCTCCTTATAACTTTAGTTAGCTTAACTTTAGTCAGTTTAACTTTAGTCAGTTGCTTAGCTACTAAACAGTAGCTATTAGGAGGTGGGAAGGAATACTATTGTGTAATCAACTAAGGCTCATACAGAAGATTAGGGTTATCTGGAATGATTTGAATTCATTAGAATTTACTCTCAGAGCTGTGGCAATTCCTTGAACCACATTGATTGCTATAAGGTGGAAGAGGAATAGATTGAATTTTGGGGAGTCAACTACAATGTGTACTACAGGTAAATACTATGAATTTCCAATTCACAGATGAGAAAATTGAGGCATGTGCTAGGAGGGAGGTTATGTAATTTGCCCAATATCACAATTGAACCTAGGCAAAAGCCTATCTCCAGGTCTAACAATTCAGTGACCTCCTGTGTACATTTCTGTCTCTCCGTTTTTTAGAGTCGGGGTCTCACTGGGCCACCCAGGCTGGATTGCAGTGGCTTGATCATGGAGATCGTGGCTTTCTGTAGCCTTGAACTCCTGGGCTCCAGTGATCCTCCTGCCTCAGCTTCCCGAGTGGCTGGGACTACAGGCTTGACAACACACCCGGCTATCCTGTGTACATTTCTTGAGAGTTTATGATATATAAGAGAAACTCTAAAATAAGGGGAGGGTGTGCTAAGGGGAAGACCAAATCACTATCGAGGTGGATTCAATCCTACCTCTTTTATTTCCTAGTTGTGTGACTCTTTTGAAAGGGGAATAATAGGCCAGGCACGGTGGCTCCTGCCTGTAATCCCAGCACTTTGGGAGGCCCAGGCGGGCAGATCACATGAGGTTAGAAGTTCAAGACCAGCCTAGCCAACATGGCGAAACGCCATCTCCTCTAAAAATACAAAACTTAGCCGGGAATGGTGGCGTGTGCCTATAGTCCCAGCTACTCAGGAGACTGAGGCAGGAGAATCGCTTGAACCTGGGAGGCAGAGGTTGCAGCGAGCCGAGATTGCGCCACTGCACTTCAGCCTGGGTGACAGTGAGACTCCATCTCAAAAAAAAAAAAAAGAAAAGAAAAGAAAAGAAAATGGGAATACTCAAGCCTGTAATCCCAGCACTTTGGGAGGCCGAGACGGGCGGATCACGAGGTCAGGAGATCGAGACCATCCTGGCTAACACGGTGAAACCCCGTCTCTATTAAGAAATACAAAAAACTAGCCGGGCGAGGTGGCGGGCGCCTGTAGTCCCAGCTACTCGGGAGGCTGAGGCCGGAGAATGGCGTGAACCCGGGAGGCGGAGCTTGCAGTGAGCTGAGATCCGGCCACTGCACTCCAGCCTGGGCGACAGAGCGAGACTCCGTCTCAAAAAAAAAAAAAAAAAAAGAAAATGGGAATAATAAAACTTACTTACTGGAGCAGTAGCAAATATTAAAATTTAGACCAGGCAGAAGAATGTTTTTCAAAATGACATGACCTGGTAACGTGATAAAAATGCAAATTCCTGTTACCACGCCAGACCCATTGAATCAGAAACTCTGGGAATGGGATCCAGGACTAAGTACTTTAACAAGTACTTAGGTGATTAATCCCCAGGTGATTCTGATGATTGTTAAAGTTTGAGAACCACTGGTCTAACACATTGCCTGGTACATAAGCTTTTATTTTGTTGTTGTTGTTTTTCCAAGGACAATGTGTATGTTGACTTCTGTTTCCAGGAGTTCATGACCTGGAGAACTAGAGAAAGGAAGACAAAAATTCTTTAAAGCAGAATGATACTGATTGATAAATACCTGAATATAATACAGGTTACATGTGCTTTGAATATTTATGAAAGGTTGAATTTATTTCCACCAGGGTGACTCTCAGAAGCTTTTATAGATTAGAGAAGAAATGGAAAGGGGAAAACACAGTTATGAACTATAAAGCAGAGCAGACAAGTTTTCAATGGTTACTGCCAATGTGTATATAGAAAGTTAGCTTGGCCAGGCAAGGTGGCTAATTCTTGTAATCCCAGCACTTTGGGAGGCCGAGGCGGGCAGATTACCTGAGGTCAGGAGTTTGAGACCAGCCTGACCAACATGGTGAAACCTTATCTCTACTAAAAATACACAGTTAGCCGAGCATGGTAGAGCATGCCTGTATTCCCAGCTACTCAGGAGGCTGAGGCAGGAGAATCGCTTGAACTTGGGAGACAGAGGCTGCAGTGAGCTGACATCGTGTCATTGCACTCCAGCCTGGGCAACAAGAGCGAACTCCGTCTCCAGAAAAAAAAAAAAAATGTAAGTTATCTTAAAATATATCAATACAAACAAATAAATTCAAATAAATTGATATTTCATATTGTACAGGAACAAAACCCATCAGAAGATGTCAGAAGATAAGGATTTTTGTCCTGATGCTACACTTACCAGCTGCCCCTCAGTGTTCTACTTCTTTTTTTTTTTTTTTTTTTTTTTGAGACGGAGTCTCGTTCTGTCGCCCAGGCTGGAGTGCAGTGGCCGGATCTCAGCTCACTGCAAGCTCCGCCTCCCGGCTTTACGCCATTCTCCTGCCTCAGCCTCCCGAGTAGCTGGAACTACAGGCGCCCGCCACTCGTCCGGCTAGTTTTTTGTATTTTTTAGTAGAGACAGGGTTTCACCGTGTTCGCCAGGATGGTCTCGATCTCCTGACCTCGTGATCCACCCGTCTCGGCCTCCCAAAGTGCTGGGATTACAGGCTTGAGCCACCGCGCCCGGCCTCAGTGTTCTACTTCTTAAAAAAAAAGAGATTGGTCCTGATCCCTGGTTCTTAACCAGGGGAAAATAAAGTGGGGCCAGGGCATGTGCAGACTTAAAAATTACACAGGGGAATGTAGGCATGACCTGTTTAAGAAATACTGGACTAAATGGTCTCTGTGATTGTAGATTAAAGAATAATCAAGTGTTGGCCAGGCGTGGTGGCTCACACCTGTAATTCCAGCACTTTGGGAGTCCAAGGTTTGTGGATCACACGAGGTTAGGAGTTCGAGACCAGCCTCGCCAACATGGCAAAACCCCCTCTCTACTAAAAATACAGAAAATTAGCCAGGTGTGGTGGTGCATGTCTGTAGTCCCAGCTACTACTCAGGAGGCTGAGGCATGAGAATTGCTTGAACCTGGGAGGTGGAGGTTGCAGTGAGCCAAAATCACACCATTGCGCTCCAGCCTGGGTGACAGAGTGAAACTCTGTCTCAAAAGAAGAAAAAAATAGTAATCAAATGTAAAGTTAACACATAAAGGAGGCATGTACATATTATTAAAATCTATATGACTATCTCTGCTTTTTTATTTTTTGTTCAATATCTGTATCTGAACACCTAATTAATGAAAGGAAAACATTTATAATATGTAGCAACTAAAATGTCACCTTCTCTGTGGGGATCACAAAGTCCTTGGCAATCACTTCCATACCAGACAAGTGAGTATTGTCCTTCTCTTTTTCCAGATGGATAAACAGAGGCAACCCGAGGATAAAGCCCTTGTTCAGTGTCACACATTTCAGTCACTAAATAAGACAGAATGGATGCCAGTATTCTCATCCCCTTACAAATAAAGAGCCTTCAAGCTCTTGCAGTCAACAAGAACTTTTGGAATGATTTCACTGCCTAAAAAGGCAGATACATAGATGACATCCACAAACAGGAAGAAAATCAACCTGAACCTGAGTGTGTGGCCTCACTGACTCTAAGCAGTAGAGACAGAAGAAAAGTAAAGTTTTAGCAAAGAAGGTTCTGAAAGAAAATAAGTATAGCTAGTTATTAAGCGCTGTTTTTACACAGTAAAACAAGGGCAAAATTACTCTTCTTTAAGTACTAATTCTTATCTCTTGATTAAGTCACCTACTCATTCGTTTAATAAATACATACTGATTACCTTCTATGTGTTGAGCACTCATCTCTGTATTGGAAATATAATATTGACCAAAGTTGACAATAGTAATAACAATAATAGCTAATATAGCAGGTACTAATGATTGTTTGTTGAGTAAAATGTCAAAATTCAGTGTGAACAGCATTCTGTTTGGGGCCGCATCCGTTGACTGTAACACAGCTAATCTATCTGAAATTTTCCACTTTGGGCCTCTCTGACAGAAGAAGCTGTGTTGGGCCTGCCTGTAGTTGGCGATGCATCCACCAATGAGAATGAATTTATGATCGTTCTTCCTGTAAAGGCAGCTGGAACTGACAGCATTGTGATTTTCTTTTACTGTTAGTTTTAAATTACTAGAACCAACTCCATTACTAGAACCAACTTTACTTCTTTGTTTCCTACTTACCAAAATAGTAAAAACAACATGTAAAATAAAAGAAATGCCATCTTAATATTGTTTTGATGACAAAATGGTGTTCCTTTCAGTTGTGCTTCAGATGGAATAAGACGCAAACAGGCTTGGTATGGTGGCTCAGCCCTGTAATCCTAGCCCTTTGGGAGGCCGAAGTGGAAGGATTGCTTGAGGCCATGAGTTTGAGACCAGCCTGCGCAACATAGCAAAACTATGTCTCTACAAAAAATAAAAAATTAGCTGAGTGTAGTGGTGTGTGCTTGTGGTCCCAGCTACTTTTGAGGCTGAGGAGGGAGAATCTCTTGAGACCAGAAGGTCGAAGTTGCAATGAGCCATGATCGTGCCATTGCCCTCCAGTTTGGACAACAGAGCAAGATTCTATGTCGAAAAATAAATAAATAAAAGACACCAATATATCTGAGATTAACTTTCAGTAGTAAATTTGTTCCATATATGATTTTTAAGGTTAAATGCTTTGGAAACTTTAAAAAACATTTCAGCCTTTTTAAATGCCAGCATACACTGATGATGCTCTCAGATATTAGGAAATCTTTTGAGCAGAAAATGGAAGTGGGGGTGTTGAGGCAGGGAGGAGAGTGATGCAATATTCCTTAGTGTTGTCCTGTGATTTCACAATTTGTTTTTCAATCTGTTTGGACTTTCAAAAGGGAAGACTCTCATATGTCAACGAGCACATGAACTGAAGCTTAAAACACTGGAAACAGCAACTGTAGAGGTTCAAGTATATGTACATTTATGTATTCATATTCCTTGATGGGAATGCTGGCTGGTGTGAATGTTCAGTCTCCTGAGAAATGTAAATCTTTTCTCTGACAGATTTACTAGCTTGCTGTATCTGAGCACATGAACAAAAACAATGCCTAATAAGAAAACTTTCTGTCTCCTTCAAAGTCAAACTCGGAAGAAATGAAGGGAAAATGACTTTTCTTTGCTTGACAGTGTTCAACATTATTGCAGTCAGTGTGCTCATGAAGATTGCAAACTTTTTCTTTTTTTGAGACAGAGCAGCTAGGACTACAGGTGCGCACCACCACACCCAGCTAATTTTTGTATTTTTAGTAGAGATGGGGTTTTAACCATGTTGGCCAAGCTAGTCTCAAACTCCTGACTCAAATGATCCATCGGTCCGCACACTGACTGCAATAATGTTATTTTTGAGACAAAGTCTCACTCTGTCACCCAGGCTGGAATGCAGTGGCATGATCTCGGCTCACTGCAACCTCTGCCTCCTGGGTTCAAGCAATTCTCATGCCTTAGCCTCCCAAAGAGCTGGGACTACAGGTGTGTGCCATCACTCCCAGCTAATTTTTGTATTTTTAGTAGAGACGGGGTTTCGTCATGTTGTCCAGGCTGGTCTCAAACTCCTGACCTCAAGTGATCCGCCTGCCTCAGCCTCCCAAAGTGCTAGGATTACAGGCGTGAGCCACCACACCTGGCCATTTGGCAGTTCTTCATAGCAGTATGAAAATGGACTCATACACCCCATCTCTCCCAAAATAAAAAAAGGAGACAGGTGTGGTAGCACACACCTGTATTTCCAGCTGCTCAGGAGGCTGAGGTAGGGGGATAGCTTGATCCAGGGAAGCAGAAGTTGCAGTGAGCTGAGATTGGGCCATTGCAATGAGCTGAGATTGGACCACTGCACTCCAACCTGGGTAACAGAACAACAACCCATCTCAAAAAAAAAAAAAAAAAAAAAATTAACTGGGGATTAGATTGAAAAGATATAAAAATAAAGCTATTAATCTCTTACAGTCCCATATATAAAGTATATGCTCTCATGTTATGAAAAGATCAGTATAATTATGAATAAGGAAAAAGATTATTGTTCTTTTACGTTCCCACTCTGAGCACCTATGATGAGCATCTATGAGAATCTCTGCTGGTACTTACCAGGTAGCCCACTCACTGTCTCCAAGATTCTGTATGTTTTCCACACTCTGTTGAGAGCATTTCTGGTACAGTATACATAGTTAGGTAATATTAGTCAAGGAGAAAAGAAAATAAAGTTCTGAAGTGGCATTAAGAATAGCAGCAATAAGACTGGGCGTGGTGGCTCACGCCTGTAATCCCAGCATTTTGGGAGGTCGAGGTGGGTGGATCGCCTGAGGTCAGGAGTTCAAGATCAGTCTGGCCAACATGGTGCCTGGCCAACGTGGTGAAACCCCATCTCTACTAAAAATACAAAAATTAGCTGGGTATGGTGGTGCATGTTTGTAGTCCCAGCTACTCAGGAGGCTGAGGCAGGAGAATTGCTTGAACCTGGGAGGTGGAAGTTGCAGTGAGCCAAGATTATGCCACTGCACTCCAGCCTGGGCAACAGAGCGAGACTCCTTCACACACACACAAAAAAGAATAGCAGCAATAAAATAGAGGAAATGACTGGCTTTGAGGTAGATTGTTTAAATAAAATATGCGTGGTGGCTCACTCCTGAATCCCAGCACTTTGGGAGGCCAAGGTGGGTGAATCACTTGAGGCCGGGAGTTCGAGACCAGCCTGGCCAACATGGCAAAACTCTGTCTCTGCTAAAAATACAAAAATCAGCTGGGCAAGTGGCATGTGCCTATAATCCCATCTACTCGGGAGGCTGAGGCAGGAGAATCACTTGAACCAGAAAGGTGGAGGTTGCAGTGAGCCAAGATTGTGGCACTGCACTCCAGCCTGGGCAACAGAGCAAGACTCTTTCCCAAAATTAAATAGATAGGCTGGGCGTGGTGGCTCACACCTGTAATGCCAGCACTTTGGGAGGCCAAAGAGGACAGATCACTTGAGGTCAGGAGTTCAAGAGCAGCCTGAGCAACCTGGTGAAACCCCGTCTCTACTACAAACACAAAACTTAGCCGGGCATGGTGGTGCATGCCTGTAGTCCCGCCCTACTTGGGAGGCTGAGTCAAGAGAATCACTTGAACTTGGGAGATGGAAGTTACAGTGAGCTGAGATGGCACCACTGCACTCAGCCTGGGCGACAGAATAAGACCCTGTCTCTGTGTTTTAAAAAAATAGAAGAAAAGAAAAAAAAAAAGGTACTGTATATATTTCAAAATAGCTAAAAGAGAGAACTTTAAATATTTTTACCACAAAGAAATGATAAATATTTGAGGTGATGTATATGCTAATTAGCCTGATTTGATCATTCATATATATATATATATATATCTATATATGGAAACGTCACACTTTATAAATATATACCTGTACAATTATTATTTGGCAATTAAAAATAAAGAGCTATTTAAATAAGTAAATTAGCCAACTAAATACAAAGTAGTATAAATAGATTATACAGAAATAAAAGTCAAATGAAGTGTTTTATTGCCAGTTCCAGAATCAAGACTTTAAGACAATCTTTATTATTGTAGGACCCATCACTGTGCATTCTCTCAATATTCTTAGATTTTTCTCATCTTTACTATACTACATTGTATTAATGGGTGCAACAAATATGTTTATTTACTTCAAGTCATAGTCAACTTTTCCATATAGATTAAGAATTATCCTTTTTATTTATTTATTTATTTTTTCTGGGACAGGGTCTTGCTCTGTCCCCAAGTCTGGCTAGCTCACTGCAGCCTGGAACTCCTGGGCTCAAGTGATGCTCCTGCCTCAGCCTCTAGAGTAGCTAGGATTATGTCCAGTCCTCTGCCTTGGTCTCCCTAAGTGCTACAATTACAGGTATGAACCACAACACCAGACCTAGATTATGAATTATTCTTGTATACAGCTATGGCCTTGTCAGAGGAGTTTGAACCAGAGCAATTTCATCTTGAATAGGAGCTGCGTAAAATGAGGTTAAAACCTACTGGGCTGCATTCCCAGATGGCTAGGCATTCTAAGTCACAGGATGAGATAGGAGGTTGGCTCAAGATACAGGTCATAAAGACCTCGCTGAGAAAACAGGTTGCAGTAAAGAAGCCGGCTAAATCCCACCAACACCAAGATGGTGATGAGAGTGACCTCTGGTTGTCCTCACTGCTACACTCCCACCAGAGCCATGACAGTTTACAAATGCCATGGCGACATCAGGAAGTTACCCTATATGGTGTAAAAAGGGGAAGTTTTTAATGAATAATCCACCCCTTGTTTAGCATATCATCAAGAAATAACCATAAAAATGGGCAACCAGCAGCCCTCAGGGCTGCTCTATGGAGTAGCCATTCTTTTATTCCTTTACTTTTTTTTTTTTTTTTTTTTTTTTTGAGATGCAGCCTTACTCTGTTGCCCAGGCTGGAGTGCAGTGGCACGATCTTGGCTCACTGCAACCTCCGCCTCCCAGGATCAGGCAATTAATTCTCCGGCCTCAGCCTCCTGAGTAGCTGGGATTACAGACATGCACCACCATGCCCACCTGATTTTTTGTATTTTTAATAGACATGGGGTTTCACTGTCTTGACCAGGCTGGTCTTGAACTCCTGACCTCAGGTAATCCACCCACCTCAGCGTCCCAAAGTGCTAGGATTACAGGCATGAGCCACTGTGCCCAGCCTTTTACTTTCTTAATAAGCTGGCTTTCACTTCACTCTATGGATTTGCCTCAAATTCTTTCTTGTGTGAGATCCAAGAACCCTCTCTTGGGGTCTGGATCATACCCCTTTTGGGTCACAGCGTATCACAGCATTTTTAATCCTATGCATTTAACACTTCTGTATAGAAAAAGAACATCACACCAGAATTTTGATGACAATAGATGACAATATGATGAATCTCACTATATGAAGCATCAAATTTATTAGAGCAGATATGGTACTAAAAATAAAATCCCACCTCCTCTAAAGTTCTTCCAGTCTCCAAGGCCATCATTTTTCATAAACACTGCAATATTTCTTTTACATCTTGCTAGTCTAAAAGTATTAATACTCTGCAAAGTGCATAGCTCATTATTTGGTAGTAACTTAAGCAAAGGAAGAAAGCTGGCTGGATCAATGATTTGTCACCAAGGTCTGAATCACAGGAGGTTGGTCTCTGGTGTATCCTCTTGGTCCAGAAAGTAGGAGGTGGTGGTCCAGTGAGCCAGGAATTGCCTGGCAGCATCAACATCCTGGCTGTTACTTGGGATAGGTTGCATTTTTTGGCTTTTGCTCTTGAACCAAAAGTTCAAGTGTGAAAACCAGGACTGACGCCTCTCCTCTTCTGAAGCCAGGTTAACCCCAGTTCAGCCAGAAGTTAGCTTGAGGGTGGAGTGGCCCAGCATTCCAGGAGTGGCACATGTCAGCAGGAGCTGTGCCAGGGCTGTGTCCCAACTGCAGAGCTGGGCTTGCCACACATCCTTCACTTCATTAGTATAGTGGATTTCTGGGTGACTGGGCAGAGACACTATTGAGACAGAATCAAGATGTGATTTACATGCTGGGTCTATTATGTCAGCTTGGGGGGGCACATATTAGATGAAAGTCAGGCTGTGGCCTGCAGAAATTAGGCCTCTGTCTCCACTGTACCTGGAAATGAACCCTTTTGTTTCATCTTTCTTCAGAGTAAACAGCTCATGTTTCTCCCTTTGCTTCTTTTTTGAAACGGAGTCTTGCTCTGTCGCCCAGGCTGGAGTGCAATGGTGCAATCTTGGCTCACTGCAATCTTCACCTCCTGGGTTCAAGTGATTCTCCTGCCTCGGCCTCTGAAGTAGCTGGGATTACAGGCATGTGCCACCACACCCAGCTAATTTTTGTATTTTTAGTAGAGACAGAGTTTCACCATGCTGGCCAGGCTGGTCTCCACCTCCTGACCTCAAGTGATCCACCCGCCTGGGATTACAGGCGTGAGCCACTGCGCCCAACCTCTCCCTTTGCTTCTTTTGCATGACCAAATACTTTCACAGTAGTGGTTCCCACACTGCATCAGAAAGAGGCAAACATATCCCAATCTCCCCTTCTGACATAACCTATCCCCTTATAATGCAGCATTTGATGTTCTCGTTAATAAAAGTAAGTTTTTAGAAAACTGCAATGATAGATGTAAATGGAAAAGAAAAGCAGTTTTTTTCTGTCTACTCTCACACTCAACACAGAATACTTAAGTGACCAGGCCAGGCGCAGTGGCTCACGCCTGTAATCCCAGCACTTTGGGAGGCCGACACTGGCGGATCACCTGAGGTCAGGAGTTCAAGACCAGCCTCGCCAACATGGTGAAACCCCGTCTCTACTAAAAATATAAAAAGTAGCTAGTTGTGTTGGCGGGCACCTGTAATCTCAGTTACTTGGGAGGCTGAGGTGGGAGAATCTCTCGAACCCAGGAGGCAGAGGTTGTAGGGAGCTGAGATTACACCACTGCACTCCAACCTGGGAAACAGAGCAAGACTCCATTTCAAAATAAATAATAATAATAATAAAAAACACTTATTTGACTAGACATGTAGGATTTTTGCCACACACCAAGCAATTTTCCAGCACATACCAACTAGGTGTCTTCTAATTCAATTAGGACACCGTCTACTTGGAGATAGTGTCAGATCTCACAGATTTAGGTCTCTATCTCAGGAGACTGGCCCCTATTTCAAATGCCAATCACAAGTCCTAGGTTGTGCACTGTGCTTCTGGCCAGCCCGCCATAAATCAGGATTCCAACAATATCCCCTGCTCCCCACTTTGGGTTCAATAATTTAGACAACACAGGGAAACATTTTACTTATCTTACTGGTTAATTATAAAAGATGTTACAAAGGATATAGATGAATACTCAGATGAAGTGACAGATAGGACAAGATATGGAGGAGGCAAGGTATCTGGGGACATGGAGCTTCCATGCCTTTTCTGGGCACACTGATCCCAGCACCTTCACATCTTCAGCAACCCAGAAGATCACCAAATCTTGCTATTCAATAATTTTTATAGAACTTGGCTGGGCACGGTGGCACACCCCTGTAATCCCAGTACTTTGGGAGGCCAAGGCGTGTGAACTACTGAGCTCAGGGGTTCCAGAGCAGCCTGGGCAACATGGCAAAATCCCCTCTCTACAAAAAATACAAAAAGTAGCCGCATGTGGTGGCATGTGCTGGTAGTCCCAGCTACTTGTGGGGCTGAGGCCAGAGGATTGCTTGAGCCCAGGAGGTTGAGGTGCCAATGCAAACACCTGGGTAACAGAGCATCCCTTTTTTTTTTTTTTTTTTTTTTTTTTGAGATGGAGTCTCGCTCTGTCGCCCAGGCTGGAGTGCAGTGGCGCGATCTTGGCTCACTGCAAGCTCCGTCTCTAGGGCTCATGCCGTTCTCCTGCCTCAGCCTCCCGAGTAACTGGGACTACAGGCACCTGCCACCATGCCCGGCTAATTTTTTGTATTTTTAGTAGAGATGGTGTTTCACCGCATTAGCCATGATGGTCTTGATCTCCTGACCTCTTGATCCACCTGCCTCGGCCTTCCAAAGTGCTGGGGTTACAGATGCGAGCCACCACACCTGGTCTCAGAGCGTCTCTTAAGAAAAAAAAAAAAGTTTTATATTAATAGAACTTTATCTCCAGCCTCTCCCCGACTTTCCTGGAGGTTGGAGCTTCCAAACCTCTAATCACTAGGTCTTTCTGCTGACCACCCCCATCCTGAGACTGCCCGAGGGGCCCCACCCTAATTAACCTCATTAGCATGAACTCAGGCGTTATCAAAGCTGCATGTTGCAAATAACAAAAAGGTACTCTTGTCACTCCAGAAATTCCAAGTGTTTCAGGAGCTCTGTGACAGGAATCAGAGACAAAGACCATATAGATTTCTTTTTTTGTTTGTTTTTGATACGACATCTCACTTTGTCGCCCAGGCTGGAGTGCAGTGGTGTGATCTTGGTGCACTGCAACCTGTACCTCCCAGGTTCAAGCGAGTCTCATGCCTCAGCCTCCCAAGCAGCTGGGATTACAAGCACGCTCCACCACACTCAGCTAATTTTTGTATTTTTAGTAGAGACGGGGGTTTCACCATGTTGGTCAGGCTGGTCTCGAACTCCTGACCTCAGGTGATCCACCCACCTTGGCCTCCCAAAGTGCTGGGATTAGAGGCGTGAGCTACTGCACCCAGCTATACTTGGTAAGTATACTGTGGTAAGACTATACTTACGGGGGAAAAAAACTGAGTTGTAAAAATGAAGACAAAGTTTACCTCACCAATCGTTTCACCTTCCCTCTCTGAAGGAAATATTACAGTGAATTTTTTGTTTTTTAAGAGACCAGGTCTTGCTCTGTTGCCCAGGCTGGAGAGCAGTGGCATGATAATGGCTCACTGCTGCCTTGACCTCCTCGGCTAAGTGATCCTCCCACCTCAGCTTCCCAAATAGCTGGGACAGGCCTGTGCTGCTGCGCCCAGCAATTTTTTTAAATTTTTGTAGAAACGGGGGCTTACTATGTTGCCTAGGCTGGTCTCAAACTTCTGGGCTCAAGCAATCCACCCACCTCTGCCTCCCAAAGTGCTGGGATTATAGGCATGAGCCACCATATCTGATCTACTGTGAACATTTCAATGTGTTTTTTTGGACTTTTTCTAAATACGTGCAAATATTATGTATGTAGGTATGTCTATGGGTTTTTTGGTTTTTTTTTTTTTTGGTTTTGTTTTGTTTTTACAAAAATGAGATTTCAATGTTCTCTTTACCTGTCAAAATGTGTGTGCAGATGACAGTTGGATGAGATGCCAGATGTAAATTTACCTCCCTCCCCTCCCTCTGAGTCTTGCTTGTCGCATGCTGTGGCTCTGTGTGACCTCATGACAGGAGAGCTTTCGGTGGCACTCAGGCAATGCAGCAGGGGTCTGGCCACTGACACAACCAACTTGTAGTTTTCAAATACAAGTCATATAGCCAAGACATAGGTGCTTGGGTTTCAGGGCCTAGCATAGTCCAATGTCAGATTGATTTTTAACCAGCTAGTGAATAAATTTGTAATAAATGATCCAGCTGAAGATTTCAATGATTTAACTGCAATGAAATTGCAATGAAACTTCCCAGCGGATAAAATTTTGTGGTTCACATTTGCACTGCTGTTAGCACAAAAGGCAATTATGATGTGTGTGAAAAATGGTAGTCTGATTAGTTGTTCACACACACAAAGAAGTGCTTTTCACACATCTTAATTGCTTTTCTGCTAAAGAAAGTGTAACTGCAAGTCATAAAATTATAACATCCTCCAACACGTTAATTCCATTTCATCAGCAGATGATGTATCTTGACTATTGGTGAAAAGTGACTTTAGAACTCATATTGATGAGGAAAGCTGAGGTTAAAACACTGCTGTCATAGAAGACAATTATAAACAATTATAGTTCATACTCATAAATACACATGTCTCTGTACAGAAGTATTGTGAATTACTATTTTGGGATAATGTCTTAGGTTTTACTTTCCTACATTTCTTTTGTTACTCACATGGACCAGTAGATTAACAGAAAGGAACAGGATACAGGCTAACTAAAGAAGTAAATCAAAGCACTCAGTAGCTTTTCTGAAGGCTAAAGAAAATCATCTTGAAAGTCAACACTTAGAAGAGAAGAAAGGGTTTTAAAGCTGCATAAAACTAAGAAGAACCTGGAACAGGCAGAACACCAGAGTTTCTATCATAGTGTAGGTAAAATGGCTGGCTTTTTCACCACTAAAAAGGAAGATAAAAGTTTCTCCAGCTTAAAGGAGGGAGGGATTAAAAGGGACCTGATTAGTGTCTACATGCTGCTTGCATCCCAGAGATGGGCAGCAGGAACCCCAAAAAGCTTTAAGAAGATGGAGAATATGGGGAGTTTTGTCCTATTCTCATTGTATAGCCAGAGGAAACTGCGAGTCTTTCAGAGAAATGCCTTGTCCAGCACAGTGGATGAGGAAAGATCTGAGGGGATGGAACTGAGAGGAGCCTCACCCCTATGTCAGAGGCGGAGGCGTTTAAACCATAGCAACTCCATCTTGAATAGGGGCTGGGTAAAATAAGGCTGAGAGCTGCTGGGCTGCATTCCCAGTAAGTTAGGCATTTTAAGACACAGTATGAGATAGGAGGTCATAAAGACCTTGTTGATAAAACGGCATGCGGTAAAGAAGCCGGCTAAATCCCACCAAAACAAAGATGGCAACAAAAGTGATCTGTGGTCGTCCTCATTGCTCATTATAAATTAACTATAATGTATTAGCATGCTAAAAGACACTCCCACCAGCGCCATGACAGTTTACAAATGCCATGGCATTTACCATATATGGTCTAAAATGGGGAGGAGCCCTCAGTTCCAGGAATTGCTCACCCGTTTCCCAGAAAACTCATGAATAATCCATCCCTTGTTTAGCATATAATCAAGAAGTTACAGTAAGTATAAGCAACTGAGCAGCCCATGCCTGGCTATGGAGTAGCTATTCTTTTATTTCTTTACTTTTTTTTTTTTTGAGATGGAGTCTTGCTCTGTCGCCGGGGCTGGAGTGCAGTGGCCGGATCTCAGCTCACTGCATGCTCCGCCTCCCAGGTTTACGCCATTCTCCTGCCTCAGCCTCCCGTGTAGCTGGGACTACAGACGCCCGCCACCTCGCCCGGCTAGTTTTTTGTATTTTTTAGTAGAGACGGGGTTTCACCCTGTTAGCCAGGATGGTCTCGATCTCCTGACCTTGTGATCCGCCCGTCTCGGCCTCCCAAAGTGCTGGGATTACAGGCTTGAGCCACCGCGCCTGCCTTCTTTACTTTCTTAATGAACTTCCTTTCACTTTACTCTGTGGACTTGCCCCCAGTTCTTTCTTGCACAAGGTCCGAGAACCCTCTCTTGAGGTCTTGATGGGGACCTCTTTCCAGTAACACCTACATAGGGCAGGAGGGTATCCGTCAGATCCCACAGTTCTTAAGAGGAGCACCAGGGTAGCTGAGAGTAGCTAAGAGACCCAAAGGAGTTTGGTGTAGACTAAGGAGGTTACATCTACCTCTGCAGTGTATGGACTGTGACATGAAGTGGATTTGGTTCAACTTCAAAGGGGACCAGTAGGAATAGGAAAGGATGGAAGGCCAAGGGCCCCTTCCCACCTGATATCAGGATGATATACATATCCTCACTCTCCTCTTCCCCCTCCTATCTCATACCCCAAAGAGGGGATGGAAAAAGGCAGAGAAAGGGTAATCCTGAGTTAAGTGAGAATTACCCAAAATAGAATGAATTTTCAATCAGTAAAATGCAGTTTTCCACTGGCAGTGGAAACTGGGCTCTAGAGTTAGGTTAAGATCAGTGATAGAGAAACAGAGCTACATGCTAGGATACCTGAGTCTGTGTCGGGACTTTCCATGCCTGCTTGCCTGCTGTGTAGATACATACAGGTACATGCACGACTAAGTGTGTCTGTGTCTTTTTTGTTTGTTTGTTTGAGACGGAGTCTCACTCTGTCGCCCAGGCTGGAGTGCAGTGGCGCAATCTGGGCTCACTGCAATCTCCGCCTCCCGCGTTCAAACAATTCTCCTGCCTCAGCCTCCTGAGTAGCTGGGATTACAGGTGTGCGCCACTGCACCTGGCTAATTTTTGTATTTTTAGTAGAGACGGGGTTTCACCATGTGGGTCAGACTGGTCTTGAATTCCTGACCTCATGATCTGCCTGCCTCGGCCTCCCAAAATGCTGGGATTACAGGCGTGAGCCACCGTGCCCAGCCATCTGTGTCTTTTTGAAATGTAAGCCCTGGAGGCAAACAGACGTAGCTTGAATCTTGGCTTATCCATTTAATAACTGGATGGCTTTGGGCAAATTTCTTAATCCAAGATTCCGCTTTTGTAAACTGGTCATAAGAATAGTGCCTCAGAGGATAGTTGTAAAGATTAAATGAGATACATAGTTTACCCAACGACCTGGCACATAGTAAGCCATTAATATATGTTATTTATCACGATCATGATTACTATAATTATAATTATAGAATAGTAAATAATTGTTATTATAATTGTATGTTTGCTCATTTTGACAGTGAGGCTGAACTTTTGACTGGCAGGATATAATTACCTGTTGTGCTTATGGCATGTCACATTCAGCTACCAATAGTATACATGCACAGAGGTTAAGGGAACATTCATGACAGGCCTTTATTGTCTGTGTATAAGATGTATCCCCTTTTATATTTTTGTTTATACGTTTAATTCTTTATTTTTGAGAATTTGCCCTTAGGGAGGGATATGCACCTCTAGATTTGGGGAAATCTGGGGTAAAATTTCTTTTGAGCCAGAATAGAAACTTACATTTTAAATGAGGAAAGTCTGTTCACCAGCCTCACTTCTCATCACTTAGGCGAAACCAGGATGGGTGGGCTCAAGGAGGTTTCTTTCCTCTTTGCCAAGGTCTTCAGAGGCACTGCATACTTGGTCCTTAACCTGGCATCCATTGAAGAGCACTGCTTCATGCAGGGCTTTCATCCAAGGCTCCTGTAGGATGTCTGGTCCTGAGGTGGGTTTATTAATGCAACAGCACTTATATAGTAACCAAGCTGTTATTGTATTTGAACATTTCTGATACGAGAGCAGTATCTACAGCAAAGTCTCTGGGACTTCCTTGTGATTCTCCAAGGTGCTTCTGGCCTAAGCATCTTAATGGTGGTTTGTCAATCCTAGTTCCACCCTCTATACTAACAAGGTGAAAAGCCTACAGGAATCCCCATCCTCAGGCAATAAAAAACTCAGTAATAATCTCTAGTGGTCTATGCTGTATCTGGAAGAAGGACATAAAGTCTTTTCCTGATTTCTGGGTGGCCTCAAAAAAGCATCCAAAAAAAAAAAAAAACAAAAAAACAGGCATCTATCTGTATAAGGGGAATAATGATTCTGTGATAGTTTGCCTCAAGAGGTATTATAAAAAGCTAAAGATTATAGGTTGAGGCCAGACATGGTGGCTCACACCTGTAATCCCAGGGCTTGGGAGGCCAAGATGGGAGGATGGCTTGAGGCCAGGAGTTGAAGGCCAGCCTGGGCAACATAGAGAGACTTGACTTCGTGCACACACACACACACACACACATACACAAAACAACAACAACAACAAAATACAGGTTGAAGGGCAAACTATGCAATGCTGTGATTATCATTATTCAGATAATGGTGAATGGAATGTAAATGATTCATCATATGAATAAAATCATTAACTGCTTAGTGTGTTGTTTACTACAGCCATTCCCTACAGCAGTGTAAAGTCTGGATAGCTGCATCTTAACAGTGGACTTCTGGATTTTTATTTTTACTTTTTATTTTGTAGACATGGGTCTCCCTATGTTGCTCAGGCTGGAGTGCAGTGATTATTCACAGGCATGATCCCACTACTGATTAGCATGGGACTTTTTACTTGCTGTTTCCAATCTGGGTGGGTTCATTTCTTCTTAGGCCACCTGGTAGGCCCCAGCTCCAGCATCGACACTGATGGGCATACATAAGGCATTACAGCCCAGAACTGGGCCCACGCAATCCTCCGTCCTCAGTCTCTCGAGTAGATGAGACTACAGGTGCCTTCCACCATGGCTGGCAACTCCTAGATTTTATTCCAGATAGGTCTTTAATTCATTTGGATCTCTGAGTCTTTCATTCTTGGGTCCTGAAACAAAGATCCTCCTTTTCCATTCGAAAGGAGGTTCTCTCCTACAAAGCATGCGGTTTAGAAGCAGGCGCAGGCTTAGCCAGATGAAAAAGGACAGATGCACATGGCCAAATGTCAGCTGAATTAGGCCTGCCCTGGTTCACACAGATGTTTTACGTAATCTGACTATCTTGTTGAAAAGAAAAGCTCTATGTACATCAACATTTGGCAAGTATTAATAAGCATACTGTGTTTTCTTATAATTATTAATATAATAAGAAGAAATGTTCCTTGGCAAGTACATATGGTATTAAGAGTAGCAAGTTCCTGTATTCTTCAAAACTTACCTAGAAATGTTAGTGAATCATTCTCCCCATCATATTTAACAAAAACATATATTAGTACACTCGTGGAATAAACACGGCAAGGTTGTAAATAATCACTTTAAGGCAACTCTCTGACATTTGAAGAAGACATGGGAAAGAGTCTGGCTTTTTTTTTTTTTCTTTCTATTACTTGTTTCCTCAGGGTCCATGGAATTGCTTAAGTTTTCTTCTGGGATGAATGCCAGCTTTATGCTCTGGTCTGGCTGTAGAAAATCCCAGAGTAGATCTAAGAATATCTTGGTTGGGGGCAAATAATTAGGTCATCACTGTCCTCATCCTTCCAGTGCCGATCCTGGCCTTCCATATTTTTTCTTTTCCACTGCGGGCTCTCAGGTAGGCCCGCATCACCTAATGGGTCAAGGCCTGCCTGGCTCCACAAGGTACCCCGCAAGGACATTTCTGGGGCTTACTCAAGGAAAGAACATAGGCAAAGATTGTGCCACGGAGCCCTCGAATTTCTCTCTTGACTTTCCTTAAAGTAGAAAACAAACTCCTGTAGGCAGGAGGCCGTGGCAATTACTTTACATAGTTGATTTTTTTACGTAGATTCTTCGCTGAGGAAAACTGGTTTCTGTGAAGATTCAAATTGTAATCTGAACTTAAGACAGGCAGCTATGTTTATTCTTCCTTGGAGATAGCAATGATGTGAATTGTGTCATTATTTCTTTTGGATTTGATTAAAAGGGAATATATTTTATATTCTTCTACTTTTCTCAATAACATCCCTATAAAGGCTGTTTCATATATTATAGTGACTGCCACCCCTCACACCCTGGCATGTTCCTACATTTATGTTATTGAAATCCTTAACAACCTTCTCACCGACTTTTGCTTAGAATTGGTGAAGCACAGAGGTACGTCAGAAAATTTTTATTTCTTCTTCTTCTTTTTTTTTTTTAAAGACAGGGTCTCACTCTGTTGCCCAGGCTGTAGTGCTCTGTTGCCCAGGTACAGTTATGGCTCACTGCAGCCTCGACCTACTGAGCTCAAGTCATCCTTGCACCTCAGCCTCCCGAGTAGCTGGGACTACAGGCATGCACCACCACACCTGGCTAATTTTTGTATTTTTTGTAGAGATGGAGTTTTGCCATGTTGCCCAGGCTGGCCTCCAACTCCTGGTCTTAAGCAATTCTTCCACCTCAGCCTCCCATAGTGCTGGTATTGCAGGCATTAGCCACTGTGCCCAGACAGAAAAGTTTTCTAAACTAGAAAATAAACTCATTTATTTATTCAACAAACACAATCAACTACATTCACTGTTGAATTATACTCAATACCAATTAACTCACTGAAATCGACTGAAATTATCCCCTTCTGAATTTTTATTGATAAAATAGATACCTGAAGCATATGATAGGGGAAAGAAAGCTAGTCTTGGAACCTAGTCCTACCTCTACCAATTCCTAGATGTGAAATTCTGGGTGAAATATTTAACTTTTCTCAGCTACAGTCTCTCTATAAAAATGAACAGTGCAGGCCGGGCGCGGTGGCTCAAGCCTGTAATCCCAGCACTTTGGGAGGCCGAGACGGGTGGATCACGAGGTCAGAAGATCGAGACCATCCTGGCGAACACGGTGAAACCCCGTCTCTACTAAAAAATACAAAAAACTAGCCGGGCGAGATGGCGGGCGCCTGTAGTCCCAGTGACTTGGGAGGCTGAGGCAGGAGAATGGCGTAAACCCGGGAGGCGGAGCTTGCAGTGAGCTGAGATCCGGCCACTGCACTCCAGCCCGGGCGACAGAGCCAGACTCCGTCTCAAAAAAAAAAAAAAAAGAACAGTGCAGAAATGAAGCAGAATAGCATAAGATCTCAGGCTTTGCAGCTGGACAGGCCTGGATTCCAATCCAGTTCTTTTCTGCTGCTTATTAGTTGAGTGTCCTTGGGAAAGTTCCTTAAACTTCTTATTTCTCAGTTACCTTATCTGTGAAAATAGGAATGATACTACCTCACCTCACAAAGTTGTATTTACAGGATCAGATTTTAAAATGTTGACCAAGTGTTTAGTATCTATCTGGCTCATAACAATATTCATTAAGCTGTGTTTTTAAAACAAATCTGGAAAGAACTTTTGGGATCACAAAGTATAAACCCTTTTATTTTTCTTTTCTGTGTGTGTGTGTGTGTGTGTGTGTGTGTCCCTACCCCTCCCTGCACCAACTCCTGTTACTTTTCAAAAAGAGAAATGGAGCCCCAGCAGCTAAGGATCCCACCCACAGTCACTGAATTAGCATGCCTGTGATGAACATTCCCAAAGCTTTTATGAGATCTATGGTCTGGAATAGGTATCTTTCTGATCTGTTCTCCTACTTACTAAATATATGAAATATTAAACTTCATAATCACAAAGTTTCTGTATCCATCGAAAAATGCCAAAGATTGAATTGCTATTTATTGAGCGCCAATGTTCAGAGAATGTTGTGGATACTATAACATGCATGTAAGAATTTGTCTCTTGTCTCAAGAGTGCTTACAGTTTAGTTGGAGAGGCATTTATATAGATATTTATGAGACATAAATACCACTTGACATGGCAGAAGTTCAAATGTCAAAAGGATAATACATGAACAGCAACGTATGCCACAAGGTCCTGCAGAGGGTGAGATCCATTTGGCTTGAAGTGTTAGTGATCAGGCTTCAAAGAGAGAGTAGGAGTTTTATCTGTGCACTAAGGCTGAGTTGGATTTGAATACAGAGAGAGGAGAAGGGAAGACATCATGTGCCTTGAACTAGTGCAAAAGTACAGTGGCAAAGATGGTCACCATTAAGTGTCCCACAATTTAGTACTGAAAATTGCAGAGATTACTGAATGAATTTATGAAAGGAAATAATTCTGAGTCTGTCAATACAGTCATGCATTGCTTAACGATGGAGATACATTCTGAGAAACAAATCCATAGGTGATTTTGTCATTGTGTGAACATCACAGAGTATTTAGACAGACCTAGATAGTATAGCCTACTACACACCTAGGCTGTATAGTATAGCTGTGAAAGGAAAATAAAATCTTGGAACACTAAACTCACTATGCCAAAGGGAAAAGTGAAGCTTGGGAAATGAGTCATGCAAAAACTGCCTTCCTTTTGCTCCAAAACAGATAACTGCAGCACAGGGGCCTCATATCTCCCCATGTGACCTCCCTCACAGATTGCACACAAGGAAATTCTTTGTGGGCCCAAGTCTTTACCCTAAAACAGAGTTCTGTGGAATCACATCCTGATAATGTAGATGAACAGTTTATCTTCACAGGTACTGGACAAAGACAAGATTAGAAATCATCCCTCTGCTCACCCTGAGACAAATGCATGTTTGACTTCTGATATGGTCTGGCTGTGTCCCCACCCAAATTTCATCTTAAATTCCTGCCTGTTCTGGGAAGGACCCTGTAGGAGGTAATTGAATCATGGGGGCAGGTCTTTCCCATGCTGCTCTCGTGATGGCAAATAAGTCTCATGAGATCTGACAGTTTTAGAAGAGGCAGTTTCCCTGCAAAATCTCCTTTATATGCCTGCTGCCATCCATGTAAGACATGACTTGCTCCTCTTTGCCTTCTGCCATGATTGTGAGACTTTCCCCAGCCATTGTAGAACTGTAAGTTCATTAAACTCTTTTTCCTGTATAAATTACCCAGTCTCAGGTATGTCTTTATCAGCCGCGTGAAAACGGACTAATACAACTTCTTTCTCTACTCCATGTTTATACTATGTAAAATGCAGATTTACTTTGTGAGAGGAATATATAATTGACTGTTCCTCTTTCCTCACCTGCCTGCTCTTTCCCCTTTAAAAACTGAAGTCCTCAAGACTCTTCGGAAAAAACATAGTCCACAGATTCTAGTGTAATTTGTGTCTCTTTTTCCTGGTGTGTCCTCAATCTGAGCAAAATAAGCCTCTAAATTGATGAGATTTGTCTCAGACACTTTTTGGTTTACATAGCCTATTGCTCCTAGGCTACAAAGCTGTACAGCATGTTACTGTACTGACTACTATAGGCAATTGTAACACAGTTGTGTTTGCGTCTCTAAACATATCTAGACATAGAAAAGGTAACACATCGTGCTACAACCTTACAATGACTATGATGTCACTAGAAAATTTTCAGCTGCATCATAATCTTATGGAATCATCATCATGTATGGAGTCTGTTGTTTCCTTTGCAAAGGAGTTGTGTTCTTTTGGTGGGGGGTAATTTTGAAACAAATATCTTCCTTTGCTTTGGGGGGTTTTTGGTATTGTTTTGTTTTGTTTTGTCTTGTTTTGAGTCAGGGTCTCACTCTGTCATCCAGGCTGGTATGCTGTGGTGCTATCATAGCTCACTGAAGCCTCGACTTCCTGACCCCAGGAGATTCTCCCGCCCTGTCCTTCCGAAGTGTTGGGATTACAGGCATGAGCCACTGTGCCAGCTGAAATCCCTTTCTTTGAAGCCCATTAGAGAATGAAAAAGAAAAGAGAGAAAAAAATAAGAGAAAGAATAAAAAGAAATTGCTGTGTTCTGAGTCATGTCCCTCCTGGTAAATAAAATTTATGGGAGGCCATTATTTTGGACTGAGGTCCCATAGTAGGAAACAATAGACCAAACCACATAATCAAGCTAAAACTTTAAGGAAGCAGATAAATTCCCAAACACACCAGTTTTTCTCGAAAACAAGAGGTTCACTCACAGCCATCACTTGGAAAAGACCCAGTCAACTTGAGTCACCCTAATAAGGAAGTCCCTTCTGCTTTAAACCTTATAAGAAAAGTAACCTGAAGTAACCTGATGTTAACCATTCTGCTTTTTTCTATATTTGTTTCCTTGTTCTCATATAAAAACTGCTGCAGTAAGCGCTGATCATGCCACCATACTCAAGCCTGGACAAGAGTGAGACCCTGTCTCAAAAAAAGCAAAAAACAAAAAAGTAACTGTTTTGCTAAACCCAGTAGAGCACTCACTATTTTATAGAATAAAATGCTGTCTGATTCTAGAATCCCAAATAAAAGCCAGTTTGATCTTTAAATTTGTTGTAATTTTGTCTTTTAACACTGTTAAAATTCATATATTGAAGCCTAAAACCCACCCCTTCTCTCTCTCCTCACCACCCTGTGTATGCACAAAGAAGAGGTCATTTGAGCATCCACCTGCAAGCAAAGAGAAGAGGCTTCAGAATAAAACCTTCCTTGCTGGCACCCTGATCTTTCCAGTCTCCAGAACTGTGAGAAGTATATTTCCATTGCTTAAGCTACACAGTCTATGGTACTTTGTTATGGCAGCCCGAGCTGACTAAGACAAATACTATTTTGAGAAAGTGACTTATCACTGGGTGCGGTGGCTCACACCTGTAATCCCAGCACTTTGGGAGGTGGAGGCAGGCAGATGCTTGAGATCCCAGCCTGGCCAATATGGTGAAACCCCACCTCTACTAAAAATACAAAAAATTAGCTGGGCGTGGTGGTGTGTGCCTGTAGTCCTAGCTACTTGGGAGGTTGAGGCAGGATAGTTACTTGAGCCCAGGAGGCAGAGGTTGCAGTGAGCTGAGATCGTGTCACTGCACTCCAGCCTGGACAACAGAGCAAGACCCCATCTCAAAAAAAAAAAAAAAAAAAAGAAAGAAAGAAAAAGAAAAGAAAAAAGAAAATGACTTAGTGATTTACTTTTTATGAGCTGCTTGGGGAAGTTGATGGGAGATTGGTCACTAACTTCTATCAACAGCTAAGCTCATCAGCCTTATATCTGGACAGAACAAAATTTCCGTCTCAGCTAAATAATGCATTTCTGTATGGCAAAGGCATTGATCTATAATTTAAAGGGCAATAGTACCATGGTACATCCTCTCTGCCCCGTGACTGCTATGCTACTTTGTCAAGGAACTCTCTCTGAGGATGGGAGAAAAGGGTTCTTGCCTGGTTGTTTTGCAACACCTACCACTTTTCTGGCCAACTGATGATTGTAGGGCATTCATTTTATTTAGATTTCCTTTATTTCTTTCATCTCTCCTCTCATAATCAAAGAACATTAAGTGCTTGCTCAGGTGTTTTAGACTCTTGTCCAAGGATCTTGCCCAAGGTCACTGTATTAGTCTGGTTTCACACTGCTACAAAGAAATACTTGAGACTGAGTAATTTATAAGGAAAAAAAGAGGTTTAATTGACTCGCAGTTTCACATGGCTGGGGGGGCCTCAGGAAACTTACAATCATGGCAGAAAGTGAAGGGGAAGCAAGCACCTTCTTCAGAAAGTGGAACAAAAGAGAAGAATGAAGGAGGAACTACCAAACACTTATAAAACCACCAGATCTCATGAGAACTCACTCACTATCACGAGAACAGCATGGGGGCAACTGACTCCACTGTCCAATCACCTCCCTCCCTCAATACAAGGGGATTACAGGTCCCTTCCTTGACACATGGGGATTACAAATCAAGATGAGATTTGGGTGGGGACACAGAGCCAAACTATACCAGTCACTGAACCACCACATTTGTGATGTACATTCCTAAAACTTTTCTTAGTTCTATGATCTGGACAAAGTACCTGTACTACCTCTTTGTGACCTGATCAATAGTTTAGTCAAGTTCAATAATACTGATACACAATACAAGCTTCGTTTACTGAGAAATTTTTTGCCTGGAAATGTGCTAAACCTTTTATAGGCATCATCTCATTTAATCCTGCTTTGTAAACAGGTGAAATGGTGATAATCTACATTATAGGCTTAGAGAAGCTAAGTATCAAGCCCAAGTTCACACTGTTGTAAGATGAACTTGGGTTTCGAACTGAAGTCTGACTGGTAAATGCCAAGGCAATATCAATATGGATATGCTAAGAATAATGAATCAGAATCAGGCACAGTTTTTAAAACATCAAATAATGTACGTAATTACTTAAAATTTTAAATTGTTATGCAATAATTTGACTTTTTTTTTTTTTTTTTTAAGGCTAGCACATTAAGTATACCTCCCATTACAACTAGTTCAAGTATATGAGATTCCATTTCTGGTCCATATTACTCATTTTGCTTTCCTGGGTTCTGATCATCTTTTGTATTTTCATGTTTCCTATTTGTATTTGTTTGGCAGCTTTTTTCTCCTTTACAAAATTGGGTAGTCATGCTTCTCCAGTAACCTTGGTGAGTCAGTTCAACCTCTAATTACTTCAGTCTCCTTCCCTGCAAGAAAAGCAGTCAAACTACACGAACTCTCTATTGTTTTGCATCATTTCACAAGCACACAGGGATAAGGAGGGAAATAATTCTCCCAATGAAGCAGAACCACCGGTAACAGCTGGCAAAACTTCTAAAGACTCAGTCTGTCTTGAAAAACAGCCTCAAATTGTCCCTAAATAATAATTACCCCACCTGTAGCAGGACTATCTCACTGACTAGCTGCACTTGATGACACAATACCTGCTATTAACTCTCAGCATGGATATAAACACTGCCATAATACTTTTTAAAACCAACAATGTATCATTTGCACATCAGGACAACAGAATGTTAGTTAAGGCATAGAAAACACAAAAGGAATGGCTACCCTGTTCTTTGGTGACTCCATATCTAATTATTACCAAATACGTCTCCAGTCTTTAGACAAATTTAATTATTATAAAGGTGGTTGGACAAATAGCAAAGATTTGCTTTTCATTAACAAAGGGCACATCAAAACCGAGTTTATCCTTCCCAGTTACCCAACATTCAAAGCTTCTACTGCAGCCACTTTCTAGTCATTTTAGACCCCAGAGCAGTGTGACGATTTGATGCATAAGTTTCAACACGTTTTATTAATCTATTCTTCTTGTGCTTCATTTAAAATATTGGAAACTATAAAAAGATCAGCGTGTTAATCCTCTGCCAGGAAACAGGGGGAAAAAAAGTTAAAAACCCAACAACAACACGAAAAAAGCAAGAGCGCTGGAATCTCAGCTTTGAGGAAACACATGGGATGAAAGCATCCGCCCAAGCTCTAACCATTTGTCACATGGGACACTTCCCCTCGGGGTGAATCCTGGATGTCCCCAGGATGGAGCGAGGAGGTCGTGCGTGCGGGCGAGTGTGTGACTGCAGGGGGCCTTGGCGGCGCGAGGAGGCGACGCCGCCCCCTCCCTCAGGCGCAGGGAGGGTCTTCCAGGAAGCGGCGGACCTCGGCTGACTCCGCGGCTGCGGGTCCCGGGCTGCGGCCGCCGAGGCCGGCACGTAGCGCCGAGCGTGACTCAGCGCTGACTCATCGGACTCGCTGCCAGTGGATTTCCCCAGTCAGCTGCTCGCGCTCCTCCTGTCGCCGGGAGCTCGCAGGACTTCGCAGATACCGCTGCCTCCTTAGTCTTTCCTGCACAGCAGAGCAGTCCTGTCGCTTTAAACAGAGCTAGCCAGCTTTCACTGCTTTTGAATCCCTACCGAGCGGGGCACTGCTGTGCTCTGTTTTCTTTGCCTGTAAGAGTGCAATAGTCCACTAATCAAATTCTTTCATCAAAAGCGTGTTGGGACAAATCCCTGACATCGTCCTTCCACTGTGACTTCGAGGTGACCTCCACCCAGGTTTCACTTCCGTTGTGCCCAGCTCTTGTCTTATTTTTGTCCCTCATTTTGTGAATTTATCCTCTCACCACGCTTGATAACACGTTGGCGCAAACCCACAATTGTGGTGACGCAAATCAGGTTGAAACTTGGCATCGTCGTGTGCAGGCAGTGAGGGACTTACTGTAAAAACTGGGACCTTCATAAAGGCGTTCTTATCTGCCATCCCACTTGCTGATTAGATACCATGCTCATTTTCTGTCAGCCACTCCCCTTTGAAAGTTCCTAAGAAAGATTTAGATGAAACCTGTATTCAGGAGCTGTCGTGCTCATTTGTTCTTCCCCAGAGTTCAATCTGCAATGCGGCAGTAGGGCAGCATTTCTCCAACTTTACCATGGACCGCCTGCATCAAAAGCGCCGCGGTAAAAATGCAGATTCTTGAAGCTCACCTCAAATTACAGACTCAGAATGTTCTGGCGGGGTGGAGGCATGGAGGCACCTGTCTGAGGGCGGGGCCTAGAAATAATCCATCGTGTTAACCAACTACCTATCAGTGATTCTTAGGTATATTTAGGTTTGAAGACTACTAGCAAGAGGGGGAGGGTGTGAGACATTATACTGGGTAGACTCTAGGACTCCTTACAATATAGAACACTGTGTTCTAAAATTGATGTTTAAGTTTTGATGGAAGGAAAAAATATTTCCAAATTTGGTTTTATATATTATATTGTTTGCTTTAACTGTATATTAATATAGACAAATTTTCTTTCTTTCTTTCTTTTTTTTTTTTTTTTCTTTAAAGACACAGAGGGTCTTTCTGCGTTGCCCAGGCTGGCCTCGAAATCCTGGGCTCAAGGAACCCTTCCACCTCAGCCTCTCCAGTAGTTAGGACTACAAGCGTGCACCACCACTTGGCTCTTTCTTTTTCTCTTTCTTCCTTTTTTTTTAAAATTTACTTATTTTGAGACATGGTATCTCTCGCCCAGGCTAAAGTGAAGCGGTGGGATCTCGGCTCACTTCAGCCTCACCCTCCCCAGGATCAGGTGATAGTCCCACCTCAGCCTCCTCAGTGGCTGTGGTTACAGGTGTGTGCCACTATGCCTGAATAATTTTTGTATTTTTTTAAGAGACAGGGTTTCACCATGTTGCCCAGGCTGGTCTCGAACTCCTGGGCTCAAAAGATCCACCTGCCTCTGCCTCCCAAGGTGCTGGGATTACAAGAGTACACCACCACACCTGGCCAGCTCTTTTTTTTTTTAATTAGAACTTTGTTTATAAAATAAAATCAAGTTTCTATAAATTTTCTTTATTTCAGAGTAATATTTCTTCAATCTGACTTTGTGTCAGAATTACCCAAAGAGTTATACAAAAACTCTAATTCCTTGACCAGCCCTCAGGCTTGAAGACACTATCTCTGAAGGTAAAACCCCCCAAATAGGCTTTTTTTTTTTTTTTTGTCGACATGGTCTTACCCTGCTGCTCAGGCTAAAGTGCAGTGGCATGATCACTGCTTGCTGCAGCCCCAACCTCCCAGGGGTCAGGTGATCCTCCCACCTCAGCCTCCCAAGTAGCCAGGGCTACAGGCGCGTGCCACGCCTGGCTAATTTTTGTATTTCTTATAGAAATGGGGTTTTTCCAGGTTCCTCAGGCTGGTCTCAAATTTCTGAGCTCAAGTGATCCGCCCACCTAGGCCTCTCAAAGTACTGGAATTACTGGCATGAGCCACGACACTCAGCCAAAAATAGGCATTCTGAAATGCTTTCAAAGTTAGTCTTTGAACTTTTTCAAAGTCACCACTATTCCCAAGTAGTAACATCAGTAACTCCAGGGTAGTTGGCCTATATTGTTCCATTGTGGTGTTCATTCATCTCTCCGTCTGCAGTGTTTCATTTTGAAATCACCATTTTAAAAATAAAATTATGCTAAAAAGGAATCTGATGAGATAAAAGGAAAAAGATAAAAATTAAAAGTGACCACATAAAATATCAGCTCACTATTATATTCATAAATTCACTTATTTAGAAAACAAGGTTGAAATATTTGTATTCTAAATCTTTTGTGTAGGTGGGGAGAGCGGGTCGATTGGACAATAATCTTCAAGTCTATTTTGAAATTTTTAGATCAGGTGTGGTGGCTCATGTCCGCAATCCCAACACTTTGCAAGGCCAAGGCGGGAGGCAGGATTGCTTGAGCCCAGGTGTTCAAGACCAGCCTGGGCAACATAGCAAGACACTGTCTCTAAAAGAAAGAAAAAAAAGTAATTGTTTTCCCCTTGGATATTTTGTTTATTTCTTTTCTTTTCCTTCCCTCCCTCTCCTCCTCCCCTCCTCCTCCTCCTCTTCCTCCTCCTCCTCCTCCTTCTTCTTTCTTCTTTAGGGGAGAGGCACAAGACACAAGTTCCATGAATACTTATTTTCTTTTCATTTCACTGGGTTTTTCCATTCAATCTCTGTTAGCATTGTGGCAAAAAGCCAAAAAGCCTAGCTCTGAAACATGCCTTACAAAGACATCTCCTTGCTGACCTTTTTTTTTTTCACTCTGTTGCCCAGGCTGGAGTGCAGTTGTGTGATTTCAGCTCACTGTAACCTCCACCTCCCAGGTTTAAGTGATTCTCTTGTCTCAGCCTCCAGAGTAACTGGAATTACAGGCGCACACGCCACCACGCCCAGCTAATTTTTATATATTTACTTCTTTATTTTTGAGATGGAGTCTCGCTTTGTTGCCCAGGCTGGAGTGCAGTGGTGTGATCTCGGCTCACCACAACCTCTGCCTCCTGGATTCAAGAGATTCTCTTCCCTCAACCTCCTGAGTAGCTGGGACTACAGGCACACACCACCAAGCCCTGCTAATGTTTGTCTTTTTAGTAGAGACAGGGTTTCACTATGTTGGCCAGGCTGGTATTGAACTCCTGACCTTGTGATCTGCCCACCTCGGCTTCCCAAAGTGCTGGGATTACAGACATGAGCCACCATGCCCGGCCAACGCCCAGCTAATTTTTAGAATTTAATATAGTTTTACTTATTTATTTATTTATTTATTTATTTTGACAGAGTCTCACTCTGTCATCCAGGCTGGAGTGCAGTGGTATGATCTCAGCTCACTGCAACCTCTGCCTTCCTTCCTGGATTCAAGTGATTCTCCTGCCTCAGCCTCCCAAGTAGCTGGGATGCCCAGCTAGTTTTTGTATTTTTAGTAGAGTAAGGATTTCATCATGTTCACCAGACTTGTCTCAAACTCCTGACCTCAAGTGATCCACCTGCCTTGGCCTCCCAAAGTGCTGGGATTATAGGCGTGAGCTCCCACACTGGGCCTGGCTTTTTTATAGGCTTGATTCTCCAAGCCTGGTCCTTGGTCCAGCCGCATGGGCATCACTGGGGAACAGACTCTCAGACCCATCCATAACTACTGAATCAGCATCTGCATGTTAGCAAGATCCCCAGGTGATGTGTGTGAAAATTCAGGAACCACTGTCTTACAGTAATTGTAAGAGTTACAATCTAAGGCTGGTGGAGGAGGAAAGAAGAAGAAATAAGTCTGGTTGTGGAGGGGACATGTATTAGTTTCCTAGGGCTGCTATAACAAAATACCCTACAAACTGGGTGATTAAAACAATAGAAATTTATTCTCTCACAGTTCTGGAAACCAGAAGTCCAAAGTGAAGGAGTCGGCAGAGCCATGTTCCTTCTGAAACTCTGGGTAGAATCCTTCCTTGTATCTTGCTAGCTACTTGCAGTTCCTGGGTTTGTAGCTGTATTACTTCAGTCTTTGCTCCTGTGGTCACATGGCATTTTCCCTGAGTGTCTGTCTTTTATGTTGTCTTCTTGTGTTGGATTCGGGCCCAGTGAATACGTTGTAAATTGATTATACCTGCAAAGGTTCTATTTTCAAATAAGGTCACCTGAACAGGTACTGGGGTATAGGATTTCAATAAATTATTTTGGGGGACACGATTTATCCCATAATAGGGAGATGTGGAGATTTTATTATCAATAAGTGGAAATGCATTATGTGAAAAAAAAACTTAAAAAATAAGCATTATTTTAAAATAACCTGATCGTATTTTATTTTTAAATTTTATTTATTTATTTATTTTTGAGGCAGAGTCTCACTCTGTTGCCCAGGCTGGAGTGCAGTGGCACAATCTCGACTCACTGCAACCTCTGCCTCCTGAGTTCCAGGGATTCTCCTGCTTCACCTTCCCAGATAGCTGGGATTACAGGTGCATGCCACCGTGCCTGGCTAATTTTTTTTTTCTTTTTTTGTATTTTTAGTAAAGACGGGGTTTCACCATGTTTGCCAGGCTGATCTCGAACTTCTGACCTCAAGTGATCCATCTGCTTCAGCCTGCCAAAGTGCCGGGATTACAGGTGTGATCCACTGTGCCTGGCCTCAAGGGCAATTTAGCATCTCTTATAACATGATGCTGAGTTGAAGGAAAGAACTCAGTAGTTATTAATAATAATAGTCAAAGCTATGGCATACCTCTGGACAAACATACAAAATCGCACATGTTTAAATATGTATGGTACAAAGCAAGACAAACTTCTACCACAAAGGATTAGTTTGACCATAGAAAGTAAGCTCTAAAAAAAAAGGGAAAAAGCCGGGCATGGTGGCTCATGCCTGTAATCCCAGCTACTCAGGAGGCTGAGGCAGGGGGAATTGCTTGAACCCAGGAGGCAGAGTTTGCAGTGAGCTGAGATTGCGCCACTGCACTCCAGCCTGAGTGACAGAGCAAGACTCTTTCTCAAGAAAAGGAAGGAAAAGTGAAAAAAATAATTATAGCTAAAATTATAATCACATTAACAGAGAAACTGAAAATATCATAGGACCAGAGCGAGAAAGAGAAGGGAATCCTTATAATCCTGGGAAAGGATAAGAGTAGGACCAGAGGGGCAGCTTCAAGGTAATAATGTATTTTTAAAAGCCCTTGACAGTTTGTAGTAGGAATCTCTTTTTGTCTGCCCTGCATTAATTCTCCCTCTTTCCTTTGAGAAGCCTCAAGTCATCCTGGCCAACATTTCTATGTAGGACTCTCAGCCACAGTGCTTGCCTTCTCCTTGTCCCTTCCCCCAAGGTTGAAACACAGGGCTATTTATGTCCTAGGCATCTAAATATGGAGTATAGTCTCAAAAATGAAGAAGGTGTTTGAAGCTGAGTCATTTTAGTGGTAGTGATCAGAGACACAAACCAGATATTTTGTTTGTTTTACCACTGAGAATCTGAGAGCAACCCTAATTGCTATCCTCCACAAGTCCCTGTTGTTTTTTTGTTTTGGTTCTCTTTTTTTTAGACAGAGTCTTACTCTGTCACCCAGGGTGGAGTGACAACCTCTGCCTCTAGGGTTCGAGTGATTCTCCTGCCTCAGCCTCCCAAGTAGCTGAGACTACAGGTGCCTGCCACCATGCCCGGTTAAGTTTTGTATTTTTAGAAGAGATGGGGTTTCACCATGTTTGCCAGGCTGGTCTCGAACTCCTGAGATCTGATGATCTGCCCACCTAGTCCCCATTGTTTAGCTATTTTCTTTTGTTTGAAATGCTGCCTAGTATCTTTCCAAATGTTATTTTATTAAAAGAATTAAGTGTCAATGTTTAATTTGTATATTGTTATTTTTAGTTAGTTATAATTTATTTTAAATTATTTTTAATGGGCCCAGAGCTAGCCTCAGTTGATTTCTGTTGCTTACAAAGAAACCTAAGCAACAAAGATACTGGTGGAGAGAATACATACTGCTCCCACGCTAAGACACCTGAAATAGTAGTCTGCATTCATGATAAATAAAATACGCACTCTTGAAATATAATGAAGCTCTTTTCAGTTTGTTTCAATGGATTTTACCATTATTGTCCTATATATTTTTTACATGTATTTACTTATTTATTTATTTTAGAGATGGAGGGTCTCACTATGTTGCCCAGGCTGGAGTGCAGTGGCTATTCACAGGTGCAATTATGGCACATTACAGCCTTGAACTTCTGCACACAAGCTAGCCTCCTGCCTCAGCCTCTTTAGTAGCTGGAACTACAGACATGCACCACTGCATCCAGCTAGCCCTATATTTCAAGTTGAGTCATTTTTCCTTTCTAACTACCCAAATTGCCAGTGGGTGAAAATGAGAGACTCTCTATTATCATGCTACAGGAAGACAACAATAATCTTTTAAACCTTTTATTTTTTTTTTTGAGACAGGGTCTTGCTCTGTTGCCAAGGCTGAAGTGCAATGGCACAAACATGGCTAACCACAGGCTTGACCTCCTGGGCTCAAGCAATCCTCCTGTCTTAGCCTCCCAAATAGCTGGAACCACAGGGGCACACCGCCAAGCCCAGCTAATTTTATTTACTTTTTTTTTTTTTTTTTTAAGATGGAGTCTCCCAGAATGGAGTGCAGTGGCTCAATCTTGGCTCAATGTAACCTTCACCTCCTGGGTTCAAGCGATTCTCCCACCTCAACCTCCTGAGTAGCTGGGATTTCAGGTGCATGCCACCACACCTGGCTAATTTTTGTATTTTTAGTAGAGACGGGTTTTCGCCACGTTGGCTAGGCTGGTCTCGAACTCCTGACCTCACGTGATCCGCCTGCCTCGGCCTCCCAAAGTGCTGGAATTACAGGCGTGAGCCACTTCACCTGGCCTATTTACTTATTCTTTTGTAAATATGGGGTCTTATCATGTTGCCCAGGCTGGTCTTGAACTCCTGGGCTCAAGCGATCTTCTCGACTAGGCCTCCTCGAATGCTGGGATTACAGGCATGAGCTACTGCACCTAGCCCCAATAATCTTCTTTATGTTGTCTCCAAATGGTTTTCATGATAATTGCAATATTAAGATTAATAAAAGGTGCTCCAAACTTCCTCATTAGAGCTAGTTTACTAAGGGTCTAATTGGCATAATAGAAACAGAGTCATTGTTTTGCCAGGCTAAATGTGATCTTTTTTCTGCAAGCCAAGAAATAATTTTAGCCTAAAGCTTTCATATTGACTAACACTAATTGTGTGTGCTTTGAGTTCTCCTGATAAAATTTAGCATTTATTTATTTATTATTCAGTCTCTGTAGAGATGGTCAAAATTTGCCCATGCTGGAGTCCAGGCTCAGTGGCTCATACCTGTAATCCTAGCACTTCGGGAGGCCAAAGTGGGAGGATCGCTTGAGCCCAGGAGTTCGTGACCAGCCTGGGCTACATGGTAAACCCAATCTCTACAAAAAATATGAAAATTATTCAGGCGTGGTGTTAGGTGCTTGTAGTCCCAGCTACTTGGGAGGCTGAGGTGGGAGGATCACCTGAACCTGGTAGGTTGAGGCTGTGGTGAGCTGTGATTGTACCACTGCACTCCAGCCTGGGTGACAGAGTGAGACCATTTCTTAAACAAACAAACAAAAAATTGCCAGTGCTGACTATATTGCAGGTCATTACAGTGAAGTATTGGGAACAGTTTTCAATTAATAATAATCGCACCTTGGATAAACTGCATTGGCTACCATACTGCCACTGCTCAAAGCTTTCTGATAGAATTGAATTTGACCAAGGTATATCAGCTTCTCAGAATCCTTACTGCTTGCTCTTATAAGTCTCCCTCTCTTGACATGCTTGCATCAATGGCTGCATGGTGGATATGGTTTCATTTCACTGGAGTGTAGGGGGCATATCAGGAAAGTAAATCCAAAATGGTAACTGATTTTGAGATTACAGTGAATCATGAATGCCATGATAAGGACTCCACACTTAAACAGAATGCGTTAATGGATTTTGACCAAAGTCAAAACCACAAATTGTTTCTCCTCTGCCACAACAATCAACACTTCTGAGTGAGTGTGGGGGAGGGGTTTGCCCACACAACAAGCAATCATTTCTGCAGTGGATACCAGCTGGGTGTCCTCTAATTCAATTCTGACACTATCTACCTGAAGATAGTGTCAGATCCCACAGGCTGAGACCTACATCCCCAAAACTGCCCCTCTTCCCCACTTCCGTTGCCAGTCACAAGCCACAGCTTGTTCTACCTGTGTTTCTGATCAGCCAGCTGTAAACTGGGGATCCTACAGCCTCCTCCTGGGTTTATCTATTTGCTAAAGCAGGCTAGAGAACTAGGGGAAACATTTATGTTGTTTACTGGCTTATGATGAGGGATATTACAAAGGATACAGATGAAGAGATGCATAGGGAAAGGCCTGGGGCAATGGGAGCAGAGCTTCCACGCCCACCCTGAGCACACCACCCCGTAGAACATCTGCATGTTCAGCTATCCAGAAACTCTGTGAATCCTTCTCTTGGGTCTTTTGTGGAGACTACATTGGATTGGCATGATTGCTAACTATGTGGAAATGTGATTGGACACAAAAGCATGATCTCATGGTAATGGGCTGAGAGGGAAAACTCAGCAAGGCCTGTCTGTTTAGATTTTTCTTGACCTTTCTGTGCAGCATTTTTTCCTCCAGGGTATGGGGCATGAATTCTTCTGAAAGGCAGGGGAAGATTAGGGTCCTTCCTTGGGGACAAAAAGGAGCAGGTGAAAGAAGGGCAGGAGAAGGCCGGGAGCGGTAGCTCGTGCCTGGAATCCCCGCACTTTGGGAGGCCAAGACGAGTGGATCACCTGAGCCCATGAGTTTGAGACCAGCCTGGCCAACATGGTGAAACCCTGTCTCTATTAAAAATACAAAAAAATTAGCTGGGCATGATGGTACAAGCCTGTAGTCTCATCTACTCAGAAGGCTGAGGCCGGAGAATCGCTTGAACCTGGGAGGCGGAGTTGCGGTAAGCTGAGATCGCACCACTGCTTTTCAGCCTGGGTGATAGAGTGAGACTCTTCCTCAAAAAAAAAAAAAAAAAAAAAAGGGCAGGAGAAGATGAAAGAAAAAGATTCTGCTTTCTGAGGCTTGCTTCTGAGGCCTTAAGTGCCTCAACATTATAACAAAATATTATAACGAAAGCTATGAGAGTTATGAGCCGGGAACTGTGGATTAAGATCGATATATAAGTGCATGTCCTTTTCTGCAATCTATTATTTTCCCCAGCGTTTCTAATTTAAAAAAATTTTTTTATCGACCGTAATTTCTTCCAAAGTTCTCCAACATACTACTTGGTCTATGGAAACTTTTCTTTCTAGGAGACCTCCAGCCTCTGGTATCCCTCTGGCCTCTTTGAACTGATTGCTTTCTATCCCTGTCGAACAGCTATTACTTTGAGACTTCTGTACATTGCAATATTAGGCTGGAGCCACTGTCTTCTAGATCCCATATCTTCATTCCTTGACTTATTCCCTCTACTCTCAAGTATCTTTAAAGAGAAAATGCCTGAAAGATAAACTTACTAATGCCTGCATATCTAAAAATGTTTTTTTGTTGTTACGTTTAATTGATTATTTATTTATTTATTTTGAGACGAACTTTTACTCTTGTTGTCCAGACTGGAGTGCAATGGAGCAATCTTGGCTCACCACAACCTCCGCCTCTCAGGTTCAAATGATTCTCCTGCCTCAGCTTCCCAAGTAGCTGGGATTACAGGCATGTGCCACGATGCCCGGCTAATTTTGTATTTTTAGTAGAGACGGGGTTTCTCCATGTTGGTTAGGCTGGTCTTGAACTCCTGACCTTAGGTGATCCACCCACCTCGGCCTCCCAAAATACTGGCATTACAGGCATAAGCCACTGCAACTGGCCCATTTAATTGATTTTTAAGCTGTCTGGAATTCTTGATTGAAATCATTTTCCTTCAAAAACCGACAACATTGCTTCATTGTCTTAACAGTATTGCAGATGAGAAGTCAGATGAAAGCTTGAATTTTAATTCTTTATTTTTTCCATTCTAACCCTTGAATTTCTTCTCTTTCTTCTTCTTCTTTTTTTTTTTTTTCTCTTGTTTTCAAAGAGGGGATCTTGCTGTGTTGCCCAGTCTGGTCTTGAACTCCTGGGCTCAAACAATCCTCCCATCTTGGCCTCCCAAAATGTTGAGATTACAGGCATGAGCCACTGCACCCAGCCTTCTTTATCCTTTTCTTTTCTTTCTTTTTTTTTTTTTTTAAGCGAAAGCAAGTTTATTAGGAAAGTAAAGGAATAAAAGAATGGCTACTGCATAGACAGAGCAGCCTATTCTTTATTTTTAGTTTAGCTATTCCTAGCTTTCTGTAATTTTAGGGTATTGTTTTTACTAAAGGGTTTTCCATTTATTCTGCTCACCATTTAGCAGAAACTTTCAGTTGGGAAATTCATGGTTCTTCAATAGAATTTCTCTGATAAACTTATTAGCGCTTTATCAGAGAAAAAGATGAAGAAATAGGTGTGTAAATACATTTTCAGGCTGTACAGCTAGGATTTATAGGCACAAGCTAAACAATCTATCCACTTTTAACAATTTGTGAAGATAATTAAAAGACACACATAGAGCATTCCAAAACTAAATGTAGCAATCTACTGGTGAAAAATTCCTAGTTTTCTTTCAATCAAGTGTTCCTTAAATGTAAAAGAGCAAATTTCAAATATACATCTCATTCTTATTCACTACATCTAAACACAGGTGAAAACAAAACAAAACAAAACAACAAACTCCCTGCAACAATGGTATGTACAACTCTTCATAAGGCTTATATCCTTACTAAAATATTGTAGCTCATGCAGTTCACTTTCTATTAATAGAACAGCCTGATGACTCATTTTGCACATTTAGAGTGTAATGAGGATTTCCAGATCTGCAATACCTGTGATGACCATAAATACCTCCTTCAAATTAAAGCACATTTAAAAAAATAGTTCTTTTGAAATATTATTTTGAAAAAGATAAGATGATTTATGTACAGTAATTTTTATGCATTTTAGTGCATAGTTTTGCAAGCTTTGACAAATGCATACAGTCATGTAACCACCACCACAATCAAAACACCAAGTAGTTCCTTCACTCCTCGAAGTACCTCCTACCTCCCCGCAACCTCGCATCCTTTTGAAATCAAACCCAACCCTGCCCTGCAGCCCCTGGAAATCACCCATTTGTTTGTTTGTTTGTTCTCTATATAATGTTGCCTCTTCCAGAATGCCATGTAAATGTTATCAAAGAGCATGCAGACTTTTGAATTTGGTCTTTTTTCATTTAGCATAATGAATTTGAGATTTATCAGTTTTCCTCAGTATATCGGTAGTCTGTTCCTTTTTATTGCTGATAGTATTCCATCTTATAGATATGCCAGAGTCAGCTTACCCAAGTATTGATATTTAACCATTTATCAAGACCTTATTTTATAGACGAGGTTAGTTTCATGACTTTTGAAATTATACTTTTTTTTTTTTCCCTTGAGATGGAGTCTCACTCTGTTGCCCAGGCCGGAAAGCAGTGGCACTATCTCGGCTCACTGCAACCTCCACCTCCGGGGTTCAAGTGATTATCCTGCTTCAGCCTCCCAAGTAGCTGAGATTATAGGTGTGCGCCACGACGCTTGGCTAATTTTTGTATTTTAAGTAGAGATGGGGTTTCACCATGTTGGCAAGGCTGGTCTCCAACTCCTGACCTCAAGTGATCCACATGCCTGCATCTCCCCAAGTGCTGGGATTACAGGTATGAGCCACCACCCCTGGCCTATGCATTTATTAAGAAGGAAAAAAGGAGCCAGGCGTGGTGGCTCACGCCTGTAATCCCAGCACTTTGGGAGGCCAACATGGGTAGATCACGAGGTCAGGAGTTCAAGACCAGCCTGGCTAACATGGAGAAACCTCGTCTTTACTAAAAATACAAAAAAATTATCAGGGCGTGGCGGTGGGCGCCTGTAATCCCAGCTACTCAGGAGGCTGAGGCAGGAGAATTGCTTGAACCCGGGAGGCAGAGGTTGCAGTGAGCCGAGATCGCGCCATTGTGCTCCAGCCTGGGTGACAGAGCGAGACTTCGTCTCAAAAAAAGAAGGAAGAAAGGTGCATTCTCATAATGCCTTAAATTCGTTAGTTACTTGGGATTTATTTGACAATGTATTAGATATAACTGTTTCAAAAGATATGTTTTTTCATATACTGCAGAAAACAATAGATATTTGTTCAACTCTCTAATTGTATTAGAGTGTGCATTTGAAATGTGTATTGTGATTCAAAAGTTTTCTCTACCTAGAAGGGGAGTACAACACATGGGATTATTATTGCTGATGACACCGGATGATATTTTGCCTAAACTCCTGAGGTAAGTGCTCTATGAAGACCCCATTCAACCCAGACCTTTGAAATGGCTCACTTCCCATTTAAACCCTATTAATCTTTTACCTCATGGAGGCAACAGGTGGTTTAGAAAAGAGCCAATAGAAAGATAATTTTTGTCCTTCAGGATCAGTGCCAATGGAAAAAAGTGACCTGAAATACAGATCTCAGGCCTGACATGATGAAAATCTAACGCCACAGCTGTTGTCTCTCAGAACTGTCACTCATCATGTTTTAATTTCACAGTTTTGATTTAATCTTTTCTAAATACAGCACTGGATAAATACAGAACAAGATAACAAGAGTTCCCAGCAAAGGAGCCAGGTTGGTATTCACACTATCCTCTTTTCACCTCCTCCCCAGCCCTTCGGGTTTTATTTTCTGTGGTGATTGCATCTCCAGCACCACAACTTTTTGTATTCGTGAGGGACAGGGCTTCTTTACTAGCTCTTGAGCCTAACAAGAATCCTAGTGGTTTGATTTCAGTGTGATTTATTTATGTTTCTTATCAGGCTAACCAGAATGCTTTTATCAGCCATGTTAATTTGTAACACACAGTGGAATTAGGTTTGCAGGTAAAAAAAAAAAAAAGAAAAGAAATTTTTCAGTGATGTACCCCTAAGAGCCCCTCTTTTCTAAGCTCTATAATGAAAAAAGTAAGTTAAATAAACCAACAAATAAAAGGAATGAGTAATACTTGAGAGCTGAGTCTCGAAAGATGATTAGCTGTTGGCCCACCTTTATAAGGTTTTGGTGAAATTCCTTATCATACATTTTTCTATAAATTAAGTAGCCATTCTCAAAGTTTGTATTGCAGAATAAATCACAGTGAATTGAAAGGAAATAATTATGTATTAAAAACTATAATTGGCAAGCATTATGCTATAGAGATTTTACATATTTCATTTTATGTTATCTCAATAACTATGAAATATTAATTACAAAGCCACATTTAAAGAACTACATTGAGTTATAATTTACATACAATAAAATGCACCCATTCTAAGCATACAATCCTGATGAACGTGTATGCTTGAGTAAACCACTACTACAAGATATGGAGCATCCTCCCCGTCACCCACAGGCCTCCCTAATGTCTCTTTTCAGTCGATTCTGCCTCCACCCTCAGCCCCAAGCAACTGATCTGCTTTCTATCATGACAGATTGCTTTTGCCTTTTTCAGATTATTCTGTAAACAGTGTGTACTCTTTTTGGCCTGGCTTTCTTACTTAGCATAAACTTTTTGAGAGTCATCAATGTTGTTGCATGCATCTGTAACTTGTGTTTTTTGTTTTTCCCCTACTGATTACTGAGTTTTATTTCATTTTATGAATACACCACAATTAGTTTATCCATTTGCCTGTTGATGAACATTTGGATTGTATCCACTTTAGGGCTATTTTGAGTAAAGCTGCTATGGACATTTGTATGTAAATCTTTATGTAGTATTCATTTCTCTTGGGCAAATATCTAGGAGAAAATGCCTGGGCTGTATGATTAAGTATATAACTTTAGTCATTTTAGTGGGTTTGTAGAGGTATATCATTGTGATTTTAACTTGCAGTTTCCCGAAGACTAAGGATAAGACTAAGGACATTGAACAATTGAATTTATCACTATTTCATATGTTTTGATGCTGTTGTGAATGTAGTTGTTTCTTTAATTTCATATCCAAGGGATCTTGGTTAGTATCTAAAATACAATTTATTCTTTAATATTGACTTTATTTCCTATAATTTTGCTAAATTCACTTATTTGTCTCAGTAGTTTATTTGGAATTCCTTAAACTTTTCTATATGCACAATCATATTGTTGGTGGGTAAATACAGTTTTACTTCCTCCTTTCCAATCTTGCTTTGTATTTTTTTTCTTGCCTTATTGTAATGACTAGGATTTCCAGTACTTTGTTGAATATATATGATAAATGCAGACTATCCCTTCGTCTTTGGAGGAGAAATACTCAATATTTCAATGTGATGTATGATGTTACCTCTAGGTTTTCCACAGTTGCCCTTTATCAGATTGAGGATGCTCTTTTCTATCCTATTTGTTAAGAGTTTTGCCATGAAGGGTGTTGAAATTTGCCAGATACCTTTTCTGTATCTACTGAAATGATTATATATTTTTTTCTTATTTATTCTATTAATATGGTGAATTACATCGACTGATTTTTTTTTTTTTTTTGGACAGAGTCTCACTCTTGTTGCCCAGGCTGGAGTGCAATGGCATAATCTCAGCTCACTGCAACCTCTGCCTCCCAGGTTCAAGTGATTCTTCTGCCCTAGCCTTCCAAGTAGCTAGGATTATAGGTGTGTGCCACCACATCTGGCTAATTTTTGTATTTTTAGTAGAGATGGGGTTTCACTATGTTGACCAGGCTGGGCTTGAACTCCTGACCTCAGGTGATTTACCCGCCTTGGCCTCCCAAAGTGCTGGGATTACAAACATGAGCCACCGTGTCTGGCCATATCAACTGATTTTAAATGTCAAATCAAGTTTGAAATCCTGCAATTACAAATACATAGTCATGGTCATGACATATTAATCCTCTTTATGTATTGCAGGATTGATTTTCTAATAGTTTAAAGATTTTTTTCCATTTGTCTATGTTCAGGAGAGATTAATCTATAGTTTTCTTTCTCATGATGTCTTCAACTGGTTTTAGTATTGACATAACAGTGGTCTTGTAAAATAAGTCAAAAACAGAAGTCACACCTTCTGTTTTTCTTATGCAGTTTCTGTGGACTTGGTATTACTCTTTTATTGACTGTCTAGTATAGTTCACTAGTAAAACCATCTAGACCTGGAGTTGTGTGTGTTTATGTGTGTGAAAGTTTTAATTTGAATTTAATTTCTCTAATACATATTTGACTATTTATATTTTCTATTTTCTATTAACAAAATTAGTAATTTGGGTCTCTCAAGTAATTTGTTTACCTAACCATTGAATTTATTGGCCTAAGGATGTTTAAATATTCCCTTATTTTATGTTTAAATATTCCCATTTTAATGTTTGTAGGTCTGTAGTGCCACCCCTTCTTCTTCATATTAGTAACAAAGTGCTATAATATTTGCTTTCAGCAGTTATGAATCTTTTAAATAAAGCGAGGAAATGTATGTGTGTACAATATACTACATATCTGTTTACCCACACAGTTACCATTTCCAGCATTCTTCTTTCCTACCTATAGATTCCAGTTATGATCTACGTAGTTTAGGTGTTAGCCAAGGATTGGGGAAATTTTTAAAATTCAATCTGGAGTAGCACTCTCTGTAGTTCCCTTAATTACAGAGCTACCCCTTCTCACTCTCCACAAATTTCCAACTATTCCTCCAGCATCTCAGGCCATTAAGCCTTCAGCTTTCTGCTGCCTCACGCTGCATTCCGGTTGGTAATATACTCTGTCAAGGACCAACAAAGTCACAGATCTTGCCTGAGATAGTTCTGATACAATGTTCAGATACATTATTCTCTCTTTTCTACCTATCTTTTGCTATCCCCATGTGGTCTTTTCTACTTATCCATAATTTAGCAGTCAGCTAGGGATTTGGGTAAAGTTTATACTCAGAATTTGGGCCTTATCCCTTTTGTGGTTTCCTTCCTTCTAAGATTTCCTCCTAAAGTTCCAGCTACTCTGAAAGCTCTGTACTCTGTCTTCTTCCACCAGTAATACTGTAGTTTTCTGTCCCAGGAGCTTTGGGCATTGCAAACTGTCCTCAGGCAAAACACACACACACACACACACACACACACACACACACACACAAATTGCAATTCTTACCTGCTGCTGTTACAATCTTTCAAGAATAAACTGTGTGCAACTTCTGGTTTTCTCCAGAGTCTTCAAATCATTGTTTTAAATAAATGTTTGTCCAGTTTTTATCATTGTTACCTGCATAAGGGTTCACCTGACCACTTTATAATGCCATAGCTAGAAACTTAACCCTCGACTTTCAGCATTTGGCTTTACAATCGTACACTGAAATTGTTTCTTATATGTGTGCTTTCCACAGATTGATCGGACCATTCTCTCTATAGGTATTGGGAATGATATTTTTATTTGTATGTGCTTTAAATGCCTAATTTTATTGCACATAAATTTATTGAATATTTGCTTGACTTGAACACAAAGGTAAATAAAACTTGGCATTAAGGACTTGTCTAATGTGGGAAAATAATAAATAGTGGAGTATGTATAATGAATTGCTGTTATGCCAGAAGTGGTTAGAGGGTACCATGGATCACAATGAATGTTAAGGGTCAAGACCTCAGAGAGGTTAGAGAAAGTCTTTACAGAATTAGCAACCCAGCTACTCGGGAGGCTGAGGTGAGAGGATCACCTGAGCCCAGGAGTTCAGGTCCAGCCTGGGCAACATAGTGAGACCCCCTTCTCTAAAAAAGAAAAGTAAGTTAAATAAACCAACAAATAAAAGGAATGAGTAATACTTGAGAGCTGAGTCTTGAAAGATGATTAGCTGTTGGCCCAACTTTATAAGGTTTTGATGAAATTCATTATCATACATTTTTCTATAAATTAAGTAGTCATTCTCAAAGTTTGTATTGCAGAATAAACCATAGTGAATTGAAAGGAAAAATTATGTATTAAAAACTATGATTGGCAAGCATTATGCTATAGAGATTTTACATATTTCATGTTATTATCTAATAACTGTGAAATATTAATTATTAGCCCTATTATAGAGATAAGAAAAAATAATTTTCAATTTGCCCAGTGTCAAGCAATTAACAAGTTATGTACATTCCTTCACCAAGTATTTTTAAAGCACTTGTTACATGCCAGACAGACATTATTCTTGGTGTTGGGTAATACAAAAATAAGCAACATAAAGTCCTTGGCCTTATGGAATTTACATTCTAATGGGGGAAGTCAGATTACAAACTAATAAACACATAAATATATGATGTTTTCATTGGCAATAAGTGCTACAGAGGAAAATAAAAAAGGCAAGGAGGTGATATGTTACTAGATATAGAGGATGATCAGAAAAGTCTTCTTAAAGAGACATTTGAGCAAGATCTGGAAGAAGTAAAGGAGGATGCCATGAAAATACCTGGGGGAACAGCATTCAGAAGGTAAAGAGGACAGCACATGCAAAAGTGCATTCTTTGGTGTGTATGAGGAATATGAAGGAGGCCAGTGGGGCTGCTGTGCAGTGCGAGATGGGGAAATGGTAGGAGATGAGATGAGATAGCTAGGGGAGCCCAGCTCATTCAGGGCTTTGTAGGCCAATGAACTTTTGAATGGATGAAATGAATGAAGCGGGAAATCACTGGAGGCTTTTGAGCGTTAGAGAGGCATATTATGTCTTATATTTTAGAAGAACCACTCTGGTATGGAAAATAAACTATGGGGCAAGGGTGGAAGCACATAGACCAGCTAGGAGATTATTACGATTGCTCAGGTAGGAGATTGGACCAGCATTGTGGCCAGTGAAGCTGGAGAGAAGAATTTGGATTCTGAACTTATTCTGTGTGTAGTGTTGACAATATTCCCAATGAATTGGAAGTATCTTTTGAAAGAAGAGCCAAACTCAGGTAAAGCTAATTCTGAACTCACACTTCCTCTAAGTGCAAGGAAAAAAAAATCTATTTAAAGAAGAAAAGCAGTGGAAAAATGCACAATTTGTACAGTTATACATACTGGTAAGAAACTAAGATGAAACTCACGGTCACTGGCAACTCTAAATTATTTTAATCACCCAAAATGTCTTCAAACTGAATTGCCCAGTGTGTCAACCTGAAGTACATTCCTTGTTATGAAAACGGATAATATACAGAGTGTATGCCAATTTGTGAATACTTTAGGATTCTGTGCATATAAAAATACTTTACTCAAGGTTGAAAAATAACTAAAAGTAAAATGAGATCATGACAATTCTGTGAAGTACAAGATGAACAACTATTAGTCCTACTATTCCATAAGTTATACATTTAAAGTCAGGATAAATATATGGCCCCTTTGGTCAAATCCAATTAATCAAGCACTAGGATCAGGGTCTATGGATTCTAATTATAGAGCAGAGATACTCTTTGATCAATTGCTGACTCATGCTCAAGATTGCCTGCCTTTTTGGCCTATTTTTAATTAAAGGTATCAAATATTTGATACCATACCCATGACAAGCATTTTGAAGCACCAATAGATGGTATAAGAAGATCCTACACAATGTTAGATTTAGAAGTGTCCACCAAAGGATAGCTCACTGAAGTACAAATAACTTGGAAGAATCAATTTCTAAGTCTTTATGTTCTATATCAATTATCTTAATTATTTTGAAACGTCTATAATTTTTTTTTTTTTTTTTTTTTTGAGATTGAGTCTTACTCTGCTGCCCAGGCTGGAGTGCAGTGGTGTGACCTTGGCTTACTGCACCCTCTGCCTCCTGGGCTCAAGTGAGTCTCCTGCCTCAACCTCCTGAGTAGCTGGGACTACAGGCATGCACCACCATGCCTGACTAATTTTTTGTAGTTTTAGTAGAGATGAGGTTTCACCATCTTGGCCAGACTGGTCTTGAACTCCTGACCTCAGGTAATCCATCTGCCTTGGCCTCCCAAAGTGCTGGGATTCCTGGCATCTACTACCATGCCCGGCCATAAAAACATCTATAATTGTGTAGATTTCCTTACTACTTACTCTGCAGTGGCAAAATCTGTTTAAATATATGCGTGTTTCTTCGGTGGGGGGTGTTTAGAAATGCACACAGAAGGAACATTTGCAAACACATTTAAACAAACTTGTTTGGAGACTATGATTTTTACTTCTATGATGTTGAGCACATAAAATGACAATTATGTTTTTCCTCTAAAATAAAAAAAATAAAGAAAATGTTTAGACGTGAGGCGGCCATAGAATTTATCTGTACTGAAGCAATAGGGTTGTGTGGATTCTTATCTTCCGTTGTAAATATTTTGCACTTGTCTAGAGTAAGCCTCGGTAATTAGGCCATAATCGTAATTTGTCACTCTTAAAGACTACAGCTGTGTGTATTTGCAAAGGTTAATGATAATTAGATTTTTCAATAATTCTGGGAGCATTGTTTACCAGACTAAGATGGCTAGCAAGACTCTTATTGTTTACTTGATATAAATATATTTTATTAAATATTTAAGACTACATAGCTACATAACTTTGTAAAGAAAGCTTTTAACCAAATTTTGGAAATTAAAGGTGAATTGCTTCTTTCTAAAGCTGTGATTTTAACCTTCAGAGTGCCCAGTCATGTGCCATATACTATTTAATGTTTAATAAATAGATGTCATGACATCTATACACACATATATTTTAGTATTAAAATGTATATTATTGGTTTTTCCTTAAAACTATTCAGAAGGTAATAAGCAATTCTATTTCTATTTTACAGACAAAGGTATGAATATTTAAATGTGTAATAGGCTAAATCACATGAGTAGCAGAATGAGTACCAGAGCATGATTCATTAATTTTGTGTTTACAGATCAGTGAGCCCCAGAATAGTTTTGTTTCTGGACTGTTCTTTAGTCAGGGTGGATTAAACTACATCTGTATTTGCTGTTGGAGAGATTCCAAATGCACATTTTATATGGTATAAGTTGAAAGTGGAATAAAATGTTACTAGAAAACATCACCTTTTCCAAATAAAGTCAAGGCTTTCAAAAGAAGCATAGTCTAGATTCATATAATTCTGGAACACCAGAATAAATAAACCAATCAATAAACTAATAAGTGAAGGAAGGTTTCTTAGTTACTCTTCCAGATTTTATGGCTGGTTGCAGTATCATGCTCATGTTAGTAAACAGCTTTGGGAAGCCTACTAGCCAACAGAAATGTGAACTAAAGATTATTCTCAGTGGAATAACATTAGTTAACATTAACCAGATAGCAAATTTCAATAAAATCATTTAAAATTGGAGAACATAACCCAATTTGGAAACTTCTGTTACCTATGCAAACAACAATGGTATTGAACACGTACTTTTTTTTGAGATGGAGTCTTGCCCTGTCGCCCGGGCTGGAGTGCAGTGGTGTGATCTCAGCTCACTGCAACCTCTGCCTCCCAGGTTCAAATGATTCTCCTGCCTCAGCCTCCTGAGTAGCTGGGATTACAAGCACCTGCCACCAGGCCTGGCTAATGTTTTGTATTTTTAGTAGAGACGGGGCTTCACTATATTGTCCAGGCTTGTCTTGAACCCCTGACCTTGTGATTCGCCTCCCAAAGTGCTGGGATTACAGGCATGAGCCACCGCGCCCGGCCTGAGCAATTATTTTATGTCCACCAGTGGTATAGGGTGATGAGATATGAGAGAGAAAAGTAAGCATTTTTTGCCTTCAAAGAATTTATCATCTAGTTCTTCCTGACTATTTCATTTCAGGGTGGCCAATACAAGCTTTAGATGCCTCTTGATACCTTTAATTAAAGAACCAAATTTTGTCAGAATCATTCAACTCATCAGGTACCGTGGCTTACACCTGTATCCCAACACTTTGGAAGGCTGAAGTCAGAGGATCATTTGAACCCAGGAGTTCAAGACCAGCCTGGGCAACATAGCAAGACCCTGTCTCCACAAAAAAATTTAAAAATTAGCTGGGCATGGTGGCATGCACCTGTAGTCCCGGCTACATGGGAAGCTGAGGTGAGAGGACTGCTTGAGCCTGAGAGGTTAAGGCTGCAGTGGACCATGATTGTGAAACTGCACTTAAGCCTGGGCAACAGAGTGAGACCCCACCCCCACCCCCACCCCCACCCCCACCCCCACCCCCACCCCGTCCCCCTAAAGAAAGAGAAAAAAAATCGCTCATCTCTTTTGGAAGTTATCAAGAAGTAAATGAAGGATAGTGAAAACATATACTGCAAAAAGTCCTTATTTTCTTCAGTTGGTGATGATTCAGTGACCTGTTAGAAAGATCCCAGTGTAGAAAAGGCCTTGACCAGTCAGGTGATCTTTGTGAACTCCTTCACCCTCAGAAAGGAAATAAAATATTGACTCTGCCTCCTGGCACTGGCAAGAAACACATGAATGCCTGTGTAAGTGCATACCAAGGACTGCAATGTCATTTTTCAACAGATTTCCAAAGCAGCAAAGAGCAAGCATTTAAACCACGCAATTGAATTTTAGGAAAAATGCTCAAAAATAAAATTTAACTAATTATTCAACTTTGTTAGGCACTCTGCCCGATCATCTTTCTTTTTTCCTACACAGCGCAAAACACTTCTTTGTGGTATTCATTTCAAGGAAAAAATAATAATTGTTGTGCCAAATTTTTGGTAAAAATTACTTAAAAACTTATCAGTCTACTAGATTTTTTATTGTTATTATTTTTTATTTTATTATTATTATTATTATTTTGAGATGGAGTCTTGCTCTGTTGCCCAGGCTGGAGTGCAGTGGCAAGATCTCGGCTCACTGCAAACTCCGCCTCCTGGGTTCACGCCATTCTCCTGCCTCAACCTCCTGCGTAGCTAATTTTTTGGTACCTGCCACCACGCCCAGCTAATTTTTCGGTATTTTTTTTTTTTTTTTTTTTTTAGTGGAGATGGGGTTTCACCATTTTAGCCAGGATGGTCTCTATCTTCTGACCTCGTGATCTGCCTGCTTTGGCCTCCCAAAGAGCTGAGATTACAGGGATGAGCCACCGCACCCGGCCCACAGTTACTTTCTAAAGTTTTAACAAGCAGTTACTATGTCTGTGTTTGCGTTTCAGTTTCCAGAATTTCCTTATATTGACTCCTTTTTTGTCCTCTTTGTCTTTATGGGTTTGTTCCTCTTTTTAAATCACTTCTCTGTCATTTTAATGAAATTTTAGAAAGAAAGTAAACACAAACACGTATTTGATTCTTTATCTTTATCTAGAACTCTATTCTTTACTTTTCATTATTTTAGTTATTACAGCAACTAGTCCAGAAGCTATGGGTAGTAGGATTTTACGAAATGTCCAAAGATAGATATCTTTCAAGGTGGTTTACGTTAGGCAGATCTAGGCTAATTATGAAAACTCCTATTTGGTTCTCAAAATTTTCCTAAGCTATTATTAACATACACAGCAGTTTATGCATTGCTTAAGTTGTCTCAGAAAAAACTACCCTCTGATTTTGTAGGTCCTAAAACCGAATTGTTCTATACATAATTTCCTTCACATTTTGAATTCAATGGGAGTCTTTTTCACTAATGTGGGCAAATTTATTCTTTAATCTATTTTTCACCAAAATGTTTTCTTTCTTTCTATCTATCTATCTATCTATCTATCTATCTATCTATCTATCTATTATCTATAAAATATGGTATGGATGTTTTTTCCCTCTGTGATGGTTAATATTGTCAACTTGATTGAATCGAAGGATGCAAAGTATTATCCCTGGGTGTGTCTGTGAGGGTGTTGCCAAAGGAGATTAACATTTGAATCAGTGGAATGGGAAAGGCAGACCCACCCTCAATCTGAGTAGGCACAACCTAATTAGCTACCAGCACAGCCAGAATAAAAGCAGGCAGAAGAATGCGAAAAGACTAGACGGGCTTAACCTCTCAGCCTACATCTTTCTCCATGCTGGATGCTTTCTGCCTTCAAACATCGGACTCCTCGTTCTTTAGCTTCGGGATTTGGACTGGCTTCCTTGCTCCTCAGCTGGCAGACAGCCTACTGTGGAACCGCACCTTGTAATCATGTGTGTCAATGCTCCTAATATAAAGGAGCATTTATATATATAAATATATATATAATCTTTATATATACATCTTTATATATACATTTCCCTCATGAGAACCCTAATCCACCCTCCAAATCTCGTGTTGGAATATAATCCCCAACGTTGGAGGTGGGGCTTGGTGGGAGGTATGTGGGTCGTAAGGGTGGATCTCTCTGGCTTGGTTCTGTCCTCTCAGGAATGAATGAGTTCTTGCTGTATGAGTTTGTACAAGATCTGGTTGTTTAAAAGAGCCTGAAACTTTCTCCTCTCTCTGTTGCTCCCTCTCTTGCCATGTGATAGGCCAGCACTCCCTTCGCCTTCTGCCATGATTATAAGCTTCCCGAGGCCTCACCAGAAGCCAACCAAATGCTAGTGCCATGCTTCCTGTATACCCTGCAGAACTGTGAGTCAAAGAAAGCTCTTTCGTTTATAAATTACCCAGTCTCAGATATTCCTTTCTAGCAGTGCAAACAGATAACACAGTATATTAAATTGCTTTTTTATGGCATACAAACAATGAGCAAGCCCTAAAAATTGTATTTTCAATAGCATCTCTATTCTTGTTTTTTGTAATAAAAATTATATTATTTTACTTATTTTACCAATCACTTATTCAAAGGACTACTTTCAGGTACATCTTAGTATAAATTCAATGTTTATAAAATTTATAGAGCTGGCCAGGTGCAGTGGCTCACGCCTATAATTCCAACACTTTGGGAGGCAGAGGTGGGTGGATCATCTGAGGACAGGAGTTCAAGACCAGCCTGGCCAATATGGCGAAACACTGTCTCTATTAAAAATACAAAAATCAGCTGGGTGTGATGGCAGGTACCTGTAATCCTAGCTACTCAGGAGGCTGAAGCAGGACAATTGCTTGAACCCAGGAGGCGGAGGTTGCAGTGAGCCAAGATGGTGCCACGCACTCCAGCCTGGGCAGCAAGAGCAAAACTGTCATAAAAAAGAGTTATCTCTGCTAGGTTATAAGTATTTGGACATCAAAAATAGGTTAATATTTATATTCATGTATTTCTTTCCATGTCTAATACAGTGCATTGTACCTTGACCTTGCACAATAAATGACTGTGCAATTGCTATTTCAGCATAATTACCATGCAGCAAGACTAGATTAAAAACTGCACTGGGCACAGTGGCTCACACGTGTAATCCCAGCACTTTGGGAGGCTGAGGCAGGTGGATCACGAGGTCAGGAGATCAAGACCATCCTGGCTAACATGGTGAAACCCCGTCTCTACTAAAAATACAAACAAAATTAGCCGGGTGTGGTGGCAGATGCCTGTAGTCCCAGCTACTCGGGAGGCTGAGGCAGGAGAATGGTGTAAACCTGGGAGGTGGAGCTTGCAGTGAGCCGAAATTGTGCCACTGCACTCCAGCCTGGGTGACAGAGCAGAGAGAGACTTTGTCTCAACAACAGCAACAACAACAACAACAACAACAACAAAACAAAGCAGCTGTGGGGAAAATAGAGAAGTAAATACATTTTATGTCAGTTTTCTTAGAGGCTCAAAATTGTTGGCACTAGGTGCTTTTGAACTATGGTGAATGTGAGCCTATAAATAGGAGATTGTGTTGAAAGTGTTTATAAGATGCAGTTGGACACCTCTCACCCCAGAGCTCTTCCCCTGCTCTGTATAGTGGATCAAGTGCAGGCACAACAAGGACAAAATATTGCAGGTTTATTCGAAAGAGAATATGGGAAATGGAAGACACTAGGCAACATCGAAGCTAGGGGCTACTCTGCCAAGAACAGTGGAATTGAGTGATTTTAAACATATATTCTAAGAGCAGTCAGCTTGTCTTCCTATCCTTAGTTCCCAGAATGTTTGCTTCCAGCCTCTACTCTCTCTAGGCTGAAGAGTGGAAAAGTCATCTCTGGGGAACCTGATGAGTCAAGAAGACCTAAAGATCCTGATATCAGAGTTCCTTTAAAGAAATGGGCTGCCCATATCGCCCACCAAGAGTAAAGGACCCCCTAAATGTAGTGCATCCAGAAGATGCTCAGAGCTCTCTATTAGCTTTCTAGTCACCTGCTCTTAGAGAATCCAAGGTCCTTCAACATCTGAGAGGATCCTCTTATGTGAAAGACAGAGAGGGCAACAAGGAGATTAAGACAACATTGAAGGGATGGATACAGGCAGGAGGAGAACATGGAAATACTTTTGTATCTCTGATAGAGAAGAGAGAATGCTGTATCCATAAAAGAGAACAGGTTGATGATCTATCTGTCTGTCTATCTGTCTATTTATCTATCTATCATCTATTTATCTATCATCTATCTATCATCTATTTATCTGTCTGTCTCTAAAAAGAGTAAGAAAGATATCCTCAATATTCAAATCACAAGAATATATATCAAAAAAAATATTCAATAGAAGAGTTGAAGGCTGGGCATAGTGGCTCACGCTTGTAATTCCAGCACTTCGGGAAGTCGAGGGCGGGAGAGGGGGTGGATTGCTTGAGGGCAGGAGTTTGAGACCAGCCTGGCCAACATGGTAAAAGCCTGTCTCTACAAAAAATGCAAAAATTAGCTGGGCATAGTGGCACATGTGTGTAATCCCAGCTACTCGGGAGGGTGAGATGAGAGGATCACCTGAGCCTGGGAGTTAAAGATTGCAGTGAGCTATGATTGTGCCACTACACTCTAGCTTGGGTAACACAGTGAAACTTTGTCTCAAAGACAAAAACAAACAAACAAAAAGAGTGGAAAGATAACTATATAAATTGAGGACATCTCTCACAAGGTAGAGTGAAAAGACAACGAGAAGGATAATTACATAGAGAAAAGATTTAGAGGACTAAAGGACCAGTGCAAGAAGTTCAATATCTGACAGGTATTTCAGATGGTAATAGGAATCTGAGGAGTTTTTTTTAAGAAGAAAACAATATTCATAAAAGTAGATAAGAGAAAATGGATAGAAGAAAATGTTCAAATAAGTAAATCAAGAGCATTTGTCAGAACTGAAGGATATGAATTTCTACATTAAAAGGGGACTACCAAGGGACCCAAGCAGTAATTTCTAATTGTTTCAGTGGAATTTAAAAGATTGCTTTTATAGAGACAAGGTCTCACTATGTTGTCCAGACTGGTCTTGAACTTCTAGGCTCAAATGATCCTCCCACCCTGGCCTCCCAAAGTGCTGGGATTATAGGCACAAGTCACCATGTCTGGCCTCAGTGGGAGTTTTTTTTGTTTTGTTTTGTTTTGTTTGAGGTTGGGGGAGAGTTTTTTGGTCATATTTTCTTTTCTTTTTTGAGACAAGGTCTCACTTTATTGTCCAGGCTGGAGTGCAGTGGTGCAATCACGGTTCACTGCAGCCCTGACCTCCCAGGCTCAAGCAATCCTCCTGCTTCAGTCTCCCAAGTAGCTGGGACTACAGGAATGCACCACCACACCTGACTAATTAAAAAAAATTTTTTTTTTTTTGTAGAGACGGATCTCACTATGCTGCCCAGGCTGCTTTTGATCTCTTGGGTTCAAGTGATCCTCCTGCCTTAGCCCCCTAAAGTGTTGGGATTACAGGCATGAGCCACCATGACCTGCCATGTTTTATTTCTAAATAATATGGTTATATAGCTGCTTCGTGACTTTTCAGCTTTAGACATCATCTACTATATTAGTCCATTTTCACACTGCTGTAAAGAACTCCCCTGAGACTGGGTAATTTACAAAGGAAAAGGTTCAATTGACTCACATTCCCGCATGACTGGAGAGACCTCAGGAAACTTAAAATCATGGTGGAAGGGGAAGCAGGCACCTTCTTCACAAGTTGCCAGGAAAGAGAAGAGTGAGGAGGAACTTCCAAACACTTAACAACCACAGATATCATGAAAACTCATTCACTATCACTAGAACAGGATGGGGGAAACTGCCCCCAGGATCTTATCACCTCCCTCCCTCAACACGTGGGGATTACAGGTCCCTCCCTCAACACGTGGAAATTACAACTGGAGATGAGATTTGGGTGGAGACACAGAGCCAAACTGTATCATCTGTTGACTTCCTATTTTAGGATGAGCATTGTTGGACTCATTGCTTTCTTCATATGTATCTATCCTTCTCATCCTACCATTCACCTCGTATAATTACGTTTTAATTTTGGCTAAACCAGTATTCATAATTTACATTATTATGACTACATAAAAGCTGTTCACAGCTGAGACATGTAGCATTTTACAATTTCTCTGTTTCCCATATAAACTTTTGCTTTCCTCTAAATTAATCTTTGTCTTATGTCTTCATTTGTGAGATCTGAAAGTTTAAGAATCGACCTATTTTCACTCACAATTCAAATACTGTCATTAAGAAATGATCTCCCTCCTTTGATCTGCTCTTCTGTCTTCTGAGCCACTTCATTCTCAGGCAGGCATTCCTAGCAAGCAGGCAAGAAGCAACTTCAAGCTTACATGCTAGCAGTTTAGAAACCTCAGCAGATAAAGGGAGACTTTCTCAATAGCTCCAGGAAGAAAACCAATCTCTAACCCAAGAGGATGTGCTTCTATTTTGCTTTCCAGAGTCCCACTCTAGTCAGAGGATGGTATAAGTTTTATGTCAGCATTTAGGATTGAGAATGAGGGAAGGAGTCTGGGCAAACAAAAAAAGATAATGGGCTTGGAAGAATATTATGTATTTTACGTTTGTATCTGTAACTATATTATAGCTCAAACTCAAAAAGGTGTTGTAATTGTACAGGCTAGAAGGGGATAAGAGTTCATTTAGTCCATTCTTCTGATTGAATCAGGGTCATAACCAAAGTATTCCAGATTTAACATTCAAAATTTGTTTATGTTGACCTCTATAAATGATGCATTTTGGTGGAAGAAACACTATATAATTCAATTTTTCAAGTTTAAAATGGCCCAGGGGGCTGGGAGTGGTGGCTCACACCTGTAATCTCAGCACTTTGGGAGGCAGAGGCAGGAGGATTGCTTGAGTTCAGGGGTTCGAGACCAGCCTGGGCAACATAACAAGACCCTGTTTCTACCAAAAAAGAAAAAAAGAAAAAGAAAAAAGAAAAAAAAAAAAGGTCTAGGAGATAAGGGCCTAGTATTATGATTTTAGAGTTAATTCAAAAAATGTGTATTGGTGCTCAAAGGGCAGAAATTTATACATAAATCAAAATTAAGATGACATGAATTTATGGTTCCTATTCTTTTATGGCTGTACCATCTTATCTCTCTGAAGATATAAGCAACTTTAAGAAAGCATAGTTTGGCCGGGTGAGGCGGCTCATGCCTGTAATCCCAGAACTTTGGGAGGCCAAGGCAGACGGATCACTTGAGGTCAGGAGTTCGAGATTAGCCTAGCCAACATGGTGAAACCCCGTTTCTACTAAAAACACAAAAATTAGCCGGCATGGTGGTGCGTGTCTGTAGTCCCAGCTACTTGGGAGGCTGTGGTGGGAGGATCACTTGAGCCCAGGAGTTTGAGGTTACACTGGGCCATGATCATGCCTTGCACTTTAGGTTAGGTGATGGAGTGAGACCCTGTCTCAAAAAAAAAAAAAAAAAAAAAAATTGGAGTATATTTTAAGTATATTAAAAGTACAGAGAATAACACACAAAACATACATGTACCCATCATTTAACCTTTTGACGTATTTGCTAACTCTTTTAAAAATTACTTTTAAATTATGTTATAGACAGTTTTTTTTTCCTCTTTTTTTTTTTTTTTTTTGTTTTTTGAAATGGAGTCTCACTCTGTCTCTTAGGCTGGAGTACAGTGGCAGTGGCACAATCTCCACTCACTGCATCACTGCAACCTCAACCTCCCCAGTAGTTGGGACTACAGGCGCCCACCACCACACCCAGCTAATTTTGGTATTTTTAGTAGAGACAGGCTTTCACCATGTTGGCTAGGCAGGTCTTGAACTCCCAACCTCAAGTGATCCATAAGCCTCTGCCTCCCAAAGTGCTGTGATTACAAGCGTGAACCACCACTCCCCGCCTATAGACAGTTTTAATAGTGTATAGTACATACCCATAATGGCTTAAGGAATAATAAGATGAATGCACATGTACTCTTTAGCAAACTTTAAAAAACAGAACATTCCTTCTGTCTTAGGAGGCTTCTGTGTTTCCCTCTCTAATGGTTGATAGTTTGACTGAGTACAGAATTCTAAGTTGGAAATAATTTTACCTCAGAAGTTTTAAAGACATTGTTCTGGCCAGGCGTGGTGGCTCACGCCTGTAATCCCAGCACTTTGGGAGCCCGAGGCAGGAGGATTGCTTAAGCTCAGGAGTTCAAAATCAGCCTGGGCACATAACAAGACCGTCTCTATTAAAAAAAAAAAAAAAAAAAAAAAAAAGAAGACATTGTTTCCATTGTTTCAATGTCTTCTGGCTTCCAATTTTGCCGTTCAGGCACCTGATGCCATTTGGATTCTTTTTCCTTTGTATATAACCTACTTTTCTCCTCTATGGAAACTTTTGCCCCCAGGGTTCTGATATTTCACAACAATGTACCTTGGTATAGATTTATTTTTATCAATGTGCCAAGCACACTCTATGAGTCCTTTCAATCTGGAAATTCATGAGCTTCTGCTCTGCTCAATGTTATTAGATTACTTTTTTGAAGATTTTTCTCCAGAACATTTCCTATGTTCCCTACTATTATTTCAGGGTGGACATGATGGGCTGATGTCCTAACTTTCTTTCATTTTTCTCTCTTATCTCTTTGCCTTTTTGCTCTACTTTCTGGGAGATTTTCTCAATGTTATATTCATGCCCTTCTAACTTCTCATTTCTAGCATATTTATAATTTTTTTTTTTTTTTTGAGACAGGGTCTTGCTCTGTTGCCCAGGTTGGAGTGCCATGGCATGATCTTGACTCTGTAAGCCTTCCTCTTCCAGGTCTAAAGTGATCCTCTGACCTCAGCCTCCCAAGTAGCTGGCACCACAGACATGAGCCACTACTCCTGGTTAATTTTTGTATTTTTGGTAGAGATGAGGTTTCACCATGTTGCCCAGGCTGGTCTTGAACTCCTAACCTCAAGTGATCTACCTGTTTCAACCTCCCAAAGTGCTGCGATTACAGGTGTGAGCCATCATGCCCTGCCCATATTTGTAATTTCTAATAGCTCCTTTATTCCTGTTTCTTAAACAAAGTATCCTATTTTTTTATGGCCGCTCTGTATTATCTCTCTGGAGATATAAGCAACTTAAAAATTATTTTTCTTCTCTTTGCACGATCTCTGTTTCCTTGAGAACTTTTTTCTTTTTGTCATTTCTTTGTTTTGGTTTCTCTTTCACATATTCCTCAGTATTTCATAGTGATCCTTGGCTGCCTGCTTTCACTAAAAATGGGGCATTTAAGAGATCGTTTGAGTCGGGCATGGTGGCTCATGCCTGTAATCCCAACACTTCGGGAAGTTGAGGTGGGTGGATCACTTGAGGCCAGGAGTTCAAGACCAACTTAGGCAACATGGCAAAACCCCATCTCTACCAAAAATACAAAAATTAGCCAGGTGTGGTGGTTCGTGCCTGTGGTCCCAGCTACTTGGGAGGCTGAGGTGGGAGGATCACTTTAGTCCCCGAAGGGGGAGGCTGCAGTGAACTGTGATTGTGCCACTGCACTGCAGCATGTTCGACACAGTGAAACCCTGTCTCAAAAAAAAAAAAAAAAAAAAAGATAATTTGGAGTTCCATATCCATGTCTGGGAGACTTACTGACCAGGAGCTTTATTATGAGGTGTTTTGGCTACAACATTTTATTGGGGAAGCCCTGACTATAGGTATTATACCTTATATAATATATTATATATATTATATTAATAGTTATATTATTATATATTATATTAATAGTTATATTATTATATATATTATATTAATAGTTATATATATAATATATATTATATATAGTTTTATATAATATATATAATATATATATATCTTATAGTGCCCTTAAGTATTTTTATGAGACCTGGAAAAGAGTCTTCCATATTCCTGCCTTGCAGGTAAAAACTGGTGGCTGATGTTTCAGTCAGAAGGCTGGTGGAGAAATGGTAGTGTCTCAATATTTAGTATGTAACCATTTTATTTAATCTGTTTTCAATATGGTAGCCTGCTCTCACAGTGCCTTGTGCCCCCTAGTCAAGTTCTATTCTCTCTAGGTGATGAACCTTCCGTGTTGTGTCAAAGTAAGAAAATGGCAATCCCTTGACTACAAGGAGTTGCAAGGCTCTGGATATATAACTGCTTCTTCAACATTGACTCAATCTTCCTTTTTAAGGCCCAACTTTATTCCCACTTCCAAAATTACCAGACATAATTACTGGGAGCTGTTTGTGGATTTTGAGGCATATGTTGCATTGCTGTTTAAATTTCTCTACAATCATTGTAGAGTAGGAAGTTTTTTGAATTATGCTAAACCCATTTGGTTTCAGATTGCTATTCAAATTTCTCATTCTTTCTGTGCTTGTAGACAAATCTTTCTTTTTGTTTGTCTTGGTGTTCTACAGTTTAACTAGGATGGGTTTAATTGTAGGTTTCGTTTACCTTGCATTGTGTTCCTTATGTTCCTGAATGTGACGATTTGTGCCTTTTATCAATTCCAGAATATTATCAGCCACCTTTTTTTTTTCCTTTTGAGATGAAGTCTGGCTCTGTCACTCAGGCTGGAGTACAGTGGCACAATCTCGTCTCACTGCAACCTCTGCCTCCCGGGTTCAAGCAATTCTTCTGCCTCAGCCTCCTGAGTAGCTGGGACTAGAGGCACGCACCACCAAGCCCAGCTAATTTTTTGTATTTTTAGTAGAGACGGGGTTTCACCATGTTGGGCTAGCTGGTATCGAACTCCTGGGCTCGTGATCTGCCCACCTCGGCCTCCCAAAGTGCTGGAATTCCAGGTGTGAGCCACCGTGCCTGGCCAAAAATAACTTCTTTAAACACATTTGACATGCTTATTGTCATTTCAGAATCTATGTCTTTGCAGATTTACTTCTGTTGTGGTGATAGCATTTTGCTTTCTTTTTGTTTTTGTTTCTCTTGCTCTCAGTGTCTTCTTTTGTTGTTTTGAGATTTTTCTAATCTATACTCCCGTTCCTTGGAAGTTTATCTGTGAAAACTCTTTGAGACCTAGATTTAAAACATCTACAAGTTCTTCTATCAGTACCACTTGGAAACACTGCAACCTAGAACCATTTTAATACAAATTTTTAGTTTGGGCATTTCGAACCATACAGAGAGTGTAAATTTTGACCTTAAGTTCAGGTTGAGGGCGACTTGAGGTTACATATTATCAAGAGCGATCTCTCACCCTCATCCATAGTTAAGACCAAGGAAAGCAAGTTTCTTTACTATTTTCTTTTGTCTTAGTTGTCTTATTAAAGAGAACAAAATTGTTTCTGGTTGGAGGAGGGTCTCAAATAAGAATTGCAATAGTTAATAGGCCCTCATGTTTATCTTTTTTTTTTTTTTTTTTTTTTTTGAGAAGGAGTCTCACTCTGTTGCCCAGGCTGGAATACAGTAGGGCAATCTTGGCTCACTGTAACCTCTGTTTCCCAAGTTCAAGCGATTCTCCTGCCTCAACCTTCCAAGTAGCTGGGATTACAGGTGCCCACCACCACACCCTGGCTGTTTTTTGTATTTTTATTAGCAATGGGGTTTCACCATATTGGCTACGCTGGTCTCGAACTCCTGATCTGCCCGCCTTGGCCTCCCAAAATGCTGGTATTACAGGTGTGAGCCACCACACTTGGCCTTTTATCATTTGTACTAAACCATAAATCCGAAGCTTTAGACCCCCTAGAATTTGTAGATTTCAATGTGCTACATCCCACCCCCACTCCAGGCAATGAGTGGCGTACACAGCAGTGTTTAGTTCTTGTTCACATCACAGTTCTTTATGGAATAGTCAGGTCTTCCCAGAGACTCTCTTCCAAGCTTTCCACTACCTGGAACATTGAGCTTTCAAAGGTATTACAAAAGTGTCTGTAGGAAAAATTGTAGGATCAAGAAGGATGTTTTCAAGGCCACACTTCTGCTTAGGTTTTATTGCCAGATTTTTGCCCCGATCTAACTCTATATGAGGCCAATAGGCCATGCATGGTGGTTCATGCCTATAATCTCAGCACTTTTGGGAGATGGAGGCTGGCAGATCACTTGAGGTCGGGAATCCGAGACGAGCCTGGGCAACATGGCGAAACCTCATCTCTACTAAAAATACAAAAATTAGCAGGGTGTGATGACTCACACCTGTAGTCCCAGCTACTCAGGAGGCTGAGGCACCGAGAATCGCTTGAACCTGGAAGGCAGAGGTTGCAGTGAGCCAAGATTGTGCCACCGCACTCCAGCCTGGGCCATAGAGTGAGAATGTATCTCAAAAAATAAAATAAAATAAAAATAAACTTATAGGAGGCCAAGAAATATAGTCTTGTGTGCTGAGGAAAAGGAATTAGTGAACATATAGCATTATTTCTGTCACCAAGGAGTGCCTGGGGGCTCTAATGAATCTAGAAAATGTACATTTATGTAATGAAAAGAAAAAAATGAGTAAGAAATCAGTGAAATAGTTTATAACCCATCTACTGCATTTGAATTTATAATATGTCAAATCTGATTCAAACTAGGAGAATTGATTCCCAGATTCCTTGAGCATCCCTGCTCAAAGGCTGTTTCATGTTAATGACATGCTGTGAGCTAGTTTGGGAACCAGTATGGTGATGCTTTGAGAATTATCAGGACAGAAATAAGATGAATTTTCTGGACTTACATTACTGGGAGATATCAACAGATTCTGTTAAGCATTAAACCTCTGACCCCTACTATTCTTCTATGGTTTTTTCATGAAACCCACTAGCCTAACCCCCAAATATATAGTCCTCTCTCTCACCTTTTAATCTGTACGTGTCTTGTTCTCCATACTTGGAGTTCTTTATTACTATTTGCCCTCATGAAAGGCATGTAATCACCAAAAGTTTATATGTAATCTTTTCTCAGAAGTCTTTTTGGAGTCCTCTAAAAAGAATTGCTTGTGTTTTCTCTGTTTTCAAGTATCGTTGTTGGTTTTACTTATTTATATGGTTGTGGCCCTCATTACACTGCCTTATTCCTTACAACACAGGTATACTCATAATTAGGGTGTGATCACATTGAAAGTAAAGATTGAGTCTTTTTGTGTTCTTTCTCCAACATCTAGGATAGTTCTAGACACATAGAAGGTGCTCAATAAATGTCTGTGGCTCAGTGATAACTCCAGCTTAACAGAGTTCTCCATGCACATGGTGAAATTATTCGGTTCAGTCTAGCTGAGGGGATTAACTAACTGCTCCATAATCCACATTATTGTGGTCAGATCACTTTAATTATAAGGGAAGAAGACACAATCTCTACCTTTAATAAACTTTATCTCTAAAAAAGAGATATAAAACATATCCAAGTATACACACAGATATACAAAGAAGTTACAATTAAATTTGAATGTATGAGTGCTTGTTAAGCAGAAAGGAGGGAAAGATGGAGCACACTGGGGTAAAAGAAAACCTATGACGTGAGGTGAACATGCATAGGCAACTGTGGCAGTGTACCCAGCCTGGCTGTCCTCATTCACCCCTCAGCTGCATGCTGACGAAACAGTCACTCTGTCTGTTTGGAAGCTAAAACATTTTTAGCAGGCTTGGAGTGCAGACGTGACCACATTTAGCTCCTCAACGCTGCTCCTGATTGACAGTCCCTAAAATGGAAAACTGGAAATTTGGTCATATATGAGTTTAATATCTCATCAGAAAGAATTTAAAAGGCAAAGTTTATTGGGCTTTTTTTTTTTTTTTTTTTTTTTTTTAGTGAATATCATTCTTCTATCATGCAGTCTTGAAAATACATGGTAGTAAGCATGGATTTTTCCACCAAATGAGGAAATTCTGATTCTAATTGTCAGTCTCTTTATCAATGACACCAAGTGGCAAGGAACATCACCCTCTTTGGAGGCCTAGTGGTGGAGTTAAGCTACTCCAGGGAAACAATTTTATGTAAAGAGGAGTTGAGCTTCCTAGAGGAAAAAGTACGTCTGTTTTTTGTTTTTCTTCCTTTTTCCTGATACAACTTAGCAGAGCAGCACAAGTTTGTAGGTGGGAACCACCACTTTACCCAACACATGCCCCAGAAAATTACCCAATTTCTGTCTATTCTGCTTCCCTCGGCACCCCCTTTCACCTCCCATTCCAATCCTGTCAGTGTCAATCAACCGTTACTGCTGACCTATGGGCCTGACTGCTGAATGCCTTGACTAGAATCTTGAAGAGTAATCATATCTGTTGTTACAGTTGTGGTGTTGGTGGTGATAGTGGTGGTAAGTGTACGTGGCTTAGGTGGGGGACAAGTAATGTTACATGACAGCTTGTTTCCACTCTATGTTCTTCAACAATGACTATACATCAGAATTTAGTATCTGGAGATTAACAACAATAACAACAACAAAAACTAAGTAATAGGGATGTTCATTTCCAGTAGTGACAAACTAGTAATTCAGACCAAACCTCCTACTGAGTTTTAATAGAAAAGATAAGGGGAAAATCCATTTGAAGGTATCTGAAAGCTGAAGAAGTAGGGCATAATTAGTTCAGGATTTGGAAAAAATAAAAATCAAGAGACTTGTGCCTTATGATTGAGGCCGCTTTTCTCCTAGAGACATTTGAAAATTCTAGAAAAGGTATCTGGGGTATAAAAGTCCTTCCCAAGTGGAAGCTTATCAAACTCTTTGCACGTAAGATTGTAACTCCAAAGAACTATAGCCAGGACTAAGGGTGAAGTAGAAGCCAACGGGCTCTCCCAAAGACTGTAGCCCAGTTCCAAATTACTTTTATCACTGAAATTATCTTAAGCATTTCCAGATTGCTAGAGATCCCCAACGCCCCAAATGCAAACTTTTTCCTGGGTAAAGTTAACAATGTGCTAGACCTCAAATTATGTCAACATACAATTTTTAAAATATAAGTTCTGATGCACAATAGAAAATAACCAAGACCCTAAGAAGACAGAACTTCATGAAAAATAACTAAAAACAGTCTTGCAAGGACTCCAAAAATTAGGGTCCCCAAACATTGATTTTAAAAGCTATGCTTTCTTACATTCAAAGAGATAAAAGACAAGATTTGGAATTATAGCTGAGAGCTAAAAATATTAAACCATGGTAAATTGAAAAAGGATCAAATAGAAAAGCTAGAATTTGCAAATGCAGTAACTAAAATTAAGAACAAAATATATGGATTTAACAGCAGACTAAACACAATTGAAGAAAGAATCTATGATCTGAATGGTAGGACAGAAGAAAATATGCAGAAAATCGTAAATCACAATTAATGGCAGACAAAAAAGAGAGAGAAATGATGAGATTACAGTGAGAAAATATGATATACATGTGGAATCCAAGAAGTAGAAGAGAGTGAAATAGGGCAGAAATAATATTTGAGAAAATAATGGCTAAGAATCTTCCAAAGTTGATAAAGAACAATAAGCCTATATTCAATAATTCCTAAGGATAAATAAAAAGAAATTCATACCTAGGCTCATCATTGTAAAGCTGATGTAAATAACAATAATAAGGTAAATTTTAAAAGCAGCCAGAAGAGAAAAGACAGATTACTTTCAAGGAAAACAGTTTGACATATTACTTTCCAAAAGAAACAATGAAAGCCAGAAAACAATGGGATATTTCCAAAGAACCCAAAGAAGATAACCTATAGTTTATACACAGGGAAAATATCCTCCAAGAATGAAGATGAAATAATGACATTTGTTTTTTAAGCAAAAACTGATATAATTGATCTCTAGCAGACCCACAATAAAGAAAATACTTCTTTGGGCAGAAGAAAAATCATTCCTAATGGAAGATCAACTATTCAAGAAAGAAAGAAGAGCAATGAGAAAGGTAAATAAATATGTGGGTATATCTAAATGAAAGTTGATTAAATATAATAATGATCATATCTTGTGTAATTTAAATATTATTAGAAGACAGTTCTTTATAGGCCTCTCTGCATGATTTGTGAGCAAGGGCACTGAAAGTTTTGTTTCAGACTATTTTTTTTTTTTTTTTTTTTTTGAGACGGAGTCTCCCTCTGTCGCCCAGGCTGGAGTGCAGTGCCGCAATCTCAGCTCACTGCAAGCTCCGCCTCCCGGGTTCACGCCATTCTCTTGCCTCAGCCTCCCGAGTAGCTGGGACTACAGGCGCCCGCCACTGCGCCCGGCTAATTTTTTCTATTTTTAGTAGAGACGGTGTTTCACCATGGTCTCGATCTCCTGACCTTGTGATCCGCCCGCCTCGGCCTCCCAAAGTGCTGGGATTACAGGCATGAGCCACTGCACCCGGCCTGTTTCAGACTATTTTTAATGAATATTTGTACAGCAAGGAGCTTTGGGGTAGAGATAGTGCCTCCCTTCAAAGCAGAGTAAGTTCACCCGCTCAGGATTTATTAGTTAAGATTCAAATGCACTATGTGCCTAGTATCTACCTGGACCACTCCATGTCACCCCAATGGGCTTTGCGGGGTGAGGAGAATTGACACAAACACAAAGCTCACATTTCTTCCTGTGCCATGAGTAATAATGTCCTTCATCTTTGACTCAGGAATGTCGTAGCTTCTGCCTGCATCCCTGAAATTATGGCAGGCTTACTTGCTAGCTTGCAAGTAGAGTAAAATCTCATATCTTTCATAGTTCTTGACAAATATGTGAGTAGAATTAAAATACACAACCCTACCATGTAAGCATATATATTACATTCAAGTGAGGTTTAGTAAAGAAATGTAAATTGACTTAACTTTTGAAAATTAACCAATGTAATTCATCACACTTGCAGAATAAAAGAGAAAAATGATTTCATCTCAAAAGATGCAGAAATATCTTTTAATAATTTCAATACTCGGGGCTGGGTGTGGTGGCTCACTCCTGTAATCCCAGCACTTTGGGAGGCCGAGGCAGGCAGATCACGAGGTCAGGAGATCGAGACCATCCTGGCTAACACAGTGAAACCCCGTCTCTACTAAAAATACAAAACATTAGCCAGGCGAGGTGGCAGGCGCCTGTAGTCCCAGCTACTGGGGAGGCTGAGGCAGGAGAATGGCGTGAATCCAGGCGGCGGACCTTGCCATGAGCCGAGATTGCACCACCGCACTCCAGCCTGGGTGACACAGCGAGATTTCGTCTAAAATAAATAAATAAAAATAATAATAATAATAATTTCAATACTCATACATGATTTTCAACTTCTAGCAAATTAGAAATAGATAGGCACCAGGTGTGCTAGCTCTCTAATCCCAGCACTTTGGCAGGCTGAGGCATGTGGGTTGCTTGAGCTCAAGAGTTCGAGATCAGCCTGGGTAACATGGTGAAACCCCATCTCTATGAAAAATACAAAAAATTAGCTGAGCATGGTGGCATGCACCTGTGGTCCCAGCTACTTAGGAGGCTGAGGTGGGAGGATCACTTGAGTCTAGGAGGTGGCGGTTACAGTGAGCCGAGCTCACACCACTGTACTCCAACCTGGGTGACAGAGGTGACACCATCTCAAAAAAAATAAAGAAAAAGAAATGGATAAGAACTTTCCTAATCTGCAAAAGGCATCTAAAATGACCCAGAGAATGCATCAGTTGTATTTACACATCAGCAGCATTTACAAAATATAAGTTTGAAAATATAAAATTCACAACATCATAAAAATTAAAATGCCTAGAGCCAATCAAGATGTGCAAGGTCTTTTTATTTATTTATTTATTTTGAGATGGAGTCTTGCTCTGTTGTCCAGGCTGGAGTGCCATGACATGATCTCGGCTTACTGCAGCATCTGCCTCCTGGGTTCAAGTGATTCTCTTGTCTCAGTTTCCCGAGTAACTGGGACTACAAGCGCACACCACCATGCCTGGCTAACATTTGAATTTTTAGTGGAGATGGTGTTTCACCATGTTGGTCAGGTTGGTCTTGAACTCCTGACCTCAAGTGATTCATCCACTTCGGCCTCCCAGAGTGCTGGGATTACAGGCCTGAACCACTGCACCTGGCCATTTGCAAGATCCTTATGCATAAATATATCAAATATTATTAAGAGAAGTTTTTATAGGCCAAAATCAACAGAGGGATACGTCATGTTCATGAACTGGAAGACTCAACACTATAAAAATATCATTTTCTCCAAACTGATTTTGATCCTAATCAAAATCCCAAAAGAGCTTGCACGCATGCATGTGTGTGCATGTATAACTAAACAAGTTATGTGTGGTCGAAGGTCACTATTGACTATCTACTCTCTCTCTGGCTTATACAGGGACTACGATTGTAAAGTCATAGCATATCTGTGTAATGGCAAAAAAGCTGTTTGTTCATATGATTTCATGTGTAATTTATAAACATGAGATGGACTTAATGTATTGCATAATATTTTGGAGGTTTAAAATGTTGCTATTTCTAAACCTAGTTTACCAGGATTGTTAAAACTCTTGTTGTTGGGGATTTTGTGAAAAATTTAAAAATAATTTATTTTATGTTATAGTCAAGAAAAACACAGTTTTCTCCTTTGACCAAAAAAAAAACAAAAAAAAAAAACAAAAAAAAACCCCCAAAGTCATTATATAGTTAAATATTGCTGTCTATAAAACTTTTATATTAATCATATGCTGGCCAGCTGATAGAAAACTGGCCAGTATTTCTGTACAGGAATGCCAAGAATAAAATTTCATAAGGCCTTTACTTCCAATGAAAAATAATAGTTTATTATCAATTTAGAATGTATATTGGGGAATTTAGATATTAGGAATTTTTAATTCAAATAAAATTTTAGTTCTTTCCTTTGAGGTAGAAAATTATCATTATTATTAACACTATTAACTGTACCTTGGCAGTTGTCTTATTTATTAACTAGATTCCAGATTTAAATATCTTATGTCCAATCTCCTCAACTACAACCCCAAAAGCTGCCTTAAACAGTTAAAGAAAAATTTTTCACAGACCAAATTCTGCATGCCTTGTAGTGGGATGCAAAGAGGTATGTTATATCAATGGTGTGCTAGAGCTTCCGTAAACTGATTTATGAGAACCAGTTAAGAGCGTGTCTTTCCAACTCCACATTTAGTGACGTCATATTGATAATTTGAAATCAGTCATGGTAGACAGGAGTAGTTATGCCACAGAAATGGGTGAACACAATAAATCAGGGTTTGTTGTTGTTGTTTTACCTGGAAGAGCTGTCTGTTAGACATTACCAGTATACAATTATGTTATGTGAAGAAAAAATGAAAAGGAAACACGGAAGTGGTTTTAGTTATAGAAAGGCCATGGAATTTGAAAATGGAGTTCAGAATGACTTGTCAGATTCAGAATTGGAAAATATTCAAAGTTTCATATATTTATGTATTTATTTATTTAAAGACAAGAGTCTCTCTCTGTCCCCCAGGCTGAGTTGTGCCATCTCAGCTCACTGAAACCTCTGCCTCCTGGGCTCAAGCGATTTTCCTGCCTCAGTCTCCCAAATAGCTGGGACCATACGTGTGTGTTGCCATGCCCAGCTAATTTTTGTATTTTTTGTAGAGATGGGATTTCGCCATGTTGGTCAGGCTGGTCTGAAACTCCTGACTTCAAGTGATCTGCCCACCTCGGCCTCCCAAAATGCTGGGATTACAGGAGTGAGCCACCGTGCCTGGCCGTGTGATCCTATTTTTGATCAAGCATTTGAAACCTTTATTTTTACAGACTTCCCCAAATCAAATTCTCAATTTAAGTCTTTTTAACCTTGAACTAACTTTGAGATGTTCCACAGGGTTCTAGAACTTTTCAAATGATGTGTAAAAGAAGTATTAAACTGAAGTAGGCTTATTTCATACATTAAATTATATGAGAAATATTGTCAAATAAGAAATGTTTAATCTTCTTCGAGTTATATTTGTATGGATATATTATTAATATGTGCTCCAAAATTGTAGGAGATTTCAAAAATTATGATGTTATAAGTCATAATTTTGGTTATTATGTTCCAATTTTGTACACCACAGGAAAAAACAAATTTCCTTGTCAAGTGGGTCACTACAGACTCTCATCAGATTTTGAACCATGGCCATTTTATGTCTTGTTGCCTGCAGTTAATTGCTTTGTTCTGATGCTTCTCTGAAAGCTTTTTGCAAGCAACTATACTCTTACAGCATTGTATCTTCAAGGAGATTCATGAAAAGAATGGAAGTAATTCTGACAAGTTCAGGTTTCTGATAACTGAGATATTATTAAACTGGGTAAGAATTTCTAAAACTCTAGTGAAAAAACATGGGGTTGGGCATGGTGGCTCACACCTGTAATCCAAGCACTTTGGGAGGCTGAGGTGGGCAGATCACTTGAGGTCAGGAGTTCATGACCAGCCTGGATGGACAACATGGTGAAACTCCGTCTCTACTGAAAAAAATACAAAAATTAGGCTGGTGTGGTGGCGCTGTAATCCCAGCTACTTGGGGGGTTGAGGTACAAGAATTGCTTGAACTCAGGAGGCAGAGGTTGCAGTAAGCCGAAATAGCACCACTGCACTCCAACGTCAGCAACAGAGAGAGTCTCTGTTTCAAAACAACAACAGCAACAATAACAACAAAAACTGATGGGTTTGTGAAGCTGCTAACCAAGATTAAACAGAGCAAACATTAATTACATTAGACTGAATTAACTGATGAAGACAACATATGAAGTTTTATGGCTTTTAAAAATTTGAGCCAATGCTGGTTCTTTTTATGTTTTGTTTTTCAAATTTAAGGAATTTCTTTTTCTTTTCAGCTATGTACAGCTTACAGCAATTTGATAAAGTATTCTTTTGTACATAAAATGGAAACATTTGCTTTTCTTCCCTACTTGATCTCTCCAAAGTTCAGAAACTATTGGTGAGTATTCTTATTTTTATGTCAAATATGAGTATTTACGTAAGTTCAATAAGAATTTAACTGTATCCTTTAACAAGATACAGTTGAAATATTGAATATATTATTACTAAGGCTTTGACTGGAATGTCATATTTGAAAATGTGCATAGAATGCCTGGCTTCAGGAGTTCCCAACCCTTCAGAGAGTGAGTAAAAAATTGTCACTTCTTGGCAGGCCAGAGAACATCAAGATATTACAAGATATTACTGTAGGCAAAGTCTGATATCTGCTTTGGTTTGACTTCCTAGTGTCAAGAGGTTTTTAAAAGTCCAAATTTAGCTTCCTTGTGAAAATTTACAGCAAAGCAAATTTAAAAGGAGTGAGCTTATGTGGCTATTCTTGCTATACTTATGTAAATATCAGGCCAAGTTTGAGGCTAAACTTATTTTACAAACGTATTGGTCTTACCATGATTATCTTTAATAAAAACGGGGGTGACTGTAGAGAGAAAAATTATGTTTCAGAAGAAAAGTACAGTACATCTGTTATTTGACTGTAGACCTGTTTATTGCTTTTGAGTTTTTATGATCTATCTGTAGACTGGATTCCAAATTCTTTCTAGTTTCCTCTAGCATCTGGGTACAACTCTTCAACAAAGAATAAGAACTGCTCTGTTCCTGAAACCCTATGGCCAAAGTTGGACGATTCAATATACATTCCAAGGGACAAGTCTCATGCCTGATGTTTGAGCCACATAGATAGTTTGTCAGAATGTCTGATGCCACAACTGAAGATACTCAAACTGCAAACTAGGATAAGTCGCTGACTTCATGCTGTGGATAGCTTATCACAAAACCAGAGGAACAAGACTCCATATCATAGTAAGACTCTTACCCTTCTTATTTTTCTTTAATAATTTTTTTCTTTTATATTTCGTAAAGATGGGGCCTCACCATGTTGCCCAGGCTGGTCTAAAATGCCTGAGCTCAGACAATTCTTACCCTTCTTAATTTTTCGTTATTTATGCTTACCTCTTTCACTTGACAGGATAATGCTATAGTTAGAATTTCAGTCAGTAGTTTTTGTGAGTAACTTAACAAAGCATTGGATCTGTCATGTCAAATCCTTTTTTTTTTTTTTTAAAGAAGTAGGGTTTTGCTATGTTGCCCAGGCTGGAGTGCAGTGGCTATTCACAGGCATAATCATGGCACATTACGACCTTGAACTGGGCACAAGCAATCCTTCCACCTCAGGCTCCTGAGTAGCTGGGAATTTAGGAATGCACCACCGTGCCTGGCTCAAACCTAAACCTTTACAGGACTTAAGAGATCTTTGAGTATACCTAACGGGTAACATTAGCAACATTCCTAACATGATGTTTGTTCAAATTGTACTAGTGGTCTCTTTTACAGAGTTAGTACTCTCTGCTTTAATTTGACATTTTCCTGTGTTGCTAGATGATAGAATTGCTGCCTACTATTTACTGAACAGGGAGGAATCTGTGCAGTTGATGACACTTCTTGTTGCACATAGATAAATACATAGGGTATTGTGGACATTCAGTTGCAAAAAGTTAATGATCAGGCTACTTGGTTAAAATGGGTAGATTTCTCATCTGATTCATTCTTTGATCTATTCAATTTTAGGTGGTTCGATTCATCAAGACCCTGGCTTAGGAGCATACTCCAAACTCTTGGTAATATCTTCCTAATAGTTATACAAATAGTCTCCCTGGTGCATTATGTCATCTTAAAAAGTTTTAACTTTTTGCAAACAGCTATCTGTCGAATATCAAATGGTTTTCCTTCAGCCCAAAGAAATGCATTTTCATGAGAACACTGTAACCTACCAATGACAGATTGAGAATGGAAACCCAGAATGATGGTAACTAAGAGTAGTGTTAATATCTTTCGTTTTGATTTTAAAATTTTTTTTTTAATTTTTAATTTTCATTGTTTTGTGATGGAGTCTTGCTCTTGTTGCCAGGCTGGAATGCAGTGGCGTGATCTCAGCTCACTGCAGCCTCAGTCTCCTGGGTTTAAGTGTTCCTCCTGCCTCAGCCTCCCAAGTAGCTGGGATTACAGGTGCCCGCCACCATGCCCAGCTAATTTCTTGTATTTTTTAGTAGAGATGGGGTTTTACCATGTTGGCCAGACTGGTCTCAAATTCCTGACATCAAGTGATCTGCCTGTCTTGGCCTCCCAAAGTGCTGGGATTACAGGCATGAGCCACTGCACCCAGCCAATGCCTTTAGTTTTGATCACACTCTCATCTGGGGGAGAACCTCATCAAAAGAGGGAAATTGTTAAACAAACAGAGGAGGTCATTAACTCCTGCAGTAGGCCCCAGCAGATTAGACTAGAAATGATAAATGGAGTCACCCACACTCACCAAATTAAAACTGAGTTATTATCTGGTCTTCCATGAAATCAAGAGGGACAAATAGCTTAATTTTTCTAACAGGTCTGTTGCAATCTTCAATTGGCATGATAATGAAGTTCCTCTTGTTTTAATCCTTATGCTAAAGAGTGATCTGAAGTAAACTGGTGTTAACCAATCAGTTATCTCTCTATTATTCTGTGTCCCTGTCCCTGTCTTACAAGGAAAGTAACTTTGAAATGATCTATCTCTTTTTGTTCTTTATGTCTGCCTTCTTTAGCTCATTTTCTATCTATAAAGCCAACCTCCTCAGCCCAACTCATTGGAACACTTATTCTATTTTATGGGATGGAGTGTTGCCTGATTCTAGAATCACAACTAAGCCATTTGAAATCTTTAAACTGAATTTATTGTAATTTTATCTTCTGACACTACCTATTACTCTGTTCCTAGGAACACAGATCTCATGAAAATTGTCTGTATGTGATTACCAATTTTTTATTGCTGTATCTGGCATATAGCTATTATTTCTACCTAGTAGTTTTAGTGGCATTTGTTTCCCATGTGGTTTCTTCAGGAAGTTTATTTCCAATATGTCCTTCATTTCTTTTCTTCATTCATCTTCCTTTAGCCTTTGTTTGCTCTATGAGAGGAACGTAGACTCTGGAACTAACAAAGGAAATAGAAATGTACAAATAGTATTTCCAATACAAGAGTCCATGTGACCTTTAAGAAGAGTCCAAGCTCAATTGGCTGAAAATTTTTCTGTGGGAAAAGCATTTTCCCAAGGTCAGGAGAGTTCAAAGAACACAGCAAACTTTGTGGAGCGTGCCAATTAATTCTGTAAAAATTGTTTTTGTGTGTGTGCAAAGACATAGGGCTTGGCTGGTCATTCTGGTCTCCAGATGGTCACAGGATGCAGCCAGTAATGACCATGGAACATCCTGAAACTGATTATTAGTTTAATCAAGCAACATAGTCTCATTTGTTTGCATGTACGAGAAAGTTTGACAAAAATTTTGACTATGCTCTCTGTCATCCCTACTACTACTCCACACTAAGTGACCATCATTTTCTGCCTGGATTATTGTAATGACTTCCTAACTAGTCACCTCTTTAACAATCTTGCTTCTCTGAAATCTATTCACAGTGCAGCTGGAGAGGTCATTTTAAAATCTACATTGGATTTTGTCACTCCTAGCTTTAGAAATGTCCTTGGCTTCCCATGTTAGTTAGAATAGCATGAAAAAAGCTTTACCATAGCCTGCAAGCTCCTGCATGGCTGGCACCCCACCTCTCTTCTCCATTTGTTTTTTCCACCATCCCTCAAATTTCCAACAATCTTAGCTGGTTTCATGCCACTGTCCCTTTGGCCCAGTGCCCCAGCCACAGAGCTTCTTGTGGTCCCTCAAAAGCCCACCCAAATTCCTTCTTATCCTAGGGCTTTTCCATGTGCTCTTCTTTCTCCCTAAAACATGCTCCTCCTTCATAATTCAGTGCTACACATACTGTTTGAGGTATCTCTTTAAGGGTTGTAGCAGGCAGCCAGCAGTGGTCCCTTTAACCTGGCCAGGCTGGTAGTGCTCCATGAAGGAGGTGATTCTCAAGCTTGAAGTTGAGGGAGCATTCATAGGCAGACAAGTGGGACAAAAGGGTAATCTCAGCAGAGGGAACAGACTAGATTAAAATATGGAAGGCAGGAAATGATTGGGATAAAAGTAATGATGACATTTGTTAAAATAAGGACAAAAGACTGAGGAGGAAGTTTTGAGAGAAAGATGAACTCTGCTTCTGTTGAGTTTGATTTCTCTGGGACTTCAAGATGGAGAGAAGAATAGGCAATTGGATATGTGGGGAAGGATTTGGACTAGTTGTCTAAAAAGGTAGGGGAGGACATGTAGATCTAAAAGTTACTAGCACAATTTCCCAGGGAAAACTTTTAGAGTAATACAAAAAGAAACACCAACATTTAAAAAGCAGGCACCAGGCCAGGCATGGTGGCTCATGCCTGTAATCCTAGCATTTTGGGAGGCTGAGGCAGGTGGATCATGAGGACAGGAGATGGAGACTATCCTGGCTAACACAGTGAAACCCCGTCTCTACTAAAAATACAAAAAATTAGCCGGGCGTGGTGGCGGGTGCCTGCAGTCCCAGCTACTCAGGAGGCTGAGGCAGGAGATGGAGACTATCCTGGCTAACACAGTGAAACCCCATCTCTACTAAAAATACAAAAAATTAGCCAGGCGTGGTGGCAGGTGCCTGCAGTCCCAGCTACTCAGGAGGCTGAGGCAGGAGAATGGCATGAATTCGAGAGGCAGAGCTTGCAGTGAGCCAAGATTGCACCACTGCACTCCAGCCTGGGGGACAGAGTGAGACTCCATCTCAAAAAAAACAGGCACCAGTAATGAAGACAAGAAATGGTCAGAAGAGTTGATGTCTCCGAAAGCGAGGAGGGGGAGAGTTTCAAGTTATCCATAGCAAAAACATAGATAATTTAATGTGAGAACTAAAAGGACTTTAAGGTATTTAGCAATAGGAAAGTCGTGGATGAGCTTTGCCAGGGAAATGTGGGAAACTGAGATGTGAGGAAAGTAGCTGGAGATTGGGGAGAAACTGGAATATCAAGAAACGTAGCTGGAGATTGAAGACCATTCTTCTGTGGAGTTTGACTGTGAAAGAGGAGAGAGGGAGCAGAGGAACAGAGTGGTTCCTGTGAACCCCTATGAAGTGGGTACAGAACTATGATGTGGGTACAGGGTTGAGTTAAATTGTTTTATTTGTATGTTTTAGATTAGATAAGGCTAATGGTTTGATAGGCAGAAGGAAGGTAAGATTGAAATATGATATTTGAGAAAACAATTTATGAAACAAAATATTGCAAGAGAGGGTAGGGAATCTGCTTTTGAAACTAAGAAGAAATTAGTAGAGGAACAAATTCTGAGATGGGTAGAAAAGAGGAAAGAGTCACGGCCTGGTTATGCAGCTGTTGTCTGCAACTTTCCTCTGTGAGGTAGGAGCTATGGCTACTGCTAAGAGGCTAGACAACGTGGTAAGTTGCTGCCTCATCTCAGCAACTTAGCTGAGATACCTGTTGGTACAAAATCATAGTGGTTTTACACGTCAAGGGTTCATGGCTATGAAGACTGGGCCTACATATAAAATAAAATATTCAAGGCTGTGATATTCCTGCAGATGTGTGCACATGGTCTGATCTGGTCTCTCCTGGCCCAGCAATAGGGATGCAAGGCCAGAGAAGATTTGAAGGTCAAGGATGTGAAAGTAGCTGCAACAGCAGGTGAGATCCTCTCTGAGTGTAAATGTCAGACCCTCACAGTGACTGACTATCAGGCCTGGATACCACCTTTTTCTTTTCAGTAGAGTGATTTAGGAATCAGTTACAGTTCTAGGGACTATCTGATAATGCTTGTCTGTACCTCATATTTGAGCTAAGAAACATTGTCAAATAACTGTTTAAGTTTGAATGGAGTGAGAACTTTTAGGGAAGGGTAATGCATGTAATTGCCTATTATCATAATAAAAGGCTATGCTGCACCTATACTTCTCCCTGGGGAATAACAACTAAAACATGTGTTTTAAAAATATATATCCAGTGCACTTCGCATATGTTTATCAGGTATATTTGATTTAAATCAAAAGACTTTAGGTGGAAGTAATTCTTCACTTCTTGTATCTGTGAACATATAATTATCTCTTTCTCCTTGCAGCAGTACTAACACTGCCTTCAGTGTTTTGTAATCTAAGTTTTTGTTATTTTGGCCTTTTTTCTTTTGCCTCTAACATTTTGTCTTTGCTTACGTTTTTCTGCTGAGTTAACAGCGTCCCAGGCACAAAGTAAGCACCAGATAAGTACCTGCTGATTGACTGACCCAAATCCTAAAGCAGGATGCTTTAGTCTCAGGGTAGAATCAGGAAAATGATGTTGCCAATTTAAACCTATCTTCCTGGTGGCTTCAAGCCACCCATTCATGGCTAAGTAGTGTGTGTGTGAGCAACTGCTTTGCAGCACTGCTCCAAGTGGCCATGCTCTTGCTATTAGGACCATAGAGGGTAGAATTTACTAAAGTATAGAAATGTTTAGCTTGGGTTTTCTTTCTCTCTAGTTGCTAATCTTAATTAGACTGTCATCCTAAAAGATCACAGGTACATACCATTTTCATTTTTTAAAAAATACAGCTTCATTATCAGTAGCAAAAATTCTTAGGATGAGGCCCTGGGTTAAAGCTATAAACACATAAAGAAATTGTTCAAGGCAGCTACATTTGAACATCTATTTTTATAGCCCATTAAAAAGAATGTTGTAGGTATTTCCATCGTAAGTAGTAAGGCGAGGTCTTTCTCTTTTTCACAAAGCCATGCCATCTATTACTCTGCAGCGTTGTATTTTAAGCAGTGTCTAACTTAAAATGTTACTGATTTTTCCTAGAGAGTTTTTATTGTTCTGATTAATTTGTACTTTTAAAACCTTTGCCTGCTGTTTCATGTGCAAAGGTTTTTTGAATTGTGGATAAATAATGTCTGAAAGATCACAATTTCCCACAGGAATGTGTCTATAATAGAGTGGCACACAGAAGAGAGGAGGTTCTTGTCCTCAGGGAGTTTATCTTCCAGTTGGGAAAGATATAAAAAATAAGTAAAATGATAAATAAATAATTTTAAGTTGGGATAGCATTTGTACAGTAGTGCCCCCTTATCCATAGGGGATAAGTTTCAAGACCCCAGTGGATGCCTGAAACTGCACAGTAACGGATCCTATATACACTGAAATGGAATGGCTGTATCCCCAACCAAATATCATATTGAATTGTAGCTCCCATAATCCCCATGTGTTGGGGGAGGGACCTGGTGGAGGTAATTGAACCATGGAGGTTCAACACCATCCTGTTGTAGTGATAGTGAGTTAGTTCTCACGAGATCTGATGGCTTTATCTTTTGTTTGTTTGTTTGTTTATTTGTTTATTATCTATTTTTAGATGGAGTCTCACTCTGTTGCCCAGACTGGAGGGCAGTGGCACGATCTTAGCTTACTGCAACCTCTTCCTCTCGGGTTCAAGTGATTCTCCTGCCTCAGCCTCCTAAGTAGCTGGGATTACAGGCTCCTGTCACCACACCCGGCTAATTCTTGCATTTTTAGTAGAGATGGGGTTTCACCATGTTGGCCAGGTTGGTCTCAAACTCCTGACCTCAGGTAATCTGCCTGCCACCTCAGCCTCTCGAAGTGTTGGGATTACAGGTGTGAGCCATTGTGCACAGCCATGAGATCTGATGGTTACTGATGGTTTTATAAGGGGCTTCCCCCTTTGCTGGGCACTCATTCTTCTCCTTCTTGCTGCCATGTGAGAAAGGAAATGTTTGCTTCCCCTTCTGCCATGATTGTAAGTTTCCTGAGGCCTCCCCTGTCCTGTGGAACCATAAGTCAATCAATTTTCCTTATAAATTACCCAGCCTTGTGTATGTCCTTATAGCAGCATGAGAACAAATTAATATAGTAAATTTGTACTGCAGAGTAGGGTGCTGCTTCAAAGACACCCGAAAATGTGGAAGCAATTTTGGAACTGGGTAACAGGCAGAGGTTGGAACAGTTTGGAGGGCTCAGAAGGTGGGAAGATGCAGGAAAGTTTGGAAATTCCTAGAGATTTGTTGAATGTCTTTGACTAAAATGCTGATAGTGATATGGACAATGAAGTCCAGGCTGAGGTGGTCTCAGATGGAAATGGGGAACTTGTTGGGAACTGGAGTGAAGTTACTCTCGCTATGCAAAGAGACTGAGGCATTTTGCCCCTGCCCTAGAGATCTGTGGAACTTTGAACTTGAGAGAGATGATTTAGGATATCTGGCAGAAGAAATTTCTAAGGGGCAAAGCATTCAAAAGGAAGCAGAGCATAAAAGTTTGAAAAATTTGCAGCTTGACAATGCGACAGAAAAGAAAAACTTATTTTCTGGGGAGAAATTCAAGCCCAGGGCAGATATTTGCATAGGTAATTAGGAGCTGGATGTTAATGGCCAACACACTGGAAAAGTGTCTCCAGGGCATATCAGAGAACTTCACCGCAGCCCCTCTTGTCATAGGCCAGCAGGCTTAGGAGGAAAAATGGCTTTGTGGGCCTGGCCCAGTGCCTCCCCGCTGTGTACAGCATAGAGACTTGGTGCCCTGCGTCCTAGCCACTCCAGTCATGGCTAAAAGAGGCCAAGGAACAGCTCAGGTCATGGCTTCAGAGGGTGCAAGCCCCAAGCCTTGGCAGCTTCCACATGGTGTTGAGTGTGCGAGTGCACAGAAGTCAAGAACTGAGGTTTGGGAATCTCCACTTAGATTTCGGAGGATGTGTGGAAACACCTGGATGTTCAGGCAGAAGTTTGCTGCAGGGGCAGGGCCCTCATAGAGAACCACTGCTCGGGCAGCATGAAAGGGGAATTGTGGGGATGGATTCCTCACACAGAGTCCCCACTGGGGCACTGCCTAGTGGAGCTGTGAGAAGAGGGCCACTGTCCTCCAGACCCCAGAATGGTAGATCCACCAACAGGACAGCTTGCAGAGTGCACCTAGAAAATCTACAGGCACTCAACGCCAGCCCATGAAAGCAGCTGGGTGGGGGGGGGCTGTACCCGCCAGAGCCACAGGGCCAGAGCTGCACAAGGCCATGGGAGCCTACCTCTTGCATCAGTGTGACCTGGAGGTGAGACATGGAGTCAAAGGAGATCATTGTGGAACTTTAAGGTTTAATGATTGCCCTATTGGATTTTGGACTTGGATGGGGTCTGTATCCCCTTTGTTTTGGCCAATTTCTCCCATTTGGAATGGGTGTATTTACCCAATGCCTGTACTCTCATTGTATCTAGGAAGTAACTAGCTTACTTTTGAATTTACAGGCTCATAGGTGGAAGAGACTTGTCTCACATGAGACTTGGGACTTGGACTTTTGGGCTAATGCTGGAGTGAGTTAAGACTTTGAGGGACAGTTGGAAGGGCATGATTTTGAATTGTGAAGACATGAGATTTCAGAGGGGCAAGGGGCAGAATAATATGGTTTGGCTGTGTCCACACTCAAATCTCATCTTGAATGTAGTTCCCATAATCCCGATGTGTTGTAGGAGGGACCAGGTGGAGATAGTTAAATCATGGGGGTGGTTACCTCCATATTATTCTCATGACAGTGAGTGAGTTCTCACAAGATCTGATGGTTTTATAAGGGGTTTCCCCCTTTGCTAGGCACTCATTCTTCTTCCTGCTGCCATGTGAAGAAGGACATGTTTGCTTTTCCTTCTGCCATGATTGTAAATTTCCTGAGGCCTCCCCAGCCCTGTGGAACTGTGAGTCAATTAAACCTCTTTTCTTTATAAAATGTGTGTCCTTATAGCAGCATAAGAAAGGACCACCACATACACTATGTTTTTTTCCTATACAGTATCAAGCAGGTAGCATGTATAGTGTGAATATATCAGACAAAGGGATGATTCATGTCCAGATTCATGTCCAGTGCAGGACAGACCAGGATGGTGCAAGATTTCATCATGCTACGCAGAATGGTGTGTAATTTAAAACTGATTAGTCGTCTATTTTTAGAATTTCCACTTAATATTTTTGGACCACTATTGACTACAGATAACTGAAACGGTAAAGCAAAACAATGGATAAGGGGGGACTACTGTATTTGCTTTTTCTTCCCCATATGTTTCTGTCAGCCTTATCATTTATAGACTTATGAAATGTATTCTCCATCAGAAGTGCCATACAGTATAACTTCTAATTGAGAAAGTTAAAAATAAGAAAATGGATTAACGTTGATGGGATTACTGACTTTACCATATATCTCATGATACATGGTAGCAGTCTGCCTTACAAAACGATGAGATGGGATACCAAATATTCAACTATGATGCCAGCCAGAAGATAACACATTGTGAAGTTGGGGTGCTAGCATATGAAATATGGTTTGTGGTCTGAAGCTGTGACAGTTTTACGGTACCGATGCTTCCATGGCCTGAATGCATGAATTTGGTAATTAAGGGGTAGAACTGGAATGACACCTCTCAAGAAATCACATAGTGGCTTAATCACAAAAGCTTGCGGCTCACTCCAGTCCCCTTGGGCTCTGCTGGTTTAGGGCGTCTTAGCAGCCAAAGGAGGGTTGCTTCCACAGTGTACCAAGTAAACACTGGCTTAACAGCACTGGAAGCTGAGTTTGCCACTTTTTTATTTCCAATTCTAAAACCACAGGATGAAAAGTCAAAAAGAAGATTATGATATGACAGAAATGATGATTCTAGCTACAATGGGGAAACAGTGTTGCTATTACACAATAGGATCAAGAAGGGTGCTGGTAGAAATCCAGCAGTCCTCTGGGGTGCTTCTTAATACGTCAAGTCCAGCATCAAAAGTTAAAGGAAATCCACAGCAACCTAATATGGGAAGAATGATCAAGGGGCAGCTTTTTCAGGATCAAGGTATGAGTAAATCCTTGTTTGAGGGGAAAAGAAAATTAAAATTGATAATAGAGGAGTTGAGTCATCAGTGCAAATACAGCACCAAGACAAATTACAGAAATAAGACTGTAACACCTACCCATATTTTCTTTCACGTATATATATACATCTTAACCGTTTTTCCTACATTGTATTTTTGTTCTATTATTTATTTATTAGTATTGGCTTTTACAAATTAGTCCATAGTTTATAGAATATTGAGACAATACCATGACACAATTCCAGAAGAACTGGATATCTTCCAGAAAGCCGTATTTCGAGCTGGATGAAACTTCAACTGGTTCCTTTTATATGAGGAAGAATAGTTACTTTAAGTTAAGTAGGAACATTTTTTTTCCCTAGAACGTTAAGCATAGGGAGAAGCTTGTAAGTTGGTGTTGAACTGCCAAAAGTTTGGCTTATAGTGGACATTCGTGATTCATTTTGACTATATGGCAACCAAGTCCCATTCTATACTGTATTTGAGAATTCCCACTCATGAATCTTGGTGTGGGGCAAAAAGAGTCTATTGCTAAGGAGGCTAAGAATGCCAGACACTTAACAGCTTCTTTTGAAGACAGCATATTGTCATGAGACTTAGATAGGTCCAGAACTGGACTTTAACTAAGGGTGAGTGATGGAAGAAACCAAGAACAGGGGTCTTTTTTCTTGTGACTATGGCTAAGACACCTATTAATATTACTTCCTTATCAACAATAAAGCTAAACTTAGTGTGAAACTTTCAGATTTTATCCTGAAATTAGGCTCTCCAGCCCTGCCAGTGAGTCTACAAATTATTCACTATCCTTTTAATAAATTCCTTTCCTGCTTAACTCCAGCTAGACTTGCTAGAAACCATGACATCAACTACCATAGCATTTGTTGAGGCATTTCCCAATATTTTACCACTGTTATGAATTCCTTTTAAAAAATTCTTTTTAAACAACCCCTTTTAAAATATTTATTTTTAAAAGTCAGCCACGGACCTCATACTTTAAAATATTTTAATGTTAAGTAAAATGCATTCATTAACATTACCACTTCTAGGAGCCCCAGGTTGAGGATCACCAGCATAAGATAAACCAAGTACATATTATGCAGCAACATCTCATTAATTCAAACGAAATGGGAAAGACTGTCTATATCTATGTGAAATATCCACTTTTAAAACAATGAAGTTTTATTATTTCCAATTACTTATAGCAAGTAATTGTATCTAACTACCATCAAAGCATTACTAGAAATCTACCAGAAATAACCAGAAATCTGCCAAACTATATATAGAGAGTACATGTTACTATAATCAAGTTTTATTTTCTTGGAAGGGTCCTGTATTATTCAGAATTCTTTCTGTTTCAAATAATTTTTTAAAAATTCAAACTGGTTTAAAAATAAAAGGGAATGTCTTAACACATAGAACTTAAAACTCCAGCGGTTAATCTGGCTTCAGACATTATTAGATGTATGGGCTAAAAAAAAAGAGCCAGGACTCAGTCTCCCTCTCTCCACTGCTTGGCTATGCTTTCCTATGGATTGGTGTCATTCTCAGGCAAGCCCTCCCCCACTTGCTAGCAAGATAGTTGCCAGAAGTTCTGGGCCTACATCTTACCCTTTCAGCAACCTGTGAAGAAAAAGATTTCTTTTTCCCAACAGTTTCCTTAAAAGTCTTAGGACTGCTTCAAATTTTCCAAGTGTGGACCATGTGCCCTTTCTTGGCCAAGGAGATAAAAGTCACTGAATGTCTATATAAGGATCAGATGCCCATTTCTGGAAGCTGAGGATAATTTTAGCTCAACCATACCTCGTAGAAATAGGGGAGAGGTGGTTCAACAAAGAACAATGAGATGCTGTTACCAGAAGAAGGAATAAGATGCTGGCCAGGTGAAAAGACCCATTTCACAAGAGAACCTTAAATTACCAGCGCCACCTGGTGCATCAAAACTCCTCTGAAGCCGGGCGCAGTGGTTCACAACTGTAATCTCAGCACTTTGGGTGGTTGAGGCAGGAGCACTGCTTGAGCCCAGGCATTCCAGACCAGCCTGGGGAACATAGGGAGACCAACCCTTCCCCCTACCCTGACACATCTCTACAAAAGATTTAAAAATTAGCCAGGCATGGTGGTGCATACCTGTGGTCCCAGCTACCTGCGAGGCCGAGATTGGAGGATTGGTTGGGCCTGGGAGGCTGAGGCTGCAGTGAGCTGTGATTGTGCCACTGCACTCCATCCTGGGTGACAGAATGAAACTCTGTCTCAAAAACAAACAAACAAACAAACAAAATTCCTCTGTAACACTACTGATGGCTACTGAGCTTCTACTTGTATACTTCCCGTATTGATATATTTTCTATCCTATTCAGCAACTTACTCTGTTGCCAATAAGTGTTAAAGTTCTTCCTTATGTGGAATGAAAATTTGCTTCCTTGGATTTTAAAAACTTCTGTCTATGCTCTGCTCTATGGAGTTCAGCATGTGCCCATTCTCACTTAAAAATGACACTCCTTACAGTGTTTGAGGTCAGATTTCATACAAATCATGTACCCCATTTCTCAAATGACTCTTTTTCTCCAGGACCTTTATCATCTTGGACACTTTTCTCTAAGACATTTTCTCATTCATTGATATAAAATATACTTCTATAAAAGAACATACTTGGAAGATAAATAAAACAAGGAAATGGGAGTACACCATGAAATACAGAAATCATTTTATTAACTGTGACCCATCTCTCTACATGCAACCTGATTTGGTTAGAAGAGCAATCCTTGGATGCAGAAGTAAATAAAATGCAATGGCCTGCTTTCTTTTTCTCTTTCCTTTTTTGCCTTGACTAGAGTGACTGTAGTCTGGTTTACCCAAGACAGTCTCAAAGTATCCGTTTTCGGCTAGTGTAATTATTATGGTGCCCCCCTTCTCTTTCAAAACCTTATTTTGGTCACGCTAGTCTTGAACCACTATCTGCATACATTGTCCATAGTTTGAAATAAATCATACCACAAGTTTTGGCTATGTGCCAGAGGTAGCAAAACCTACAACCTGTTCAGTTTTTGGATTTCATCCAGGTGAGATGTGCTGATTGAGTCAAGGAGTTTCCATGCTGGACAAGTATGTACTTTTGCTTGATCAGTGCTAGATAATAATGCTTCAAAACATTGTCTAGTAGTCTAATTAGAGGACTGTGTGATATTTGTGACGCTGCCAGATGGAACACGTTCAAGGAGAAGGACAACTATGCAGCCACAAGAAACACACTTTGTGCCTGAAGAAATTATGTTCTATCATCACACTGTTAATCAACTGACAATGCAATTACTTACAGTTCATTTATGCTGCAATAAATGTAATTCTGATATATTTAGGATTACATCTATCAGTTTACTATTTGTTTCCTATTTGTTCAAGCAGTTCTATGTTTCTTTAAAAATGTAAAGAAGACATGTTGATCAACTGATTAAAGTTTCAATGGCCTTATTTTCCTGAATAGCTATAGGAGTGTTCAAAATAGAAATGGACCACATTCCAAACATGATGCATCACTATAGTGGTTGCAGAGGCAGAGCAGATTGAGTGAGCTATTTGTAAGGGCACCCAGAAAATTTATCACCAAAAGTGAAACATTTTTGAGAGCGAGAGAGGGTGCTATTAATAATTATTCTGGAATGACAGATGTAAACCAGGACAATTCCAGGCAAACAAAGATGTATAGTGACCCTAAACAAATATGTATTTATTATATAATTAATTGTTTCCTATTAGGGAACTGTGCACAAGAATTCTGATCATGGAAGCTGGCGATAGGAAGCTTGTTGTATTTGCTGTATTAAGTGTGTACCTTAAGTAATAAACAAGTTCTATGGTTAGGATTTGGTCCAAGCAAATTAAATGTCTAGAATTTACACATCCAGAAATTATAAATGTACTATATCATTTGTAGGCATCAAGATTAGTAAGTATTACATGAATCAGGTCTTAAATAGGTTGGGAAAAGTACAAGTTGTTTTGAGATACCTCAATCCCTCTTCATTCCCATTACTAATCATGAAAACAACACAAATGTTTCTGTTTTCTTCTTGACTTGGGTCACATTCCATTGTGGGGTGATGTAAGAGTTTTAGCCAAGCATAGAATAGTAATGAGCAATTTGGGAGATTCAGTTCTAAAACCTTGCCTTGGGTCACACACAACTAGCACTTAGAATCTAAAAACACGGAACCATTTGACTTGCAAGGTTAATTGTATACCTGTTGACTTTGGGCATATTTTCTAAGGTTAAACTGGAAAAACAAAGAGTCAGTTATGGTCCACTTGTTCAAGAAAAGAAATACAAGCCCATGAGTCTTCTAGTATTTTTCCTATCCCATTGAAATATACAAGCCACCATAGCCTTCCTCTGCAAACAGCTGAGGCCTCTTGACCTCTGCTTCTAAGCCAGTAGTTCCCAGCTTGGATGCGCATTAGAATCATCTAGGGGGACACTAAAAAATCCTGAAGTGTCCAGGCGCAGTGGCTCATGCCTGTAATCCCAGCACTTTGAAAAGTCGAAGCAGGCAGATCATGAGGTCAAGAGATTGAGACCATCCTGGCTAACATTGTGAAACCCCGTCTCTACTAAAAATACAAAAATTAGCTGGGCATGGTCGCACATGCCTGTAGTCCCAGCTACTTGGGAGGCTGAGGCAGGAGAATCGCTTGAACCCAGGAGGCAGTGGTTGCAGTGAGCCGACATTGCACCACTGTACTCCAGCCTGGCGACTGAGTGCGATTGTGTCTCAAAAAAAAAAAAAAAAATTCTTGACGCACAAGCCATACCTCAGATCAATTAAATTATCATGTCTGTGGTGGAACCTAGGCATCCGTGTTTTTAAAACACTGCAGATAATTCCAATGTGCAGGCAAGGTTGAGAACCATTGCTGTAGTTTCAGCTCCATCCTAGCTCTGCAACCATGAAGGGCTGATTTGAAGGGTTCTAGTCCAGTGCTCCAAGATGTCTGAAAGATTCAAAACTGAGTTGCAAAGCTAGTCTGACTTACCAGTTCCAGTGACTAAATTTTTAAGACTCACAGGCTGAAGTAAGAAAAAGAGGAATAATTGGATTCGGATTTAGCTAGGCTTTATTTTATTTTTTTGGACATCTTTTTTTTTTAGACAGAGTCTCACTCTATTGCCGAGGCTGGAGTGCAGCAGCATGATTTCGGCTCACTCCAACCTCTGCCTCCCAGGTTCAAGTGGTTCCCCTACCTCAGCCTCCTGAGTAGCTGGGATTACAAGTGCGTGCCACCACACCTGGCTAATTTTTGTATTTTTAGTAGAGATGGGGTTTCACCCTGTTGGCCAGGCTGGTCTTAAACTCCTGACCTCAAGTGATCCTCCCACCTCAGCCTCCCAAAATGTTGAGATTACAGGTATGAGCCACCACACCCAGCATAGGTAGGCTTTATTTTTAAACCAGAATCACTAATTTAAATTAGCTGTATGGTCTTTGACAAGTTTACAAAGTCTCACTGAGCCTCAGCTTTCTGATCTGTAAAATAGACCAATAACACCTGTTGCCAGACTGCTATTATTGCTTTTCTTCTTAGTGAAACCGAACAACTGATCCCATTTAACCTGGTTTTGGAAGCTCCCACCTCTAAAAAAAGCTGTATTTCTCTCTTGAATTCTATTCTAGAACCTGGCCTCTGCCCTGTTGATATGGATGCCTTCTCAATGACTATAATCTCCTGTGACACCAGGCCAATGGTGGGATTCGGCTATTGGCTAACAGATTTTCCTAATCTTCTCTCTCCATGCACATGTACCTTTGCGTGCTGCCACTTCTGGATTTCCTGTATCTGGGCTTCTGCCGCTTGACCAGTGGCTTGGTCGAGAACTTCTTTTTGGATATCACTGACACCTGTCGCCCGTAAGCACACATACTGTGCACCAAGTTCCATCAGCCTGACTAGATTTCCTCCTATCACCTCCAATTGTGCTATCACTCAAGTTCTACCTCAGCCCTAAGGAATGTATTGTGTTTATTCATTCAATCAGTGTTTACTGAGCATTTACCAAACCCAAGCGCTTTGTCTCTGCACACAGAAAATGTATACAGTACAGTGGAGGAAGACAAACAACCAAAGGTATAATAAGTACAGTGACAGGGACAATTCTAGGCCTTGACTTTCTCTATATCCTCTTTTCTCATCAAAGATTAACACTTTTATATTGGATTAGGTCAGAAGATAGGATCATTGTTAAAGACAAATTATTATTATTATTATTATTTTACTTTGGAGATGGGGTCTCACCTTGTTCCCCAGGCTGGCCTCAAACTCCTATGCCCAAGCGATCCTCCCACTTCAGCGTCCTGAGTAGCTGGGATTATAGGTGCAACTGGCTTTTTTTTTTTTTTTTTTTTTTTGAGATGGAGTCTCGCTCTGTTACCCAAGCTGGAGTGCTGCAGTGGTGCAATCTCAGCTCATTGCAACCTCTGCCTCCTGGGTTCACGTGATTCTCCCGCCTCAGCCTCCCGAGTAGCTGGTATTACAGGCACCCACCAGCACGCCCAGATAATTTTTGTATTTTTAGTAGAGACAGGGTTTCACCACGTTGGCCAGGCTGGTCTTAAACTCCTGACCTCAAGCGATCCACCCACCTTGGCCTTCCAAAGTGCTGGGATTACAAGCGTGAGCCACCGCGTCTGGCCTTGCTGTATTACTTTCAAAATGGCAAAACCCTCAATTACTTTTGCATTAACCTAATGTGTTGGATACCTGTGTTTTGCTCTATATGATCACTGATTATTAATTTTTTTGACAATTTTTCAAAACTCATTTTCTACTCTTTAGTCTACAGCAAGCACCCTGTCAAGTCTATGTTGGGATTATCTTTGTGTACCTAAAGTGAACTCCATGCTTTTCCTTAGGAACAATTTAATTTGCTGTGTGGAGAAAGTGTCCTCTGGCTCTCTAAGAGTTAACTGATCTGGCTCTATCTGATCTATCTGTTAATTTCTATAAATACTTTACAGGTATGTGAACAAACCAGTGTCAGTAAAGGAATTTGGTAGCCATTCCAGCAATCTACTTTACGTGGCAATCGGTGAGGATGTTATCTTAGCTGCCTTTTTTTCTTTTTTTTTTTTTTTTTGACAGGGTCTCGCTCTGTCACCCTAGCTGAAGTGCAGTGGTGTAATTTCAGCTCACTGCAGCCTCGACCTCCTGGGCTCAAGCAATTCTCCCACTTCAGCCTTCCTAGTAGCTGGGACTACAGGTGTGCATCACCACACTTGGCTAATTTTTGTATTTTTTGTAGAGATGGGGTGTCGCTATTTTGTCCAGGTTGCTCTTTTTCTTTTTTCTTCTTCTTCTTCTTTTTTTTTTTTTTTTCTTTTAGAGACAGAGTCTCACTCTGTCACCCAGACTGGAGTGCAGTGGCATAATCTCGGCTCACTACAACCTCTGCCTCCCGGGTTCAAGCGATTCTCCTGCTTCAGCGTCCCAAGTAGCTGGGATTACAGCCACGTACAACCATGCCTGGCTAATTTTTGTTATTTTTAGTAGAGATGGGGTTTCACCATGTTGTCCAGGCTGCTCTCAAACTCCTGACCTCAGGTGATCCACCCACCTGAGTGGATGGATCCCAAAATGCTGGGATTACAGGCATGAGCCACTGCAACCGGCTCCAGGCCGGTCTTGAACTCCCAAGCTCAAGCAATCCTCCTGCCTCGGCCTCTCAAAGTGCTGGGATTATAGGCGTGAACCACGGTGTTCAGCCTTAGCTGTCTTTTTACTACCATCCCCAGCCTCTGCTTATCAGTCGTGAGTTTCCTCTATGCCTTTCTAATTCTCTTTCTCTGTGTTTTCTTCCAGCTCCTTTATGTTACCCACCAGAGGGATGAAAGCGATTGATTCTACCAGAAGCTATTGAAAAATGTATATGGCTTTTAGTAGTCGTGATGATGATGATGATGATGATGACGACAATTGTTTTGGCATTTTCAGATTTCAGAAGCAAATTGCTGCCTCCTGGGCACTCTACTCATGGCCAGTTAACTTTAAAGTGATCCTGTTTGCTTTGTGGTGGTCGGGGGTGGCTTAGCAAAAATTACAAAGGAATAAAAAGCTAAATTTAGCAAGTCTATCTCTACTATGTTGTGTCTAATCTTCTTGTGCTGGTTTCCTAGAGTGCCCTCTGCTGGGCCCAACCAGGTCTTCTGACTCCCATGAAACCCATGCCTCAACTGTCATCAAAAACTTACTATTTTATGTCACATGCCATCAGAATCCTAGCGTTTGCTTTCCAGATTGACAATGAACCCAGGTAAACTAATCCATGTTAATGTGTGAATGTATTTTATCGTATAAATGGGAAAAAAAACCCAACGCCCCTCTCAGTCATTTAAGTGTACATTTCCACAGTGACCTTATGAATGTATGACTTCTACTTAGTATCTAACTCTGGTGACTAATGCTGAGAATGGAAGCCAGGAATCTGGGGAAGGCTATGCTCTGGGAAATCAAAGGGGAATATATTTTCCAACAGACAGAACCTTGTGGCTCCCCTCAAATTACACTGTGTGGGCAGCTGTCTACTCAAGCTATCTGTATGGCCAAGCCCCATGGAGGTAATTTTCACCCTGTCAGCCAGAAAAGAATGAACATCATTGTTTACTTTTAAGTTTTTATGAAGAATGCCTTGAGCTCTTTAGATTGTGTTATCTAAGTCTTAATAGTAAGGAAGTATGTGCCATTGTTTTGGGGATTAATTTATCCATAAAGATAGGTATAGGTTGTACAGTCATTGGCTTGACCTCTGCTGCCCTGTGTACTTTCTTGTCTACTGAAATCAGTTGGGCAATTCTTGTCTGTAAGCACGTTTCCCAAGAACTGGTTAGAGCCAGTCTTCATAGGAGGAACCTATTATGAAACCAGCTCCGAGGATATTTACTTTGCTCAAGATCTACTGAATGCTATGCTTACTTGAAAATGAAATTGCTTTCTTTTAGCTCTGACCCAGCCCCTTGAAAACCAGCGACCCTTGGGATTCAGTTAGAATGAGACAGAAAGGGGAAATGATATGCCAGACCTGATTTACATTTTTCTGTCAATCAGGCTCAGTGACAAGCTTTTCTTATTGTTTAAACTAGTATTTGCATAGTTGTTGAATGTGTGTGTTTCAAGAAGATCAGCTAAACTGATAACATATTATCAAGTAAATAAGGCACCCAAGATTGGGAACTTGGAGGACATAGCACACATTTTTTGAAGGCCCACCTTTTTTCTTAAAATGTAATGTGAAATTTGTATCTTTCTATTTAACATATCCAGGTCTTATTTAAGACAAAGATAACTCACATAGTTGCTTTCCAGTTAAGTTATTTAATCATCCAAATCCTCAGTTAAATAAATGCTCCAGTAAGAAACATTGTCTTATGGCTCCTGATCTAAAATTATGCCTCCCCGGGAATGTATGTATCTAAATTTGAGAAGCACAAGCTCGGAGAAATAGTGAAGGAGAGAATCCAGTCAGAGAAAAATGAGTGTGTACTGATGGTCAATCTGTAGATAAGGAGGACTAGTGTAAGTTTTGTTGTAGATGACTTTCACAGGAGAGTGGCAGTGGGATTTGATGTTGAGACCTAGTACATAGTTGTACTGAGATAAAGATGTTAGGATTATCTAGATAGAGCCAGAAATGAAAAGAAAATAACCTCAGAATATGGAATCATCAGGATGGCTGTGAAAAAGGCAGAAATGTGATAAACACTAATTCAGACTTCTTGGGCTCCTTACACACTTATAGAAATTGTGGATGCACAAAGTAAATGGTATGGCATGTAAATAAAGAAGAAAATTCTGCATATTACTTTTGGCATAATAGCAACTTCTTTCTACTTTGTGAAATTCAAAAATAAATATCCTTTTAATCTAGAGAGTGCTATATACTTTTCCTAACTAGTGTCTTACATTTATTATCTATAATAAATATTATCTGTAATATTATCTACAATAAATATCTAAAATAGTTATTTATAAAATAATATATAATCTGTAATTATACAATATATAATTATTTATAGGATACTTATTATATTTAATAAATATTATCTATTAATATCATAATATCTATAATTATTACTTCAAAAGTTTATTTAAAACTCAGAGTAAGTTTTCCAATGCAGTCTTCTTAGCACTGAGATTTTCAAAACAGTCCCCAGAGTGTATTTAACACACAAGGTCTCTGGAAGAGGTCTGGAGTAAGGGGCTTAAGTATCTACATTTTTAGTAAACACACTTTGATGCAAGTGACCTGGACAACACCGTTAGAAACAGTATTGTAAGAGGTTGAAGACTCTTGGGATAAGGGCTGGAGACTAAGGACACCACTTGAGAGCCTGGGACAGGGTTGCAAAGGGTTGTAGAACTATATGAAGTTGCTTGTTTAGTCCATAATTCCTCTCTCTGCTACTTGGTATCTCTCCCAACTCCCCAACAAAAGTAGATACCTTGGCAGTTAGATGGAACCAACTGACCAGATCTCATGGAACCATGGTAGACACGTGACCTAGGCTAGGCCAACTAAATATTTCAACTTAAGAGTTTGGACCTGGGACAGGAATACCAGTTAACTACTGGTTGTTTGAAATGAAGAGATTCCCCGGAGCTACAGGAAGCCAGGCCTCTCTTGTGAATGGACCGGCAGAGAACAGCACACATAGAGGAAGAAGGAAAAACACACAGGGAGAAGAGATGAGGAACCATGGGTTGGAGATGGGGAGGGAGAGGGAGAAGGAGTAGAGGAGGGAGGGAGAAATAGAGAAAACCAGCAAGAAAGCCAGAGGGAAAGAATTTTCCCTAGAGCTTATCAATTTGCTGCTGTAGATGCTAGTTCCTCCTGTGGTCTGAGTGTGTTTTCTATAAGATATTTTTGTATCTGTCCAATAAACTCTTCTGTCTCGCTCAAGCTAATTTAAATGTGTTCTTGGGTGAGAGGACAACCAGGAATTAAGGAGAAGCACAGCTATAATGAGCTGTGTCTTATTCTTGTGACTGCTTCCTCCCTCCAATCTTTCTCCATTCTCTCTTCCCCTTTCTACCCGGATTTCCTCAACCAAGATTGTTAGAGGAATGAAAAAATGATTTTTCTTCTCTCCAAATCCTTGATCCTTTTCCTTTTTTGTGTTTAACTCCTTCCTCTTCTTCGTTGCAAAGAGGAAGAGAGCCTCCTTTCCTTTTGTTATTTTTAAATTATTATTATTAATTAGTCAATTTTAAAAATTAGAGATGAGATCTGTTGACTAGGCTGATCTCGAACTCCTGGCCTCAAGTGATCCTCCCATCTCAGCCTCCCAGAATCCTAGGATTACAGGCATGAGCCACTGTGCCTGGCCCCTCCTTTCCTTTTCCCATCCTTGCTTCTCTCTAAGTGTTATTCATCTCTACCCTGAATAAGAATGAGTGGCTGCGATGTGGAGGGAAAAGGAGGGAATTTCCAGGACCACTTGGCCACATGTAAGAAAGAGATTGCTCATATTAAAATGTAACACAGGGAGTATATTTGTTTAAAATAGCCCATTTAACAAATGCCCAGTGAACTTAACCTTATGTAATGTTTTACGTGATGGAACACTTCTCTGGTTGGATCAGTTTCAGTTGTGCTAATTGGGCCTTTTGTTTTGAGAGAGAGAGAGTTTCACTCTGTTCACCCAGGCTGGAGTGCAGTAGCTTGATCTCTGCTCACCCCATCACCACTTCCTGGGTTCAAGCCATTCTTGTGCCTCAGCCTCCCAAATAGCTGGGATTACAGGGGTGCACCACCACGCCTGGTTAATTTTTGTATTTTTAGTAAGGATGGAGTTTTGCCATGTTGGTCAGGCTGGTCTCAAACTCCTGGCCTCAAGTGATCTACCCATTTTAACCTCCCAAAGTGCTGGGATGACAGATGTGAGCCTCCACGCCCGGCCCTAACTGGGCCTTTAAAAATTAGATGCTCTTTATTGAGCTGAAAGAAAAGAATTTCAGGTGAGGAATAAAGGTCTAGATCTGTGCTCAACTTGAAATATAATAGTCATTATATAAAAGTTACATCCTTATATCATAAAAATATTTTATGTTGAAAGGGCTAAGCTAAAAATGCCCCAATTTAGACTTGGATGATGATGATGATGCTGATGATTTATTATTATTATTATTTGAGACAAAGTCTCGCTCTATCACCCAGGCTCCCAGACTGGAGGGCAATGGTGTGATCTCTGCTCACTACCCCTCCGCCCCCCGGGTTCAAGCGATTCTCCTGCCTCAGCTTCCCGAGTGGCTGGGATTACAGGCGCCTGCCACCACACCTGGCTAATTTTTGTATTTTCAGTAGAGATGGCGTTTCACCATATTGGCCAGGCTGGTCTCAAACTCCTAACCTTGTGATCTGCCCACCTCGGCCTCCCAAAGTGCTGGGATTAAAGGCGAGAGCCACCACACCTAGTTGGCATGGCTTATTTTTATGAAGACATGGATTGAGTTGTCATAAATCACCAGATCAAGGCAGACAACATATTTGCCTTAAATGAACCTGTAGTGAGTTTTCCTTCTTGCATTTGTATGAAGTTGGGAGAGATGTAGCTTAGCGTGTATGGACGGACAGAAGAAAACTTTGATTCTCGTTCAGCTCTGCTGCTCACTTGGCTAGCTACTGGAATTTCAATAAATCACAATTTCTCTGGGTCTAAATTTTCTTACTTTTATAAAACATGAAATACTTTCTTCAAACAAAGCTACAATATGTACATTAGATGAAAGGACAGTGCCCTGATTGGGTTGGTCTGCAGGTGGGCCAACTGGCCAGAATTTCTTTCCTTCCAATCTCCTCCCCATTGTCCCACTACTCTACCCACCCACCCCACCTGCCTCTACCCTTCTGGACTTGAATGAACTCTCAGGGCTTTCCTGAGCACCCCTGTCAATCCTTAGACTGAACAATTCCCACAATTGTTTCAAGCTCATTAATTTGATGCTTCTATGAAGTTTTTGAGGAAAACTCTAAAGAAAATGAGAAAATACATCGTTTGCTCCAATTAATGTCTTTGAAGGCTCTCTGATGACTATGTTTATGATTCAAGGGAAAGATAATGTGAGAGATCAGATGACTATTGAAGCCACCATTTTAATTGCTAGAAATCACTTTGCATATGTGTTTGTTAAAGCAAGAAGATCCCTCATGTCCCACATGTCTGTATTTGCATTTTGATGGAACTTCAGGGAAAAGGAATGTGCTCATAATGAACAGTTGAAATTGACTTTTCAGTCAAAGCGAAGTACTGTAACTGGGGTTACAAATATGCCTCTTCTTCTAAGAGCTATCAGTTACGAAAGTAAATTCTTAGTATTACTGTTGTTTCACATGGGGCCCGTGCCTCGGATGCCATGGCTGCCTTCCATCCCATCCTTCCTCTTCAGTCAGAATGCTGCCCTTTGGCAGAAAAAAGTCTAATTTGGATGACAAGATTCTTTTTAAGCTTTACCGCAAAGTAAGGACAAACAGGGAGGCTAACACATCTGAGGTTCATAAACCCCCTCTCTGTAGGTGGAGTTCTGTCCCTTAAAAATTCACATGCTGGAGTCCTCATCCATAGCATTTCAGAATGTGACCTTATTTGGAAGTAGGGTTGTTGCAGATGTAATTGGCTAAGATGAGGACCTACTGGAGTAGAGTAGGCCTGGATCCAATATGACTGATGTCTTTATAACGGGGGAAATTTGCATACAGATATGCACATAGGGGGAATGCCATATGAACATGAAGGCAGAGATTGGGGTGATATTGCAGAAGCCAAGGAACACCAAAGATTGCCAGAAAACCGTCAGAAGCTAGGGGAGAGGCATGGGACAGATTCTCCCTCACATCCCTCAGAAGGAACCAATCCTGCTGACACCTTAATCTTGGACTTCCAGCCTCTGGAACTGTGGGACAATGAATTTCTCCTACTTAAGCCACCTACTTTGTGGGACTTTGTTACAGTAGCCCTAGGAAACAAATACAACTACCATCATTATTAAATTTCCGGAGGGGTGTGTTTTAATATGTTCTCACACTACTATAAAGATACTACTCCCAGACTGGGTAATTTACAAACAAAAGAGGTTTAATTGACTCAGAGTTCTGCATGGCTGGGGAGGCCTCAGGAAACTCACAATCATGGCAGAAGGTGAAGGGGAAGCAAGGCATATCTTACATGGTGGCAGGAGGAGACAGAGCAAAGGGAAGTGCCACACTTTTAAACCATCAGATCTCATGAGAACTCACCATCATGAGAATAGCAAAGAAGAAATCCACCCCCATGATCCAGTCATCTCCCACCAGACCCCTCCTCCAACATGTGGGGATTACAATTCGAAATGAAATTTGAGGGGGACACAGAGCCAAACCACATCAGGGTGATTTTTCCGTGTCAGTCACTTGAATAAGGACTTTTGCTATGGTAGTACATGCCACCAATTACAACTTGTTTTATATTTCTTCCTTTAAAAACCTATTTTTAGTTCATTGGGTGTAGAAAAAAGAGAAGACTTTTTTTTTTTTTTAAGTGGATTTGGGGAGTCTAAGTGCTCTTTAAAAGCTACTGAAAGTGCTGAATTAAAATATAAGATCTATTGCTTTTCATTCACTCATTTGTTCAATAAATATGGGTCAGGTCCATGACAGGTATTGGCGATAGACAGAGAAAAAGCAGAACCTAGCTCCAGCAGAGACTAGATGCCTGTATATCATAGTATTTCCTCTTCTTCCTAGGTGCACAGCTTAACTACTTTTTCCAGTCTCTCTTATAATTGGGTGTGGCCATGTGACTTATGGGCAGTGATCATGTGAGGCACCAGCAGGCTTGGCCCATAAAGCTTCTTTTTCAAAGTGAACATGTATTGAAACTGGCTGAGCCACAGGATGGAATTTAGGACCCTGACTCATGCTTGGAGTAGAGCCACCTGACAATTAGGAACATCTGTTTGGACTTTCTATGGGAAAGAAAGAAATCTCCATTATATTAAGCTACTCAGACGTAGGAGTTTGTCTCCTGCAATAAGTAGCATTACCCTAATTAACATGCCATGCTCAAAATCAAATAGGAAAATAGATTTTTAAAAAACCACCATACAGTACAGTGCTTTGAAAGTGATCAAGCACGCTCTGGTCCCTGTACAGAGGACAGCTTGAGGAGTCAGAGACAGAGGAAATGACATTTGAAGTGAATTCTCAAGATTAGGTAAGTGTCAGGCAAGGTAAGCAGGGAGGAGTATTCGAGACAGAGAGAAATGTGTGTACAAAGGCTCCCCAGGCAAGAAAGAGCAATTTTAAAAGATTAAAAGAAGTTTAGGAGGGGGTTCAATGTGGACATGGTGTGAGTGAGTCAGCATTGAGGAGAAGGGTGAGATATTGAGTCTCGAGAGGTAAAGAGGAACTGAATAATGAAGGATGAACAGACAGCTGACCGGATGGGAAGTGGGCATTCTGGGCAGAAAAAAACTGAACGTCCGAAGCCCAGAGTTATTACAGAGCATAGTTATCTCTAACACAAATTAGCATAGATGGAGTAACGTGGGAGTGGAAAATCAGACCCTTTTTTTTCCTATCTTGATTCTGAAGACAGCAAAGTGCTATTCTGGAGTTTTCAGCAGGGGAGTAATGGAACATATTTTTACTTCAGAAATATTCCTCTGGTGAAAAATCATGCGGAATACAGATTAGGGTTTATGTAGTCTCTTAACATAGCAGTGTTTGTTTTTTTCTACCAAAAATGTTTTGTGATGTTTTCCAAGGAATTCTATTTTATCATTGCTAAGAGATAAAACTCTCATTGTGTATGGATCAGGATGTGCTCTATTAGGAAAGACTGGAAGTGAGGGGACATGTTCGGAGCTACCAGTATCATCCAGAACATTGATGATGATAGCCTGAGCAAGGGCAGAGTCAGAGGAAAGAGAGAAGAGGAGATGAATTCACAAACAGACTAAGCAATTTAAAGAGGGGGCTTAGGTGGGAACAAACATCAGAGCTTACTTCAGTTCTTTATTTGTGTGAGTTGGGAGATGATGTTGCTACTCACCCAAGAAGGACCCAAGGCATAGGAAGAAGAAAAATTTGCAGAAGAAAGAAAAGGTTGCTAGCTGAACAGGGTGGTGTACGCCTATGGTCCCAGCTGCTCTGGAGGCTGGGGCGGGAGGATTGCTTGAGCCCCGGAGTTTAAAGGCTGCCATGAGCTATGATCATGCCACTGCACTCTAGCCTGGGTGAAGACAGAGCAAGACCCTGTCTCTACAAAAAAGAGATAAAAGTTTCGTTTTTGGAATGCTGATTCTGAGGTAACTGAGGCTCATCTGAGTGGAAATGTTGAGCTTTCATTTGGAAAAAATGAAATGCTCAGACTCTCACAGACCAAAAAAGGGAAGGATAAATTGTGGAGTGCTATCAGTGTACAGCAGTCCCAGTAGAAGCCTGAATGAAAGCAAGAGAGATTAGCCTAGGTAAAAGGAGCGCTAAGTAAGGAAGCTTAGAGGCCTCTTACATTTCGACACCCAATTAAATAAAAGGAGAGACAAAAGTAGGAAGAAAATAGCACCAAAGCAAGGCTTGGCATCCAGAACAGCACAGTCTTAGCAGGCACCTGAAACCCTGCCATGGAGCATTTTTTATTTGTTTGTTTTGAGATGGAGTCTCACTCTGTCACCCAGGCTGGAGTGCAGTGGTGTGATCTCGGCTCACCGCAACCTCTGCCTCCCGGGTTCAAACGATTCTCCTGCCTCAGCTTTCCAGGTAGCTAGGGTTACAGGTGTGCACCACCATACCCAGCTAATTTTTGTATTTTTAGAAGAGATAGAGTTTCACCATGTTGGCCAGGCTGGTCTCAAACTCCTGACCTCAGGTGATCCACCCAGCTTGGCCTCCCAGAATGTTGAGATTACAGGTGTGAGCCAATGCGCCTGGCCCAGAAGAGGCTTCTATACTTATTCCTATAGAAGTCCCTGGAGACCTTTTGGAAAAGTCTAGTAGAAGAGTGGGAGTGGAAGTGGAGGCCAGATTATGGTGAATGAGAAGAAAGCACAGATGTGGAAATGTCTTCTTTCAAGAAATTTTCCAAAATGGCTAGAGATAGCAAAAAATGCAGGATGGAGGAAAGATTCTCTTGAGAAGAAACATTTGCAATTGTCCACCAAGATTAGAAATGGGTGTGATTAAGGGGAAGATATTGAAGATGGAAAAGCCTGGGGATAATGGTGGGGCAAACTCTTTAATGAGCTGTGAGGGACACAGAAGGACTCTTTTTCCATTGCTCAGAAACATTTTGGCAGCTTATCCTACTTTGGTTCTGAAATGCACCCATTTCTAAGCCAGGGTCCAATGGAGGAAGTGTCTTCTGTGCTAAACATTCTGTGAGAGGAGAAATACCAGCAAGAGAGATGTAGATGCAAGAAATGCATTGCAAATTGATTTACTGAATATACCCCACTCAACTGAAAATAAACACAATTTCAAAAATTATTAAGGGAGCTTAATTTGGGAAAATTAATGTTAAAATGATTGTTTTTGAGGCCACATTTTTTTTGATTCTATGAAAATCACCAAAGATATGTATCTGAAGTGTAAACCAACTGTATTTTTATTTTTTTCTTTGTTTTGTAGATTAATGGTGATGAAAACAAGCCACTTCTTATTTTCTTTAAAAGAATTGGGTTATTATGAGAAAATATCTGTGAAAAAGTCCTGTAGAAATACTAGTTAATTTAGATTTCTACAGTTCTAAAAAACATAATGGTATAGTAGCCTTAATTGACCCCAAACAATCTCATTTCTACAGATAACATATAGTCATGCACTGCATCATGACATCTTGGTCAACAATGGAGCACATAAACTTCCGTAAGATTCTAATGGAGCTGAAACATTACTCTCACCTAGTGCCATGCCATCATAGCCGTCATAATGTCATAGCACACTGCATTCATTACTCATGTGTTTGTAGTGATGCTTGTGTAAACAAACCTGTGTGGCCAGTCACATAAAAGTATAGCACATACGATTTTGTACAGTACATAATACTTGATAATGGTAATGAATGATTATGCTACTGGTTGATGTATTTACTATAATGTATGTTGAATCATTATTTTAGAGTGTAATCTTACTTACAAAAAATAATCTACAAAACAGCCTCAGGTAGGTCCTTCAGATGGTATGTGCACATCTTGTTTTATTGCAGTTTGGTTTATTATGCTTTGAAGATAATGCATTTTTTCCAAATTGAAGATTTGTATCAACCCTGCACTGATAAAGTCTGTTGGTGCCATTTTTTCAATAGCATGTGTTCACTTTATGTCTCTGCTACATTTTGGCAATTCTTGCAATATTTCAAACTTTTTCATTATTATTATAATATTCTTTATTTTTGACGTTAATGTCATAATTGTTCTGGGTGCCACAAACTGCATCCACAGAAGACAGCAAACAGCTAATAAATGTTGTATGTGTTCTGACTGCTTCACTCACTGGCTGTTCCCCTTTCTCTCTTCCTCTCCTCAGGCCTCCCTATTCCCTGAGACACAATAATATTAAAATTAGGCCAATTAGTAACCCTACAGTGGCTTCCAAATGTCCAAGGGAAGGGAGGTGTCTCATATCTCTTACTCTAAATCAAAGCTATAGATGATTAAGCTTAGTGAGGAAGGCATGTCAGAAGCTGAGATGGTCCAAAAGCTGGGTGGTATAAGCCAAACAAACTGTGAATACAAAGGAAAATTCCTTGCAGGAAATTAAAAGTGCTACTCCAGTGAACATGAATGATAAGAAAATGAAACAGCCCTGTTGCCGATATAAAGAAAGCTTTAGTGGTCCAGATAAAAGATCAGACCAGCCACAATAGTCCCTTAAACCAAAGCCTCGTCTAGAGCCAAGACGCAACTCTCTTCTATTTACGAAGCTGAGAGAGGTGAAGAAGCTGCAGAAGAAAAGTGTGAAGCTAGCAGAAGTTGGTTCATGAAGTTTAAGGAAAGTAGCCATCTCCAGAATATAAAAGTGCAAGGTGAAGCAGCAAGTGCTGCTGAAGAAGCTGTAGCAAGTTATCCAGAAGATCTAGCTAAGATAATTGATAAAGGTGGCTACACTCAACAATAGATTTTCAGTTTAGATGAAATAGCTTTCTATTGGAAGAAGGTGCCATCCAGGGCTTTCATGGTTAGAGAGAAGTCAATGCCTAGTTTCAAAGCTTCAGTGGACAAGCGGAGTCTCTTGTTAGTGTAGCTGGTGACTTTAAGTTGAAACCAATGCTCATTTACCATTCTGAAAATCCTAGGGCCCTTAAGAATTGTACGGAATCTACTCTGCCTGTGATCTATAAATGAAACAAGAAAGCATGGATGATAGCAAATATGTTTGCAGCATGGTTTACTGAATATTTTAGGCCCAGTATTGAGACCTATTGCTCAGAAAAAAAGATTCCTTTCAAAATATTACTGTTCATTGAAAATGCACCTGTTCACCCAAGAGCTCTTCTGAAGATATACAAGGCGATTAACGTTCTTTTCTTGCCTGGTAACACAACATCCACCCTGCAGCTCATGGATCAAGGAGTAATTTTGAATTTCAAGTATTATTAGCTAAGAAATGCATTCCATAAGGCTATAGCTGCCATAGATAGTAATTCCTCTAAAGGATCTGGGCAATGTCAATTGAAACCTTCTAGAAAGTATTCACCATTCTAGATGCTATTAAGAACATTTGTAATTCATGAGAAGAGGTCAAAATATCAACATTAACAGGAGTTTGGAAGAAGTTGATTCTAACCTTCATGGATGACTTCGAGGGGTTCAAGACTTCAGTGGAGGAAATAATTGCATATGTGATGAAAACAGGATGAGAACTAGAATACCTGAAGACGTCACTGAATTGCTGCAATCTCATGATAAAACTTGAACACCTGAGGAGTTACTTCTTGTTGATGAGCAAAGAAAGTGTAGGTTTCTTGAAATGGAATCTACTCCTGACTGTGAACATTGCTGAAATCACAATGAAGGATATTATGTAAATTTAGTTGACAAAGCAATAGCTTTGAGAGGATTGAGTCAAGTTGTGAAAGAAGTCCTACTGTGGGTAAAATGCTGTCAAACAGCATTACATGCTACAGACAACTCTTTTGTGAAAGGAAGAGTCAATTGATACAGCAAACCCTATTGTCTTATTTTAGGAAACTGTCACAGCCACCTCAACCTTCAGCAACCACCACCCTGACCAGTGAGCAGCAATCAACATTGAGGCAAGACCTTTCAGCAAAAAGATTATAATTCTCTGAAGACTCAGATGATCATTAGCATTTTTAGAAACAATGTATTTTTGAATTAAGGTACGTACTTTTTTTTAGACATAATGCAATTGCACACTTAATAGACTACAGTATAGTGTGAAGACAACTTTCATATGCACTGGGAAACCAAAAAAAGTGTGTGACGCACTTTATTTTGATATTGGCACTGTGGTATATCTGAAGTATGCCTGGATTCCAGAAGAAGACATTGTTGTCATAGGACATGACAGCTCCATGTGTATTACTGCCCCTGAAGACATTCCGATGTCTTCATTGGACGAGATGTGGAGGTAGTGGACAGTGGTATTGGTATTCCTGACTCTGTGTACGTCTAGACCAATGTGTGTGTTTGTGTCTTCATTTTTAACAAAAAAGTTTAAAAAGTACAAAAAAAAGAGAAATTACCAGAAAGTGGCTACAAATGGGGATATAAAGAAAAAAAATTTTAAGCTAAATGTTCTCATTTTAAGCTAAATGTTATTACAAAAGAGTCAAAAAGTTTAAAAAATGAAAGTTTGTGAAGTAAAAAAGTTACAGTAAGCTAATTTATTATTAAAGAAAAAAATTTTTAAATAACTTTAGTGTAGCATAAGTATATAGTGGTTATAATCTGCAATAGTGTAAAGTAATGTCCTAGGCCTTCACATTCACTCACCACTGACTCAATGACTCACCCAAGAGCAACTTCCAGGCCTACAAGCTCCATTCATGGTGAATGCCCTATATAGGTATTGCTTTTTTTTTTTTTTTTAATCTTTTATTCCACGTTTCATTATACATTTTCTATGTTTATACATGTTTAGATACACAAATACCATTGTGTTACAATTGCCTATAGCAGCGGCCCCCAATCTTTTTGGCACCAGGGACCCTTTTGTGGAAGACAATTTTTCCACTGATGAGGGCAACGGGGGAGGGCTGGGATGGGGAGGACAGTTTCGGGATGGAACTGTTCTATCTCAGATCATTAGGCTTTAGATTCTCCTAAGGAGCTCACACCTAGATCCCTCATGTGCACACTTCACAACCGCATTCGCACTGCTATGAGAATCTGATGCGGCAGCTGATCTGACAGGAGGCAGAACTCAGGCAGTAATGCTTCCTGGACCCTCGCTCATCTCCTGCTGTGTGGCCTGGTTCCTAACAGACCACAAACTCTACCGGTCCACAACCCAGGGACTGGGAACCCCTGGCCTACAGTATTCAACACAACATGATGTACGGGTTTCTAACCTGGGAGCAACAGAATATATTATACCATACAGCTTAGGTGTGTAATAGGCTATATCATCTAGGTCTAAGTACACTCTATGATGTTCACACAATGATGAAATCACCTAATGAAGCATTTCTCTGAATGTATCCCTGTCATAAAGCCATACATGACTGTATTTCACTAGGTAAACAACAAAAATCAACCAGCAAAGTTAAGTGACTTTCAAGAAAGCTTCTTTTGAAATTCTCAGTGGGGACTGCTGATATTTGAGCCTTATAAGAGAAGTATGATGTGGTCAAACAAGCTCTGTCCTTCAAGATGAAATGTTGACTGCACTGAGTATTTAAAACATAAACATAAAAAAAGGACACAGTGATCTGAAGAGATTAAGTATCTTTGTGGATTGGCTTTTTATGTTTTTATACAATTTTTTGTTTGTTTGTTTGTTTTTGGAGATGGAGCTTTGCTCCTGTTGCCCAAGTTGAAGTGCAATGGTGTGATGTCGGCTCACTGCAAACTCTACCTCCTGGGTTCAAGTGATACTCCTGCCTCAGCCTCCTGAGTAGCTGGGATTACAGGCACATGCCACCAGGCCTGGCTAATTTTGTATTTTTAGTAGAGACGGGGTTTCATCATGTTGGCTAGGCTGGTCTCGAACTCCTGACTTCAGGAGTGATCCACCCACCTCGGCCTCCCAAAGTACTGGGATTACAGGCATGAGCTACCATGCCTGGCCTATATAAATATTTGTTATATGAGTGATCATTTACCTTTCAGCCTGCTTTTATTTATTTTATCACAGTATAAACCCAACTATAGTTCACTGGCTGCCACAGAGTTCACTTAAACTTTGATCTTTAAACAATGTATATGCCCAATCTCACCTCTTTATTACCTACTTAGTTTCTATTTATTCTTACACTGCCTGTAGTCTGTGTTTTTATTTTCTCAGAGGGCAAGGCAACATCTGTGTCTTAAGCAATTTGACACATATTATAGAGCCTTAATAAACACCTTGCAATCAATTTTATTTGCTCTGTTAGAAAAGTTAACATTTACTCCTCAGTTAAATAATGATTCTAATGATTATTATAACATGAAATTAGAATGGTCTCTAGGACATCTCTTTCGTTTTCTATGTTCGGGGACAATCTATTCTTGAATTAAAAATGAGCTCATACTACACATATTTCTGATACAGGGCTTTTCTACACTTTTTATGTACTTTACTTTTTTTTTTTTTTAAACAGAACTTTATGTATTCCAAAATCTTGCTCACATCTCCAAGGAAAATGCTGGACTTGTGTTGGAGTAATAATTAGTGTAATTCACCATTTCCAATCCATATAGCATGTTATAGTTATATTTATCTTACAGTGTTTGTGTTTCTTCTGATTTATTGTTAACGTTATGCTCTTTTTGAGTTAAAATCATGTGCTGTCTGTATGTTTTTATCTTTGAGAAGTTACATTATGAAGTAAGGCTGTTTGGTGGGAGGATAGGCTCTTGATTTTGAGAAGAACTGTAAGCCACTCTGAGGCCTGAAAGCCAAATGGGAAGACAGTGAGTCCTGTTCATCAGCTTTGAAAGTGTTTGTGCCCAGCATAAATTGATCCAAACAGAAACAGCTTCTTCCGACTCACTTAGCTATTTACTGTTTTTGTTTGCGTTTGTTTTGTTTGGGGCTATGCTTTTGATTACTCACTTGGACCCGAGTTTGAAATACGAAATACTTATTGTCTGGACTAGTTTCAATTTTTTTTTTAAACTGTGGTAAAATGTATGTAATATAAAACCATTTCAGTCCTTCCAAATGTACAGTTCTGTGACATTAAGTCCACGTACACTCACATCTTTGTACAACCATCACCATCCTTCATCTCCAGAACTTTTTCATCTTTCCTAACTGAAACTCCACAACCATTAAACAGTAACTCCCCATTTTCCCCTCCCTCTAGCCCCTGACAACCACTGTTACTGTTTTCTGTTTCTGTGAATTTCACTATTCTGGGTATCTCATATAAGCGAAATCATAGTAATTGTCCTTTTGCGATGGACTTATTTCACTTGGTGCATCTTCAAAGTTCATCCGTATTGTTGCATAAGTCAGAATTTCCATCCTTTTTAAGGTTGCATACTCTTCCATGATATGTATAGACTATATTTTGTTTATTCGTTCACCTGTCCATGAATACTTGGGGTGCTTCCACCTTTTGTCTACTGTGAATATACCTTTACTTTAAAAGTTACAATGTATCCTGTATTTCAAAGATTTGTACATTTTGTACATTTGAAACACTTTAATGGCCCTAAAATCACGATGCTTTAAAACCATTGGAGTATCATATTTTAAAAATTAAGGCATAATTTACATACAATAGTTCAATGAACTTTGATAAATGAATATTTTCATGTAACTCACACCTTAATCAAGATACAGAAACAGATATTAGAGACAAAATATTTTCATCACCTTAGAAAGTTTCTCCTGCCTGGCACCCACACACGGGCCGCCTACACAGAAGCCACCGTGGTTAGGCTTCCTATCAGCATAGATTAATTTGTCTAGTTTTGCACGTCACTTAAATGGAATTACACAGTGTTTACTTTTGTGTCTGGATTATTTCATTCCATATATTTTTGAGATCCTTCCATCTTGTGTGCATCACTAGTTTATTATTTTTATTGCTGGATACTATTCCACTGTATGGTTATACCATGATTTATTCATCCAGTCTACTGTTGATAGCTTGTTAGGCTGTTTCTATTTTTTAGCTATTATTAATGAAGTTGTCACGCATATTCCTTTTTTTTTTTTTTTTTTTGAGACGGAGTTTCGGTCTGTCTCCCAGGCGGGAATGCAATGGCACAATCTCGGCTCACTGCAAGCTCCGCCCCATGGGTTCACGCCATTCTCCTGCCTCAGCCTCCCGAGTAGCTGGGACTACAGGGCCCACCACCATGCCAGGCTAATTTTTTGTAGAGACAGGATTTCACCATGTTGGCCAGGCTGGTCTTGAATTCCTGACCTCAAGTGATCCACCCACTTCGGCCTCCCAAAATTCTGGGATTACAGGCTTGAGCCACACTGCGCCTGGCCGCCACAAGTATTCTTTTACAAGTATTTCTATGGATGCATGTTTTCATTTATCCTGAGTAACTACCTAGGAGTGAAATTGCTGGGTAATGAATTAGATATATATTTAATTTTATAAGAAAGTGCCAAAGAGTTTTCCAAAGTGATTGTGCCATTCACTCCCTCACCAACAATGTTGAAGAGTTCCTGTTGCTTTTTACCTTTGCTGAAGCAACTATTATCCATATTGAACTTAGTAGTTATGTTTTTTAATGTGTGTGAAGTGTTGCAATCATTTGCTCACTTGAAATTGGGTTATTGTCTTTTTATTATTGATTTGCAGTTCTTTAAATATTCTAAATATAAGTCCTATGCCATCATATAGCAGATATTTTTTCCAAATCTGTGACTTGTCTTTTCATCTATTTAATGGTATCTCTTAATGAGTTGAGATATTTAATTTTGATGAAGTCCAATCCACCGTATTTGCTTTCTTTTATGCTTAAGCTCTCCCTCTATTTTCTGAAAGAGGTTATTCAAGACTGGTTTGATTTCTTCCTTAAATATTTGATGTGATTCACCAGCACAGCCACATGAGCATGATATTTTGTTTTTAGGAATGTTTCATTACAAATGCAATTCCTTCAACAGAGGTAAAGTTATTCAAATTTTCTATTTGTCCTTGAGTCAATTTTGATACACTGTGTGTTTCAAGGAATTTGTTAACTTCATATAGATCCTTTACCTTATTGGCATAAAATTATTCACCATGTCTTCCCATTATCATTTTAATTTTTATAGCTCTGTAGTGATATTCCCTGTCTTGCTCCTGATATTAGTAGTTTAATTTCCCCCTTCTTCCTCTCCTGTTTTCTTTTTTTGATCAGTTTTATTGGGAGTTAATCATGTTTACACTTTTTTTTCAAGGAACTAACTTTTGAGTTTGTTGATTTTTAAGATTTATTTTTTATTTTATTGATTTTTAGTCCTTGTTTCCTTAGTTCTACTTACTTTGAGTTTAATTTTTAATAGTTTTTATATCTTAGCAGTTTTTTTCTTTTTGTACTATAAAAATATGAATGCATTTCTATAATCCCAGCACTTTGGGAGGCCGAGGCAGGTGGATCACGAGGTCACGAGATCGAGACCATACTGACTAACACAGTGAAACCCCGTCTCTACTAAAAATACAAAAAATTAGCTGGGTGTGGTGGCGGGCGCCTGTAGTCCCAGCTACTCGGGAGGCTGAGGCAGGAGAATGGCGTGAAACCGGGAGGTGGAGCTTGCCCTGAGCCGAGATCACGCCACTGCACTCCAGCCTGGGCGACAGAGCTAGACTCCATCTCCAAAAAAAATAAAAAAAATAAAAAATAAAAACCATGAAAGTTTTTAGATTTGATGAAACATTGCTACTTTTTGCAACTGCAGTTGACCCTTGAATAAGATGGGGGTTAGGGCCACTGACCACCTATACAGTCAAAAAACCCAATGTACGACGTTTGACTCCCCACAAGCCACAAATTTTACTAATAGCCTATTGTTGAACAGAAGCCTTACCAATAACATGAACAATTGATTAGCACACATTTTGTACACGTATGTATTATATTCTGTATTATTACAATAAAGAAAGCTGCAGAAAAGAAAATGTTATTAAGAAAATCATAACAAAAAGAAAATATACTTGCTGTTCATTAAGTGGAAGTGGAGCATCATAAAGGTCTTCATCCTTGCTGTCTTCACACTGGGTAGGTTGAGGAGGAAGAGGAATAGGAGAGCTTAGTCTTGCCGTTTCAGGGGTGGCAGAGACTAAAGAAAATCCATGTATAAGTGTATTCATGCATTACAAGTCTATGCTGTGCAAGGGTCAACTGTACTAATTTTACAGAGATATTCCTGAAAAATATCACATCCTTATGGTTCAAAGACATGGGACAATTTCTCTAAAATTCAAAAGAATCTTAGAAAGCGATTTTCAATTTAAGAAAATAGGCAAAGTAAATAAATAAGTAGGTAATACACAAAGAAGAAATAATAGATAACCAATATAAGGAAAGATACGAATCAAATTTTTAACATAACAAACATTTTCTTTTACAACTTAGATTTTCAAAATGAAAAAAAGGTAATCAAAACCTAGTGTTGGTAATTATGAGGGGAAATACATATTCTCATATTAGTGTATTTTGGGTGTATTATTATTATTTTCTTTTTCCAGAGCAGGGTCTTACTCTGTCACCCAGGCTAGAGTGCAGTGTCATGAGCATAGCTCACTGCAGCCTTGACATCCCAATTTCAGGTGATCCTCCCACCTCAGCCTCCTGAGTAGCAGAATCACAGGTGTACCACCTTGCCTGGCTAATTTTTTAAGTTTTTGTAGAGATAGGGTCCCATTATGTTGCCCAGGTCCCATTATGTTGCCTAGGCTAGTCTCAAACTTCTGGGCTCAAGCCATGCTGCCACCTTGGCCTCCAAAGCAGGTGCACACCACCACACCCGGCTAACTTTTAAAAATTCTTTTGTAGAGACAGGCTTTCCCTATGTTGCCCAGGCTGGTATTGAACTCCTGGGCTCAAGTGATTCTCCCACTTTGGCCTCCCATGTTGGGATTATAAGCATGAGCCACTGCGCCTGGCCTCAGGTGTATTTTTTTAAAAGCATGTATTCATCTGTAAAATGAAATTCCCTGGATTATTAATTATTAATCCATTAATACTTAATTATTAATCCATTAATACTTAATTATTGAGCCTCTTAATGAGTACATATTTCAGAATTCGCATTAGGATAACTGAAGAGGGTGAATAAATGTAGTTGTGAGGATGTCTTTTTTTTTTTTTAATCTTTACTGTTTAAGTTCAGGGATACATGTGCAGAATGTGGAGGTTTGTTACATAGGTAAAAGTGTGCCATGGTAGTTTGCTTCACAGATCATCCCATCACTTCCGTATTAAGCCCAGCATCCATTAGCAATTCAATGGGATTGCTGGGTTAAATGGTATTTCTGCCACTAGAACTTTGAGGAATCATCACACTGTCTTCTACAGTGGTTAAACTAATTTACACTCTCACCAACAGTGTAAAAGTGTTTTCTCTGTAACCTTGCCAGCATCTGTTGTTTTTGCCTTTTTTTTTTAGAGATGGAGCTTCACTGATCGCCCATTGTAAGCTCGAGTGCAATGATGAGATCTTAGCTCACTGCACCCGCTGGCCCTGGGTTCAAGTGATTCTCCTGCCTCAGCCTCCGGAGTAGCTGTGATTATAGGTGTAGGCCACCATGCTCAGCTAATTTTTGTATTATTAGAGACAGGGTTTCACCATGTTGGGCAGGCTGGTCTCGAACTCTTGACCTCAGGTGATCTGCCCAGGTTGGCCTCCCAAAGTGCTGGGATTACAGTTGTGAGCCACTGCACACAGCCAGTTTTTTGACTTTTTAGTAATAATCATTCTGACTGGTGTGAGATGGTATCTCATTGTGGTTTTGATTTGCATTTCTCTAATGATCAGTGATGTTGAGCTTTTTTCATAAGTTTGTTGGCCACGTGTATGTCTTCTTTTGAGAAGTGTCTGTTCACGTCCTTTGCCCACTTTTTAATGGGGTTGTTTGTATTTTTTTTTTTGTAAATTTGTTTAAGTTCCTTGTAGACTCTGGATATTAGACCTTTGTCAGATGGGTAGATTGCAAAAATTTTCTCGCATTCTGTAGGGTGTCTGCTCACTCTCATGACAGTTTCTTTTGCTTTGCAGGAGCTCTTTAATTTAATTAGATACCATTTGTTAATTTTGGCTTTCATTGCAATTGCTTTTGGCATCTTCATAATGAAATCTTTGCCCATGCCTATGTCCTGAATGATATTGCCTAGATTTTCTTCTAGGGTTTTTATAGTTTTGGGTTTTACATTTAAGACTTTAATCCATTTTGAGTAAATTTTTGTATAAGGTGTAAGGAAGGGGTCCAGTTTAAGTTTTGTACATATGGCTGGCCAGTTCTCTCAGCACCATTTATTAAACAGGGAATCCTTTCCGCATTGCTTGTTTTCATCAGGTTTGTTGAAGATGAGATGGCTGTAGGTATGTGGCCTTATTTCTGAGTTCTCTATTCTGTTCCATTGGTCTATGTGTCTGTTCTTGTACCAATACCATGCTGTTTTGGTTACTGTAGCCTTGTAGTATAGTTTGAAGTCAGGTAGCACGATGCTTTCAGCTTTGTTCTTTTTGCTTAGGATTGTCTTGGATATTCGGGCTCTTTTTTCATTCCATATGAATTTTAAAGTAGTTTTTTCCAATTCTGTGAAAAATGTCAATGGTAGTTTAATGGGAATAGCATTGAATCTATAAATTATTTTGGGCAGTATGGCCATTTTCATGATATTGATTCTTCCTGTCCATAAGCATGGGATGTTTTTCCATTTGTTTGTATCCTCTCTGATTTATTTAAGGAGTGGTTTATATTTCTCCTTGAAGAGGTCCTTCACTTCTCCTGTTAGCTGTATTCCTAGGTATTTTATTGTTTTTGTAGCAATTGTGAACAGCAGTTAATTCATGATTCAGCTCTCTGCTTGCCTGTTGGTGTATAGGAGTGCTAGCAATTTTTTGCACATTGATTTTGAATCCTGGGGCTTGACTGAAGTTGCTTATCAGCTTAAGAAGCATTTAGGCTGAGACGATGAGGTTTTCTACATATAGGATAATGTCACCTGCAAACAAAAATAATTTGACTTCCTTTCTTTTTATTTGAATATCCTTTATTTCTTTCTCTTGCCTGATTGCTCTGTCCAGAACTTCCAATACTATGTTAAATAGGAGTGGTGAGAGAGGGCAAGGGATGTCTTTTTTAAAAACAGCTTTATTGAGATATAGTTCACATGCCATACAGTTTACCCATATGAAGTATATAGTTCAGTGGTTTGTAGTATATTCACAGATATGTGCAACCATCACCATAGTCAGTTTTAGAACATTTCACCACCTCATAAAGAAACCCTGCACATGTTAGCCATCACTCTTCTCCCCTGTAACCCCCAGTCAGTGTTGTTTTTAGGGGTCAAAAATGAGGAGTGATTTATGTGCTTATTAGTTGAGGTCTGGCTAAATAATTAGAAAACATCTAAACAATGGAATATTTTGATGTAGATATAAAATATCTACTTTTGATGTAGATATAAAATAAAGATTTGGAGGTATTTTTGCAATCTACTTTTGAGTGGAGAAGTGGGTGATGGATTAAGAGAGCACAAATAGCATCATCACATTTATGTGAACTGCATGCTTATACAATACAAGTAAATGCACAGATAGATCACAGAAGGAATGTTTAATAAAATGCTTATGACAAGATAGTGATAATTCAAGTATTATTTATTTATTTTGGGGTACTTTGTGTATATACATTTAAAAACAATAAAACAGTTTAGAAAGAAAAACAAGCTTGCTATTTTAAATAAGAATGAATATTAACTAAGTGGAGGTGAACTTTTACATGCCAGGAGGCACTGGATTTAATATTTTGAGTCCCAGTAGTTGCAGGCTTCCACTATTCTGGGTAGGGCTAGATCAGAGATAAAGGAGTGCTCCACTGTGGAATATCTGCATGCCCCTACCTCTTTATCTATCACCCATACAGCAAAATGCCTATGCAATCCTTTTAGGAATTCCCAGCTGCTTATAGCCATGGTTCTCAAATTTATGGATGGTCTGTCAGAAAAACCTGGAAGCTTGTTAAAAATACTAATGTTTGGACCCCACCCTGGAGATTTCGATGTAATATTTTTAAACTGTTATGTACTGCAGTCTTCAACTCACTTGTAGAATAATATCAAAATTTCTCAATCAGGGAATAAAGACCCTCACAAATATTACTCCAAGTTATCCATCCAATTATAATTCTCAATATCTTCAGGGAAGATATTCTCCCTACTTTCTTCCAAATTTAGGATGTTTATTCTCCCCACTGTGCTTTAGTTCAGCGAAATAATACTGCACAGACTACTGTCTCACTCTTTCTCTGGAGAAACTTTTGCCTGCATAAGTTTTTGAGTGCCACCACACAGCACAGTATCACAGGCTGGGCATCGTAAACAACAGGAATTTATTTTCTCACAGCTCTGAAGACTAAAAGTTTGATTGTGGTATCAGCAGGGTTGGTTTCTTTTCCTTTCTTTCTTTTTTTTTGAAACAGGGTCTCACTCTATTGCCCATGCTGGAGTGCAGTGGTGTGATCTCTGCTTACCGCAATCTTTGCCTCTTGGCCTCAAGCAATCCTCCCACCTCAGCCTCCTGAGTAGCTGGAACAATAGGCGCAAGCCACCATGGCCGGCTAATTTTGTTTTGTATTTTTGGTAGAGATCGGGTTTTGCCAGTTACCCAGTCTGGTCTTGAACTCCTGGGCTCAAGTGATCTGCCCACCTCAGCCTCCCAAAGTGCTGGGATTACAGGCGTGAGCCACCAAGCGCAGCCTCTTTGGCTTGTTGATGGCCATCTTCTCCCTGTGTTTTTGCATGATCTTCCCTTTGTGTGCGTTTATGTCCTGATTTCCTCCTCTTGTTAGGATGCTAGTCATGTCAATTAGAGCTCACCCTAATGACCTCATTTTAACTAACTACCCCTTTACATTCCCTATCTCCAAATTCAGTCACAGTCTGAAATACCAAAAGTTAGAGCTTCAACAGATGAATTTGGGGGAGGAGAGCACAATTCAGCCCATCACACCTGACCTCCAAGGCCCCCTACACCTGAAGAATTTTTACGTACGTCCAACCCACACTGGTCTTCCCATATTCTGCATTTCTTTATGAGAACCATTGTTATTTAACTGCTTTATCTGGAAATGCTCCATGCCTCTCAGGTCACCTCCTTGATATGATTTGTACTTTTCTGGTGTTTACCCCAATTTTCAGCTCACTGCTTTGTACATATAGTCAGTAATGCATAATACATTTAACTAAGTATTTAATGGAGCTTTCTCTCCCATTAATACAAACTTTGAGAATACTACTTCTTGGACATCGTAAAAATGGTTGCTACCAGGACTTCAAAATCATGTATCAGATTGGCCAAACCACAAGGTACAGTGCCTGAATACCAATTCAGTGAGGCAGTCAGAAGACAGTCTATATTCAGGATTATCAGTGCCGGCAGCAACAACACACAGACTCCTGAAGCCTCGGTGGTTTCCTACAACAAAGATATCTACATTTCTTCCTCACATTCTGGTCTGATACAGATCTGACAGCTCCCGCCATTTTGTAGTTATACAGTTGGGCCAGTTGTCTCCAAGTGGGAAGGCAGGGGAAGGTTTGGAGGATGGGGTGTCTTGAGAGGCCAGAGCTGGAAATGACTCTGCTCCTTCTGTTCTTATCCTATTTGCAGAACTAGTCACATGGCCCAGATCTCACCCTCGGGGAGACTGGGGAATGTGGAGGGCACATGGATATTTGTTGAACATTCTGACATTCTGTCCTCTAATCCAAACCTCATCTTTTTTTTTTTTAAACTAGTATTTGGGAAAACCTCAGCAACTTTCTCATTGTAGCTCCTTTAGAACTGAGCAGCATTAGGAAAGGGCACGTTCCCTCTCAGTGGGTTCCCTGAGCAGTTGGTATTGGAGAGAATAGAAACAGTGGCATGAGGGTAGAATCACAGAGTTAGGACTGCAGCGATCCCATTTGGGGTTCTGGGGCTCTGGATTTTAGGACTTCTTCAGGTTTTGTGGACATGGTGCCAGGACTGCAAAGGCTGGGGTAGAATCCAAGATCTGGGGGCTTCTTGTTGGCTTCTGACCTATCCCAAGCTAGGATCAGTTGGCCAACGAGCCTGGGCTGCAGGTTTGACTCAGCTCTGGGAAAGTTATTTGATATCAGTGTAATTCACTTAATATGTTGGGGGGAAGATGCTTCACCTTCTTCAGTGATCTGGATTGAGAAATAAGATTGGATGGATACAAGCATCCAGAAAACAAATGGGTTGTCCTTTTCCAGGCTTTTTCACTCCTCAGAAGAAACAGTGGACACTCTATGCCTCAATGCAGCTGCATTCCAGCTGGTCCCCAAAAGTATAGTCACAAAATTAAACAGGGTAAGTCACCCTACTTGCAATTTTGCTTGGTTGGGAAACTTAAACAATTTAAAGTTAACTGATTTCATTTTCAGTTTAATTTAGATCCATTCTGTTACACAGTCCAGCACTGGCACAGGCAGTTGGCACGTGTCTGTGCAATCGCTCTCCAAGCAGTAATAATCGTCACAATATTACCTTTCACTCACAGCAGGTGCCTCCAAGGAGCTCCTGCACCAGAATTGCTTGGCGGTTGGAATACAGCCCTTTAATGCGCTCAGTGCATTGAGGAACAATTGAAACATAGCTGTGATGAGGGGTAACCATTTTATGACATGGCTATTGCATTATCTCTATTGTTGTAATGGCATATCATTGGCTACCACTCATCAATAGGTTTTTATGGCACAGAGTGATCTAATAAATAGCAGCAGATGGAGTTTGAGTCTCCTTGGAGAATTGACTAATCCTCCAACCTGTGGAACTGCTCTCTTTACAATTTTGCCTCAGCCTTTTTCAGAGACCATAAATGAATAAGACAGAGAAACTGACAGGAGGAAAGCAAGCTGCCAGAGCTTAGAGCTGTTCTTTTGTCTGTACTCTTCAGGAACTGAATCTTATTCAAATTCATAGTAATTTTTTTTCAAGCCAAGCCAATTCACATTGGGAATTGGAACTCTGCATAGCGCTAGACGAGCTAACACAGTAAGTGGGTATTTCTGGTCTCTACCACCCTCCGGAGATTTTTTTTTTCTTTCTAATTGTATTAGTCTGCTCAGGCTGCCATCACAAACTATCACAGACTGAGTGGCATAAACAATAGAAATTTATTTTCTCTCAGTTTTGGAGGCTGGAAGTCCTAGATCAGGGTGCCAACATAGTCAAGTTCTGGTGAGGACGTTTTACTTGTCTTGCAGATGACTATCCTCTTGCTGTGTCCTCACAGGAGGGATGTGGAGCAGAGAGAAAGAGAGAGAAAGAGAAAGAAAGAGAGAGAGAGAGAGAGAGAGTGCTCTCCGATGCCTCTGTTTCTAACGGCACTAATCTCATCACGCGGCCTTACCCTGAACACCTCATTGAAACCTAATTATCTTCCAAAGGGTCCATCTGCAAATATCATTAGATGAGGGGAGTGAGGTCTTCAACATATGAATGTTGGGCGCATAACTCAGCGCACAGCCCTAACATAGTATATGAATAGGAGCACTCGAGGAGCTTCTTAATGGATCTTGCTGCTCCTCACTAGACCCCTACAATCTACTCTCAGTGGAGATATAATTTTAAAGATACGTAATGCAGATTATATCACTTCACTGTTCAAATCCTCCAGTAACTGCCATCCCATCTAGAAAAATATACCGTGGACTACAAGTGTCTGCATGATTCAGACCCTTCCTTCTTCTAGTTTCTCCTTTGCTTACTTCACTGCTAACATACCGGTCTCTAGGAATTCCTTAGGCACATCAAATGCACTTCACCTTGAGGGCCTTTGCAGTTGCTGTCCGCTTTGTCTGGAACACACTTTTCCAGATATTGATTGATTGATTGGGGCAGGGTCTAGCCCTGTTGCTCAGGCTGGAGTGTAGTGGCATGAACATGGCTCACTGCAACCTCGACCTCCTGGGCTCACGTAATCCTCTGTTCTCAGCCTCCTGAGTAGCTGGGACTATACATGCTGCACCACCATGGTTGGATAATTTTTTTTTTTTTCTTGTTGGTGGAGATGGCGTCTCACCTTGTTACTCAAGCTAGTCTTAAACTCCTGGCCTCAAGTGATCCTCCTGCCTTGGCCTCTGAAAGCACTGGGATTACAGATGTGAGCCACCATGCCCTGCCTGTCAACTTCTTAAAATGCTCCTTTCTCCCCAATTGTCTCTGACTATATGTTCTGGTCGACAGTGACTACTCTATCTTCAAAAGACTTCATATGAAACTTTGTTGTTTTTCTTTCACTGTATATTCCTAATAGCTAGAACAGTGCCTGATACATAGTAGGTACTGAATTAGCACTCATCACAAAAAATAAAGAAAATACTATGCACATGCCAATGACTCCGCATTTGTACTTCTATCCCAGTCCTCTCTGTGATTTCCAGGCCTGTATATTCCACTGTCTACTTGGTTGTCTCCAACTGATTACTTCATAAACATCTCAAATGCAAAGTTTTCAAAACTGGTTAATCCATCTCATGAAACCTGAGTTTTTTTTCATGTTTCTTTTCACACAGTCTGGGAATGACTTTAATTTCCCCCTTCCTCATCTCCCTATAATAACAAAATACTGTTAATTCTATCTCTAAAATACATCATGACTCTCTTCTTTGCCCCATCTCTACCAATGGCACTCTTGTCCAAAATACCACCGTTTCTTGCAACATCTTTCAACAGGTCTTTCCACTTTCATTTTTCGCACATCGCTCCTTACCTGTTTTTGAAACAGTAGCCTAAGTAATTCTGAGTACTTAACAGCAATAGTGAAACCTTATTGAGTTCTACCACATGCTCATACTCTGTTGGTGCTTGACGATGACCAAACCAAACATGAATTTTGATCTTCTCACAGATTAAAATGGAAATCTGTTCATGTACCTACCCTATATAAAAGTTATACTTTTTACAAAAAGCTGTATAAAAGCTAAAATGTTACTCCTCAGAGATGCTTCCCATGAGACACCTAGTTAAAAACTGAGTCGTGTCTAACACACTCTTCACAGCATTTACATTTGGTTTTATCACAGTTGGTAATTAAAGATTTATCTGTAACTGCCTAAGAGTGGCCTCTGCCATCATCTGCTTACAATCTTGTAAGCTCTGTGTGCTCAGAAGCCATGGTTTTTAAAAATTTTTGTTTGTTTTCGAGACAGGGTCTTGCTCTGTCTCCAACTGAAGTGCAGTGGTACCATCACAGCTCAGTGTAACCTCCAACTCCTGGGCTCAAGTGATTCTTCTGCCTCCGCCTACCAAGTAGCTGGGACTACAGGTGTACAGGCGTGCACCACCACACCTGGCTAATTTTTGTTGTTGTTGTTGTTGTTAGCCTTGTTTCTTGTAGAGATGGCGGGTTGGGGGGATGGTCTCAATATTTTGCCCAGGCTGGTCTCAAGCTCCTGCCCTCAAGCAATCCTCCTGCCTCAGCCTCTCAAAGTGTTGAGATTACAGGGGAAGTTTGTATTTTTAACTACCGTATCTTCAAGGGCTGAGCCAATTACCAAGTACACAGTGGAAATATAATACATACTTACAATTGTAGCCAAAAATGAGTGGGACACTCTCCACCACCCCAAAAAGTTACCCTATAATAGGCTTTTAACTCTGGTCCATTGAAAAGCTTAAAAAAGAATGTTCCAACAAGTTACTACAAAATGTATAATATGCCCAGTAACTGAGAAAAGGGAAGCATGTTTTAACCATGGCTTTCATTGAAATTGTTCAGTTTTCTGTTCAATAGTAAAAAAGAATCATATTTTCCTGTAAGGAACTTACTTGCATTTGATCATTATATGTCATCAATTTTTTATTTGAAAGCATACCTTTTAAAACATCTATTCTTTAGGATAAACTGCCAATTTATTAATGGAAATGTTGAGATTTTATTATCAAAGGGAAATGCTGCTACTTAAAGCGGTGGGAAGACACACATATTTCATCCAGTTACTCAGTTATTCTTAGCCAAAACTACTTTGCATATTTAATACAGGATTTTGACATAGATTTTTAAAGCCCAAAGTATCATACTATCTTAACAGCAACAATTATTGTTATTACTAACAACCACAAAAGGCCTGGCCTCTAAATCCAGGTTTTTAAAATCAAAATACAAAGGCTGCAGTAGCCAATCATAATAGGAGAGTAATTTGGGACCAAGCCTGAGGCAATTTGTTATAACTGAACTGATCAAATCAAGTTTAGGCTCCAAACAAAGAATATATCTCAATCTAGGTAAGACGTCAACAACCTATGCAAGTCCCAAGCGCCAAGCTGGCCAATTTGCTGTTTTGCTGTAGAGCCCATGACCTGAGAATGGTTTCACATTTTTAAATTGTTGAAAAGCAATCAATACAAAATACTTTGTGACATGTAAAAATTATATGAAATACAAATTTCACACAGCCATGCCCATTCATTTACATGTTGTCTATGCCTCCTTTTGTACTACAATGACAGTTAAGTAGTTGCAACAGATTTTCAAAGTTTTTTGACTAATTCTTAGTAATAAACATTGAGAGCTTTATAGTCACATAGGTACATAGCTAAAAAGTTTCACAAAACAATACTTACACTATTATAATGTGCTCTGCTGTGTTCTGCTCCATTCTGTTTCATTTAAATAATATTTTAAATGTTATTTCTCATTCCGATCCACTAATGATTGCTACTTACAGTTTGAAAAACATTCATTTGGATTTGTTTTCTCAATCCTGGTTGCGTAGTCATAAATAACAGAGGAAGTTCTTAAGGAATATGAAGCCCCACTCCAGATCAGTCTCTGGATACCTGAGTGTTAGTCTTAAAAACCAGCAGACAGGGCCAGGCGCGGTGGCTCAAGCCTGTAATCCCAGCACTTTGGGAGGCCGAGACGGGCGGATCACAAGGTCAGGAGATCGAGACCATCCTGGCGAACATGGTGAAACCCCGTGTCTACTAAAAAATACAAAAAAACTAGCCGGGCGAGGTGGCGGGCGCCTGTAGTCCCAGCTACTCCGGAGGCTGAGGCAGGAGAATGGCGGGAACCCGGGAGGCGGAGCTTGCAGTGAGCTGAGATCCGGCCACAGCACTCCAGCCTGGGTGACAGAGCAAGACTCCGTCTCAAAAAAAAAAAAAAAAAAAAAAAAACAAAAACCAGCAGACAGCAATCAGCCTCTCAGGGTGACCTTATTGGGTAACCAAAGTTGAAAACTCATCCCCTTGCTACTCAAAGCCTGGTCCTCAGAGCAGCAGTCTCTATATCACCTGGGAGTTGGTTAGAAAGGCAGAATTTCAGGCCCCAGTGTAGACCTACAGAATTAGCCCGTGCTTCTTAGCAAGATCCCCAGGTTATTTATATGTACATACATTAAAGTGTGAGAAGCGCTGATCTGAACCAGCTAAAAGTTTGATTAAGCACTGCGGCATGAGGGATTCTTCTTTGTGGAGGAAAGGAAAATGGACATATTTGCTTCTAGTTAGAATTGGATTCAGACCTGCAAGGGCAAGATGTGAAGTGGCTAAGGATAAAAATCCAGAACCAAAAGCCATTTCATCTGTGTGTCATTTTCTACCTGTAGGAGGTGATTCAACTCTCAAAAAAGGGGATTCACACAGAACTAGGTTTCAGAAACATAGCAGGAGTGACCTTGAAGCGTCAAGCCACCCAACATCTGAGCCGGGTCTAAGGGTATGTGAGTCCTTCCTCCCTCTCTCCTGCACCTCCAGGGGGATCCATTACTTGGTTTTCTCTAATCTCAACCTTTCCACCTGGGTCATAATCAGGCCGAGTTCTAGGAATCGGAGTCTAGGCTCTGCTACTGTCTATTTGATCAAAAACATCCATGTTTTAGAAACCAAAGCTCTCTGGGGCATTTCATCCTGGTAAGATCAAAGGCAGAGTTTCTGAGTTTTCGCTGGTTGCTGAGTCCAAGGCTTCCCAGGGACACAGTGAGTCACGGAGGAGCCACGGAGGGGTGAGGTCTCCGGCAACCTACACAAACTCCTTGGCAACTGGAACCTTGGACGGAAAGTTTTCCTCTGTTATTTCCTCAGGCCTCTTCTACAGTTTAAACTATCTGTGTTCTCACAGCATTTCCAAATGCTGGTTTAACCTCCACTGCCTTGAGCAATTCTATTTGGCGCTGTTGTTAACTTTTTAAGTGCTGGTAAGAGACCACAGCATTTTGTTTAGATATTTGCTTTGTTTTGTTTTATTTTTGGTTTTAGTTGAGGGAGAGGATGTGAGAGTAGAGGTACTGGATTCAGATGCAGACACTGACAGAAATTTAATCAAGTAACTTTAGTTCAAGACAGGAGTATTAGGAGCAATCTCTGTTTTTTAGTTCACAACTTCCTTCCAAACAAATAAACAATAAGAAAACAACAAGAAAACCAGATCTAATTTTAAATGAGCACATCTTAATCTGTCTAGAGAAGTTTCCACAATTACTCTTTGATATTATTGCTCTTTGATATTATTGCTCTTGCAGTCCCACCGGTAAGAGAGCGCCTTCCTAGGGCAGTGGTTCATAAAGTGTGATGCCCTGGCCGGGAGAAACCCTTCCACCTGGAAATGTGTTAGAATGTCCATTCTCAGGCTCCATCCAGATCTACTGAATCAGAAACTCTAGGGATGGAGTCCAGCTCTCCAGGTGATTCTGAGTCATGCTAAAATTTGAAGATCTCTGTTCTAGTAACATCAGCTATAATTTTAACTGGTTTTATGGACACGTTAGCTTGATTTGGAAAACAGCTGGTTACCACTCCTCAATATCTTTAGAAAAAAGTTGGGTTTATAAAAGCAGATTTTTAGCCTGAGCATAGGTAGATGCAGAACAACTTTTTATGGCCACCATAACACTTTTCTAATGAGAGCTTTGAAAATTATATAAACATGACCAAGCCGTATTAATCCTCATACTTACCTAGCGGGTTGGTCACCTGTTGTTGCAGATGATGTACTCTGATGGACATGAATCCGTCCGAAGGAAAAGAACATGTTGCTCTCGTTTTACAATTCAGTTATAACTTCCAGTCAATAAACTAGATAAATTAATGTATATCTGGAAGGAATAAAAATGCCTTCAAACAATGGAAAGTTCACCTGTCAAGATTCATTTAGCAGAAAGAAATCTCTGTTCCTGCAACTAGTGCCTTAAAAGCTAAAGGATAAGTCAATATTCGCACAAATACAAAGACTCATGCAGTGTATAAGATATGTTTGCCCAATGAATCATAACATATGGCCTAACAGAGATTTCCAAATAAACTGAAGATCTAAAGTTGCTGCCCAGTTCTCTAGAATAGCTGTAGTTCCTGAAAGAGATTATGCCCAACCCCTATATAGGTGCTTAGTGGAAATATCTTGAGATCACATCAGTGTGTTTTAAGGGTCGCTTTAAAAAAAAACAAAAACAAAACCCAAAACACCTAAATCCAAAAGAACTAGAGACCAATGATTTTCCATTTAAAGATTTTTTTTTTCTTTAAATAAAGGGTAAGTTTTGAGAAATGTTTTGAACAAAAGAACCTATGTGGCTTAATGGAAAAGTAGGAAAAGAGAATTTCAGGTGGAGGTTTTTTTATTCTTAAAACTTACATATTATCCATTCATAGATCTATTTGTTTGTTTATTCATTCCTTCTCTCCATATTTCTTCACACTCTGAGCTCTCCTTGCCTAAGGGATTGAAAATCATCATTAGTGATGAATATTCTGATGTATAATTACAGATTATCAAGGAAACAGAAAAGATTTGGCTATTCACAAAGTGTGTGATCTTGAACAAATTAAGTTTTCAGGAGTCTGTTCCTTTCATTTCTGCAGCAAAATTATACTTTTTTTTTTTTTTTAATGATTCTTGTGAGGAGACATCCTGTACATTCTACCAATGTGATTTCCTCTCAGTGAAGTGGAACATAATGCAGAAACAGCTAACATTTATTTGGGTGTTTCATTTTGTTTTGTAAACAAGATTAATATGCCAACTTTCTTTGTTCATTCTAGATTTTTTTAAATTCCAAATATCCAGCAAGAAGTTATTCCCTCACTCAACAGTCTCACTTTTTTTTTTTTTTTTTTTTTTTTTTGAGACAGAATCTTGCTCTGTCATCTAGGTTGGAGTGCAGTGGTGAGATCTCAGCTCACTGCAACCTCCATCTCTAGGGTTCAAGCAATTCTCCTGCCTCAGCCTCCCAAGTAGCTGGGACTACAGGCATGCACCACCACACCAGGCTAATTTTTGTAGGCTTTTTTTTTTTTTTTTCAGTAGAGACAGGGTTTCACCTTGTTGGCCAGGCTGGTCTTGAACTCCTGACTGCAAGAGATCCACCCACCTCAGCCTCCCGAAGTGCTGGGATTACAGGCATGAGCCACTGTGCCTGGCAACAGTCTCACTTTCTTCAGTGTTTTTTACCAGCCACATTACTCCTATTAATCAAACTAAATATGTCTTTGTTCTCTTTACAACCTGACAACTTCAAAGAACTTCACGATCCTACTGTCTCTTCCTTTGTAGCACCACCCTTGCCTTTTCTTTCCCCTTGCTTCATCCTCTTATGTCTGAATTATGCAATAATCTGTTACATAGTTTTCCTGCTTTCAGTATCTCCTTCTAGTCAATGTAGTCCTGACCATGTAGCAGATAGATAAGCTTTAGAACTTTACTGCATGGGTTTGACTGTTAGTGCTACCTCTTTATAGTAATATGAAATTGGCAAGTTATTTCAATAGAAATAGCTCCCATTTCTTTGTCTGGAAAATGGAGATAATTAAAGTGTCTATTTCACATATGGTTCTTTTGAAGATTCAATGATAGAGGAGATATAAAATCGTACCCATTAAGAGCAAGAATGATATAAAATGTTAGCTGTTATTATTTTACTCACTGATGAGTTAATCTTACTAAGGCATATTGTATCATGTCATTATCCACTCAAAATCCAGAATGACTTTCCAATGCCAACAAGTTAGAGCAGAATGTTCATAAATGGCTGATGACTTTATTGAAGAACAGGTATTCCAGAAATTCCTTAGTGCCCTTACCTTAAACAACCATGTACACTACAGCAGAAAGGGAAGGTAATATTCGCACCCAAATACAGGGGAAAAATAGATAAATCAAGAAGACCTTATAATTCAGAGTGGAGGATCACATGCTGGACATCCTCTCCGTTTCTTGCAAATGTGGTGTCATCTTTGCCCCCAGTGGACCATTGCTTAAATCTCTGAATTTCTCAGTTCTAAACCCCCTGGTTCCTTTCCCCCATCACAACCTTGTATGTGGTTATTTTTTTTTTGTACTTCTCCTGCTTCCAAAGAATTTCAGAGATCTTACAAATATATGTATAGCAGGAGAAAAATAAATACATAGCACCATGTTAAATATAATTAAATTAAAACTGGAGCAAAATGAGCTCTCTTAAAATCTGGAGTGTTCAAACCAATTTTTCCTGTGTGTGTTTGAATTAGACCCATAAAATGCATCCATCATCTGTCTATGAAATTAGGGACAACAAGGTCCTTCTTCCTCACCCATTCCAAGGTCGATACCCAACACCCTGTAACAGAAGTCAAGTTAACAAGAGAAAAGCATAACACATTTGTTTAAAGGATTAATAACAAATGAGTACACCCAAACCAAATTTACACACAAATTACAATTCAAACAAATACTTTATTCTGCTAATCTGAAGTTGGAAAGGAAAGGATAAAGATAAATTTTTACCTGCCACTTTCCCTCCACGGGCACTATAGGCAGAGATCCCGAAATACTGACCTTGGTAAAGACTTTTTTTTTTTTAAACCTTTTTGCTGACTTTTTATCAGTTGTCCCAGGATCTCAACTGCAGGCTCCGGAGTGAGTCAAGTGCCTCAGCCACTCCATGTTGGGTGCCAGAAACGTACGGGTAGAAAGTGAGAAGGTAATATCTTTTAGGGTCATGGCTGACACTTCAATACAGAAGACAAATTAGCAAAAGAAAAGCATAATAAATGTATTTAATTAAAGTTTTATGTGATAGGGAGCCTTCAGAAATCAAGACCTAAAGGCACAGGGAAAACCGAGTACGTTTATGTTTAGGTTCAATGAAGAATGGACAGGCATGTAGAAATGTAATTGGACAAAAAGGTTATGATCTAATGGTCATAAACTAGGGGAACTTAAGAAGTCCTGTTTGATCAGATTCTTTTTGGCCCCTCTGTTTGGCATTCTTTCCTCTGGGTATAGGGCAGGATACTTGTCACATGAGGGTCTTCAGGAGAAAAGGGAAAAGGGCAAAGAGTGACACGGGTTTTATGAATTGCTTTGGGATGAGGAGTTCTAGTTTCTGTGATCTGCTCAGAGGTGAAGTGGGAAAGGAGAAAGGAGGGTTGGAGACGGTCAGAGAGAACTTCTTGCTTCTGAAGCCCTTCCAGTCTCCTTCAGTTCCAACTACACAGCATACCGAAGTGCCATATTTTGGGATATTGTGTTCTAAGCCCCAGCACTATCTATCTCTGTCTATGTTTCTACATCTCTATCATACATTAGGCAGGCAACTGACTCATGGGGTGGGGGATGGAGATTGTCAGTTTTGACATCTGATAACCAACAGTAAGGTGTTGATATATTCAGATACTCAATATTCTTCTAAAAAGTAAATCCATTGTTCTATGAAAACTTAGAGAATTTTGGGGAAAAACTGACACTTTTATTCCAAAATAAACTTCGAAGTTGTTCAAAATAAAACTAAGTGTCTTTGAATAAATGTTGAAATAGTGGGAAAAACTGTAGGTATTTTTAAATAATCTTCTGGAGGATTCACAAAAATATAGCTATGTGGAAAGCCTACATCTCAGTTTCATAGAAATAAAATACATGATGAGATTCAAAACAGATTAGTGGAGATTTAGAATGTAGGATTATTTTTCAAGAAACTTGAATAAATTTACTTCTCCACATAAAAAAGAAAGTGAACAATATCCTTGCCATATTCCAATATAACGAAAAACATGAGGACTAGAGAAGAACTGTTTCAAGTATTGATGTATGTGCAGGTTGGCCACACGCCCTGTTTTACCCTGGATAGTCCATGTTTGCATGTGTCATCCTGTTGTGATTGTTTTTAATGCCTTCTTTTGCTCTTCACAATGTCTTGGTTTAAATGACACATTAAATGTTCATCCTATGTATGTAAAGTTAGATGAAGAATGCTTTATATGTTGACTAATTAAAATTGTCTGATTTGCAAAAGTAGAGCACCTGTTCATTTGGAAAGAAACCAAACAACCTTCTAAATGAGTGTTGCTTCTAGGAGGTGTGAGGACTTGCCAACTTTTTTTTTTTTTTTTTTACATATAATGATAAAAATTCTGCCTCGATTTAGAAATTTCAGTGTTTGGTAGGGATTACCATTTCATTCTTTCCATTTGATGAACCATCTCTAACAGACCTCTGGGAAGGATTTCTTGCAGGGGCACAGGGCAGCTGAGAACATGAGGCTAAACAAAACTCTATTAAAAGTAGGGATTAAGGGGAGGATATTAATCTCATGCAAGTTCTCTTGACAAATCCTAAAGAGACTAATGCAATCATAGGTCACAAACCAACTGTGAAGATTAGTTAAACCCTTAGGTTAATTACTCCGATTCACTTCCCCGATTTTCTATAAAGAGTATTTCCAAGTCCTTATAACTTTAAGCTCTTTCCCATTCATGAGCTCTGTAGAAAAGCAGTAGAGACTTATGGGGTATTTGAGGGAGAGGTATTACAGGCAGCCAACAGAGTCCAAGACTTCAGTGGAATATTGCCAACTTGCAAATATTAAGAGGAAACTACCCATGACTCTTCAGGCAGATGTCTCCAGAGATAGCTTTAGTTTGTACCATCGGGTCATCTCTGTGATTTTTCCCCCATGAAACTGCATTAGAAAACTATCAAAATAGACAAGAAAGGTATGATTTTTTTAAAAAAATCAAGGTCTTGAGCTTATTTAGGGGAACACTATCATCACTTTCATGTTAGATCTCTCATATACTTTAATGAATGACATAAGTGAGTATATGAGATGACACATGAAAACATTCTTTGTCAAGGAGTTATACAAATGGAAGGCATTATTATGGTTATCACTTCACCAGTCTGAATCCTTCAGATTTCTTGGGGCGCTTGGCCACAGGATAGTACAATGTTTAGAGCTGAATTGCAGCTAGGCCATTTGGAGTCCCAAAGGTGAAGTTTACCAACTTCCTCTTCAAGTAAGTGGGCGGGCAGTGGGGCAAGTGTTGTTGCAAACCTATTTCTTCCTCCTTCCCAAACTTGTTTTGACAGTCAGGTGAGCCAGCCAACTTATGAAGACAGTAGTTTCAGTCAGGAATAAATCTTTGTTCTGGATTTTTTTTCCCCCCTCTTTGAGCAGCAGCTTCAAGTTGACTCAGGTTTTACTTGTCTTTTCTTGTGTTCAACATTTATGCTTCTAAGAATGAATTTCTTATTCCTGAAACTCAAAGAGGCAAATGAAAGGGAAAGAACAATCGAGAAAAAAAAATAGAAAAAAAAAAAAAATGATGGTAGAACAGAAAGAAAGCTAGAAAAGAAGCCAGAGGAAAAGATTGAAGTGGAAATGACTTTTGGGCAATGGTGTTATTTTTTTCTTGGTTTCAGTTTCCTCTTCTGTAACACAGAGATGATCATTATAAATAGCTTTTAGGAAAGTTAGTGGAGTCAGGTGTGGTGGCTCACGCTAATAATCCCAGCACCTTGGGAGGCCGAGGCAGGCAGATGATCACTTGAGACTAGAAGTTTGAGACCAGCCTGGCAAACATGGTGAAACTTTGTCTCTACTAAAATACAAAAAAATTAGCTGGGTGTTTTGGCACCTGCCTGTAATCCTAACTTCTCAGGAGGCTAAGGCAGGAGAATCCCTTGAATTCTGGAGGCAGAGGTTTCTCCAAGAAAATGACATGATTCAACAAATAATTCAGTACTTTTTGCAATGGAAGTAATTCGAAAATAGCCAGAGATGCCTCTTAGGTTTCGACTAATCTCACTGAAGAGTCATGCCCTGAGTCCCAAGTGTTGTTTGATGCCAAGCCTGAACAACTGTTACCTGGATTGTGGACTCAGCTGGTTTGATGTTGGATAGGTGAGAGGCAATAACTAGAAAAGATAGATCATAAAAGGCCTTCAGAAATCTTCAATTATAGGTGTGGTGTTTTCAAGTTACCCTGTTTTTCACTAAACTCAGCTCCACCCAGGAGCTGACTGAACTCTGACTGTCAGTAGCCAGTCAAAGAGAAATGACTTTGTAAAGCTTGACAAATAGAGAAATAAGAAAGGAGGAAGCTGGAGGAGGAAGCTGATGCTTCCATCTTTACCTGGGGTGCAATGTTTATATGAAACGGCAACCATCTAGTCTTAAGCTCAGCAAGGAAACTCCAAGAAAGTTTGTATCCCAGGTCCTCCCTTTCGGTGAATCTCTGAGGAGGCCTCTTTGATCTCTTGAACTCCTGTTCCAACCCAAGCTGAGAGAAATTCTATCTCCCATTTAGTTACAATCTTATTTCTGAGATACAAGTGGCATCCAGGGCATCCTCTGTCAATCTAGGAAAATAATGAGCAATAGGAAATATAATTTTCATATACCCAAACATTTAAACATGCACCTTGTGCCAAAGGATCAAGAAACACACATTTCCCCCACCCCCCCGAACTGTCACCTGGACCTCCTTAGTCTTGCACAGGATAACTGTTGTAATGTCAGAAGACTGTTATGGAAGAGAACAAGTCATGGAAAAGACATCCAAAATTATCTAGTTCGGTGGAGCTTGTCCCTTGCTGTATATTAGAACCATCTGGAGAATTGTACAAAATACCAATTCCAAGCCCTACTCTCCAAAATATTCTGATTTAATCTTCTGGGCTGGGGTCTGGCAAAATTATTTTTTAAATTTCTCCAGGGTGATTCTAAAGTACAGTAAGAGCAGAGACACAAAGATTTATTTGTGTCCCTTTACTATATAACAGTGTCTGACATATAATAAGGCCCCCTAAATAATGGTTATAACAGGAAAGGATAAATGTGTTAATTAATTGATAAACATGTAAGTCAAACCTTTTTCTAGAAAGCTGGAAACAAAAGCAAATATTCTGAGATATGAGCTTGATTTGCTCCTATATTTCACTTGGATGGATTTTCTCAGTATTGTACACCGTGATCAGTCAGAGCAAAAATAAAAATTGAGTACTGGCTCAAATGTAGACTCTGAAGATGCTGTCAAAATGGTGTGGTACTTCTAAAATTGCATGCACAAATATTTTTATATTCCTCCCTTTAAGAGGTGGAGTCTAATTTCCTGCCCCTTGAGTGAGGGCTGGATTTAATGACTGGCTTCTAATCAATAGAATAAAGTGGAAGTTGTGGTGTGTAACTTTGGAGACTAAGTCACAAAAAGGCACCCTCTCTCTCTCTCTCTCTGATCACTGACTCTGGGGAAAACAGCTGACATACTGTGACGATGCTCAGGTAGCCCTGTGGAGAATCCCACATTGGTATGAACTTAGACCTTCCGCCAACAGCAATCTGAGTGAGCCATCTTGGAAGTGGATCTTGTAGGCATGGTCAAGCCATCGGATGATTTCTCATGAGGTTGCAACCTTGGCTGACAGTTTGATCCAGCTAAGCCGTTCCCGGATTCCTGACCCTCAGAAATTATGTGAATAATAAATGTTTGTTGTTTGAGGCTGCTAAATCTTGGTGGAATTTGTTATGCAGCAGTAGGTAACTAATACAGGAATGCATGATCCCTGGCCTCTACAAATTTACAATGTAGTTGGAAAAGTAGGTTATAGGCACAAAAAACATAACTAACTACAAAAGAATTTAAACATTCTATCAGATGAACAGAACTGCTGTGGAGTAGAACTCCAGGGGATGACATCCACATGATGGTCTTCATGAATTGCATGTCCTGAAGCACTGTGGACTTGACAACAAGTAATAATTTAAAGGAAGAAATCAAAGTTATAAAAGTTTGAATTGATAAGATTTGGATAGACACAGTGAGAAGATGATACAAGTCTCAAGATATGTCTTTGGGAATCTCTCATAGTTATGATATGTCTGTTGAAGCCAATGATGTAGTTCCATCACATCATTTTATAAAATATATATATATATATATAAAGATATATATATATATATAAAGATCCATTAATCTGGATCTATAATTAACTCACTGAGATTGCATTCAGCATCCTATGAAAACAGATCAATAAAAAATTGCCATTAAAGTAGCTGATTATTCATTGCACAAGTTAAGTTTTCTTGGCTTTAATGTTAACATTGTTCTTGGCATTTGTTTGCTTGCTTTTGAGATGCAGTTTCACTCTGTTACCCAGGCTGGAGTGCAGTGGCACAGTCTTGGCTCACTGCCCCCAACCTCCGCCTCCCAGGTTCAATTGATCCCTGTGCCTCAGCCTCCTGAGTAGCTGGGATTACAGGTGTGCGCCACCATGCCTGGTTGATTTTTGTATCATTAGTAAAGACGGGGCTTCACCATGTTGGCCAGGCTAGTCTTAAACTCCTGACCTCAAGTGATCCTCCCACTTCAGGCACCCAAAGTGCTGGGATTACAGGCGTGAGCCATCGTGCCCTGTCTGTTCTTGGCATTTTTTTTTTTTTATTGCTGTATGTTGTGTTTTTTTGAACTGTACCAGCAGTGGGCCTCTGATCACCATTTGTACAAAATGACTTAGCACTGTCAAAGGTGATTAGAGACTGAAATTCGGATTTAAACTAGAACAATCAGATCCATTCGCAGGAATTTAGAATTGTGATTTAGACCAGGTGCGGTGGCTGACACCTGTAATCACAGCACTTTCGGAGGCCAAGGTGGGCAGATGGCTTGAGTCCAGGAGTTAGAGAACAGCCTGGGCAACATGGCAAAACTCCACCTCTACAAAAAAAAAAAAAAAAAAAAAATTAGCTGGGCATACTGCTACACACCTGTAGTCCCAGCTACTCAGGAGGCTGAGGTGGGAGTATCATATGAGTCCAGGTGGTCGACGCTGCAGTGAGCTGAGATTATACCACTGCACTTCAGCCTGGATGACAGAGAGAGACCCTGTCTCAAAGAAAAGGAAAAAGAATTGGGACTTAGTTGTCCTTCCTTCTTTCTAGAAAGGGTCGCACTCTTTCACCCAGGTTGGAGTGCAGTGATGCAATCTCGGCTCACTGCAACCTCCCCCTCCTGGATTCAAGCAACCTCATGCCTCAGCCTCCCGAGTAGCTGGGATTATAGGAGAGTGCCACCACGCCTGGTTAATTTTTGTATTTTTAGTAGAGAGAAGGTTTCGCTATGTTGCCTAAACTGGTCTTGAACTCCTGGACTCAAGTGATCTGCCCACCTGGCCCTCTCAAAGTACTGGGATTGCAGGTGTGATCCACAATGCCTAGCCTGGGGTACTTTCTTAAATGGAGGATACATTGGTATATGTTGCCAGTCATTTTCTTCCATATTAACTGGGAAGCATAGACATCTAGTTGAGAGACACAAAGGGGAGAAACAGAGAGGGGAGAGAGTTCTATAGCTTCCATGAAATATTCCTGTAACTTTATTTGTTAATTGCCCTTTATCACAGCAGCTGGTTACAAGTAGATCTTTCTGCAACCAAAAGAACCCAATTACAGTAGCATTCATGAATTTACAGTTTAGACTACTAATATTAAAATCCACTTGAACTTTGTCAATTGCATATTATAATAGGGTCCCAATGGCAAAGCATCTATTATTTTGTACTTTAAGTGATTTTCTTTTTCCTAACTTCCCAAAGAAATGGCACAAGTAAAAGAATTTATAAACAACATCTGTCTAGCTCATGTTATTGGTTATTTGTGTGAAAATTTGTCTTATTACTCACACAAGATTTTTTTTTTACCTTCTGGAAAAGAATAATCCACAATTTCCTGTAAGTACAAAAGCCAAGGACATTTTTTTTTATTCTGATCTAAGTTATTTCTTCACTTTTAATTATTACAACTACTTTTACCCTATCCAGCCAGAAAAAAAAGTCTGACCTGATATAAATAAAGCTTTAGAACAATATTGATTTTAAAAGTTTCAATAGTAATGGTAGGGTAATTTAAATAAAAGGACTGTCATACGCCCATATGAAATACAGATAAAAGAGTTAATAAGATAAACCAAAAAATGAGTTTGAAAAACTGTAAGATTAATTGAATGGATACAAGCAAAGACTAAGACATACAGCAATATTTCCCTCTATTTTCTTCCCCAGCAGTGTTTCAGATGATTCTGAATTCCAGAGGAAGTGGTAAGATCTTTTCATGGTTGGTTTTTCCTTTTTTTTCTGCGGAAGGATCATATCTGGCTTAGTGACGTCTATTGTAAGAGATTGTTTTTCAGAATATTTTAACTCATCTTTTGGGTCACTGATCTCAGGTCCGAAGATTGCAAAATGTTTCCAAATGCAGCTTGTTCCTTTGAGCACTCCTCTTTCATAATTCTAGTTATGAAACTAGTAACTCGGGCTATCTGTCCTGGTGCAGAGGATTTATCTTTTCATCTCAGGAAATTTTGAAGAATTGTAAACGTGTATCAGAGTATCCAAAATTATTGTATTAGTCTTTTATGAAAAATTTATTATTTCTGCTTCTATCTCTTCTGGAATTTTCTTTATTGTGTTTGTATTGTTTCTTGCACTTGGTGTGAATTTTTTTTTTTTTTGAGAAGGGGTCGTACTCCGTCAACCAGGTTGGAGTGCGGGGATATGACCTCAGTTCACAGCAACCTCTGCCTCTCAGGCTCAAGCTGTCCTCCCACCTCAGCCTCTCGAATAGTTGGGACAGGTGTGGGCCTCCATGCCCAGTTAATTTTTGTATTTTTAGTAGAGATGGGATTTCACCATGTTGCCCAGGCTGGTCTCGAACTCCTGAGCTCAGACACTCCACCCATCTGGGCCTCCCAAAGTGCTAAGATTACAGGCATGAGCCACCGAGCCCTGCCTTGCACTTGGTATGAATGCTTTTGTTATGGTAGCCAGTGGTGATTCTATCAGCTTATTTCACCCTTAGTTTTTATTCCTTGCAAAAATTGAAGAAATTAACAGAATCTAAGGCGACTATTTAACTTTAGAAACATTTGATTTTTTTTTTTTTTTGAAACTCAAGATAGAGTGGTGAGTCAGCAGGGAGTAATACACTTGGTTTGTGGGAAGCATAGCTTTGGGTGGGCTGAAATGATAATGCCAGAGCCAGGTGTGGTGGCTCACACGTGTAATCTCAGCACTTTGAGAAGCTGCAGTGGGAGGATCACTTGAGCTCAGGAGTTTGAGACTGGTCTGCAACTTAGTGAGAACTTATCTGTATAAAAAAATTTTAAACAGTTAGCCGGGCGTGTGGTGCACGCCTGTAGTCGCAGCTACTTGGGAGGCTGAGGCAGGAGGATTACTTGTGCCTGAGAGGTCAAGGCTGCAGTGAGCCATGATTGTGCCACTGCACTCCAGCCTGGCCAATGCAGATAATGCCAGATATATAAGGCAGAGAAGGAAGCAGGGTGGCTGGAGTGGTAAGGGAAGTGCATGCATGAAGATACACACTGGATTAAAGTGGTCCACCGGAGATGATACGATTGTGTAAAGAATTGAGAGAGGCTCTGTATGTGGCCTAGGGAGTTGGTATTTACCTACATCTGCTCTTTCCTGACACACATTTCCTAGCCAGTCCATCATCTAGACAGTACCACATGACTGAGTGCTGGCCAGTGCACTTCTAGTGATGATGACCACATATTACACGAAAGCTTCCATTCTTTCATTCTTTCTCCCATCCACCTTGATAGAAATGAAGGATTCTGAGGGCCTAAAGGACAGTGACACTACAGAATGAAAGGAGAAGGGATTCCGAGTCATTGCTTTGACACGAGGGATATTGGACTTTGCATAAGCAAGAAATAACTTGATATTATGATAAATCACTGAAAACTGGGCTTTGTTTATTATGGTAGCTAGTATCAGTTCTCTTGATTAATACAATATCTCTTTGGTTCTGCTATTGTCTTTGACATTGTCACAGAAAGAGAATAAAAAAGTAATACAGAAGCAGAAAAATATTACTCGGGGAGAGGGTATTAGTGGATGGGGGAGGGAGCAGCAGAAAACAGATGGCATTGGACATGGAGGGCCTCATGAAATAGGAAACATTGTGTGGGTGAACTGACCTAATTTTAGAACGGAGCAGGATGCCTCTAAATGTACCTTGATTTGCGTGAAAGTAGAGTGATATATTTTTGACAACTACAATTAAAAGGATATACCACCTTCTAGTTTATGCAAGTGTAAACGAGGCACAATAAATTAAGTTTACTAAAAATATGAAATAGGAAAAAATCAGATATCAAATATCAAGTTCCTATGTTTATACCAAGACTTTTTAAAAATGCTAAAGTACACGATATGTATTTTAGAATACCATGTGGAAGAATAGGAGAGGCCTTAGACCCTGAGCTTGCTGAGCTGGGGAGTGCTGTGAGGCTGTGCACTGTATGTGGAGAATGTTTGGATTGTGTGTGATTAACTAGGAAGCATGCAGGGCCTGCGAGCCCAGAGAAAGTGGCAGCAGAGGACTGGTTTTTCTCTTTGCTTTTAGTATTTAAATAAAGTGACTTAGAAGTCAATCTTCATTCAATGAAAACAAAATTTCATTATCAGCTTTGGAACAGTTATTTGAAATTACAGAACATGTGAATGGTAAGGCTCAAGTTTCCTTTGAAATTTAGCAGAGTTTTTTTTTTTTTTTTTCCTGAAACATGGAACAAATACGAAAGTCTGAAATAATACCCCAAATGCTCATTTTTCCACAAATGATTCCTTTGTGACCATCAAGTCTATGTCATTATCTTTTAAATATGCTAACATTGTGGCACCCATTGATTAGAATAAAAGCACTCCTGTATTCCTTCCACAAACTGTCAGTGACAGACAATTCCTTTGGCTTGGGACTTCTTCTTTCTTTCTCCCCATGCCCAAATTAGAGATTTGCTTGGACTGAGAAGTTAAGTCTATTAGTTTACGAACAGAGGTCCCACAGGGTTTGGCACCCACAGCTCCAGGGGTTCTGAGGTTCATAGTACACTAATCGTTGTGGTCACCTACTGTCATCTATGAAGCAGATTTCACAGGGGTGTCATTTCTATCAGGAACAGGAAGCCTGTGGCCTTTAGACTCTAAAAATCTTATCTGTTATAATCGCTACACTGGAGATTGACTGAACAAAAAGAATAGATGCCTTAAACACCACTTGTGCTAAACCTGGGACTTAAATAATTTCCAGCAAACTATATGTATATTTTTTCAGAATTCAAATTTAATATACATTCTATGTAGAAAACTTGAAAAATACAGAAAAGTCAAAGAAGAAACTGAAAATCTCTGTACTTACACTATTAACAACATGTTATATACATGTATGCGTATAATTGTATGTGAAGATTTGTGTATACTTTTACATTATAAATATAACATGTAAAGGTATATGTTATATATTTCTATAAATGTATAATTTTTATATTCATATTGTATATTTATATGTAAATATATGTACATATTTATAATTTTATACATATTTTTATTAGTGATAAACTTTGGGTTATATTATAAAAGCTTTCTCACTTTAATTGCTAATATTCTTAAGAACTTCTAAAAATGTTCTTTCAAGTGACTACGCAAGAGCTTTCTTCTGTCATTTATTTCATTCTCCAAAAAATTTGTATGATGGAAGACCATGTATCCTGTATAATCTTATTTTACCACTATTACATTTTTCTTTAAAACACATGGTATTCTCTTTGAAATGAAGCTTTAATATTATTAGAGAGAACTGTGAACTATAGCTCATCAACATCTGCAAAACGAGGCTTAGTAAATCAAGTATCATGTGTACTTCTTTACATACTATAAGTGTGTTGTATTGCCATTGGGGGTGACTGCAGAAGCCATATTTTAAAAAGTCTCCCTGATTTGGCCATGAATTTAATAGTTTTGGCCATTGTCTATGATGCCTTTAGAGTCCATGAAGGGTCACTTACTGCTAGAGGTGATTCAGTAGTCTCTCCATTTTCCCCAAAATGATAAATGATAAGCCATTTTAATGGTTTTTCATTTCATTGGAAACCTTGGCACTCTCAAAATCTATTATAAGGAATGTTCACCTAAGTCACTTGTAAGTATGTGATGGCATGCTGAGCTTAATTTTTACTTTGCCTCGAAGCAGGCAGAGTGTAAGCAATTCCTCTCTGTTTCATGTTCACAGTTTAGACCTAAAACAGAAAGCAACTATTGTTTATTCCAAAAGCCATTCAGGGCCTTGGGTTCTATACATTTTACCACATGACACCTGGAACCAAGTGGAAATGTGTTATACTTCCAGCTGGTCTTTGTCTATTCTGAAGGTCTAAGTATTCAGCAACCATGCTTAGGAGAAGGGGTGGATGCTAAGGGAAGTACAAATCACTGAAGTTAAAAGGCTTGCCATCTTTTAGGGAGTTGTAAAATTGTGGTCACAGTTTTATTTATCACAATCTAAATCCTGTGAAGAATGGTTGTTCTCCAAAGAGAAGAACCCTGGAGTTCTTCTCTATTTGGAAATGGTCAAATAGTTTCCCTTTCTTTTTCTTTCTTTCTTTTCTTTCTTCTTTCTCTTTTTCTTTCTTTCTTTCTTTTTCTTTCTTTCTCTTTCCTTCTTCTTCTTCTCCTTCCTTCCTTCCTTCTCTCTTTCTCTCTCTCTCTCTCTTTTCCTTCCTTCCTTCCTTCCTTCCTTCCTTCCTTCCTTCCTTCCTTCCTTCCTTCCTTCCTTCCTTCCTTCCTTCCTTCCTTCCTTCCTTCCTTCTTTTTTTTCCATAGAGTCAGGGTCTCACTCTGTCACCCAGGCTAGAGTGCAGTGGTGCAATTATAGCTCACTGCAACCTTGAACTCCTGGACTCAAGCAATTCTCCTGTCTCAGCCTTTCAAGTAGCTAGGACTACAGGTGCATGCCACCACGTCCAGCTTAGTCAAAGAGTTTAAATTCTGCAAAATAAGCGAATCTTGCAATTCCAACTGGACAACTTTGTATTCTAGATAGTATTGGGCAAAATACAAAATCCACTAAACTTTACCTGTAGACTTCTATAGGTTTGATGAGATAGAACAATATAATCACAAGTACAGTGCCCAGAAAACAAGAAAATATATAATACTATGCAGTTTGTTAGTAGAAAATGTAACAAAATATAATAATAATAATAATAGCAATGAAGCAGTATCTGAATTTGCTTACATAGAATCATGGTATGCTAAATTTAATAGTTAAAAAAAATTGGGTGTTTGCAAGGGAAGCTTTCCAGTGCAACCATTTAGTGGATAATTCTGTCTCTCGGTAAAATCTCCTTTCGGGAAACCAGGCAGACATTAATCTAGAATTGTACTACAATTTTCCAATATCCTAGTAACTCTTGTGTTTGAAGTTTGTTAAGTATTTTATAATGCTTGTGTCCTTGACTCTTTGACTTCAATATTTGCCTTGCCAAAGAATTCCAATTTACCTTTTGTTTTTAAGGCATGCTCAATTCCTACTTCCTTTCTAATAACGACATGAACCTGTAACGCTTTAAAAAATAATTTCTCAACCTGAGTAGTATTTATTCCTCTTATTATTTGCTCTTAATATTAGACCTATTATAAAAATCCATAATATGGTCTATATATTTTTCTTTAGTTGTGTAGTACAGAATTGGTCATATTTACTTGTATAAATTTCTTTGTTTCATATCCAGGAAAGTAATTTCCTTTATACAATTTTCTATTATACTATCAGCATGCATAGTCCACTAGTCTGAATTTCAAAGGAAACTGAGCATTCATCTAAATAAAATGAATTATTATTGAACCTATCATGGTAATTATTTGGACTTGTTAACCCCTAAGAACTACTTCAGACTATTTACAGTTTTAAGGTGCTTTTATGAGAGAGACAAAGAGTGTGCATGTGTGCAAAAGAGAAATCACACAGTCTTCCTGTGCTGTGTGGAGAGCAAAATGGTTCATTCCATCCTGCTTCTACCTCTGTCTCACATCAAAATAATTCCTCTATGTACAGAAAAAAAATTTTCCCTGCCTTTGCCACAATACAAATTGTTTTGAGAACACTTACATTGAGTGTTTTTCTATCTCACCTAGGATGAAATGTATGTACTTTGTTGGTGAAACTCCTACAAAGCAGAAAATGCCAACTGCTCATCCTCTCTCTTAAGGCAGAAACAGGGCTGGTATTGATTGATAGAGAGGATAGAAAGGATATAGGAGGGAGCTGTGTGAGGAAAAATTAATCTGGTATTTCTGGCTCAAAAGTGAAGGGATGTGTATTAAAAACTACTTCTGTGTGGCCGTGAGCAATGGCTCACACCTGTAATGCCAGTACTTTGGGAGGTCAAGGCAGGAGGATCATTTGAGGTCAGGAGTTTGAGACCAGCCTAGCCAACATGGCAAAACCTCATCTCTACTAAAAATACAAAAATTAGCTGGGTGTGGTGGCGAGGGCCTGTAATCCCAGTTACTCAGGAGGCTGAGGCAGGAGAATCACTTGAACCCGGGAGGTGGAGGTTTCAGTGAGCTGAGATCATACCAATGCACTCCAGGCTAGGCGACAGAGCAAGACTCTGCCTAAAAAAAAAAAAAAAAAAGAAATCCTCTGCGAGTAGAGGTAGTGGTGGGAGGTAGTTGTGAGAAGAATATGCCAATTATTTTGATTCTTTACTAATGTTCTAATCAGAATCAGGAATCAAAATGGGACTTCTTCCACTTCCTAATATCCCAAGCACCTGATGCACAAATGCAGGTGCTGCCATTGGGGCGGGGCTGGAGCAGGAAGGAAGGGGATTCTCATGCTGCAATCTCAGCCTATTCTCTGGGGACAGAGACTCATACCCTCCCTGAATATTTTAGTGTGACCGAATACTCAAACAGCGCCTCTACTCCAGCAGCTTATCCAATATCACTTTCAACATCTCTGGGTTAAAAAATAACTAGAACTTTTAAGAACTGCTATCAGGCTTAAACTCTGGGTAATAAGCGAGAAATGGAAAGAGATTCTTTCTCATTGTTTCACTTGATCCTCTGTCCTGCCTCAGTTAGGCTGTGCCTTGGCGCTTGAATTTTCATATCATCTCCATCCAGCTGCTTAATCATCACTGGCAGTGACTTGGGCCCTGTGGAGAACTGGCTAAACATCATCCATCTTAACATTTTTGAATTTATTCTTTTCCCTCTAATGAGCTGATGGATGCACTTCATCTTATTATTTATTTCTTAAAAATTCTTAATTTCCAATTCCAAAGCATTTATTTTTTATTTTAAAATTATTTCTTGATTTCATCTTAATATAAATTAATCTTTTATTGGTATTTTGATTTATAATGGTAAATAAAATTTAAAGGTAGCCATTATTTTGAACTGAGCTTCTGCACAAGGCCCCAGCAGAACAAACCAAAATGGAGTCACTTGTGTTAAGTGCCACATAAACAAACTGAAATGAAAAAGAACAGGAAAATCTCTAAATAGGCCAGTTTTTCCAAAAAACACGAGAGTCACAGCAACCAATCCTAAAGGGTCCAGTTGACCTGAGCCGGCATGATAACAAAGTCCTTTCTGCTTTAACCCTTATGAGGAAAGTACTCTGAAGTAACCTGAGGTTAAACAATTTGCTTTTTTGTATTATGCCATTTCCTTGCTCCTGCTCAAGTTTCCTTACAAAAATCAGTTGTCCTGCCATACCCAATGGGGCTCCCTGTTTTGCAGATGAGATGCTGTCCAGTTCATGAATCACTAATAAAAACCAATTACTCATTAAACTGAATTTGTTGACATTTTTCTTTTTTAACAATAATCAGACATGCCCACATAGTGTGAAAAATATAATATACTTTATTTAAAAATAATTTCAACATAAATTTTCAAAAACTCTCTCCCCTATAAAATATGAAGTATGAGGAAGAGGGAAGGATGAATAAGAAGACAAAGAGCAAAGATTCCAAACTTTACTATGTGACCAGTCTTCCAAGAGAAATTTTGTAGGGTTAAGAAAAGGCTTTTTCTCTCTTTCAAAAGTGCCTATACTGTTCTAGTTTATAGAGGTTTTGAATAACTGGACCAAAGATAAAGTAAAATCTGTTTATCTTTTTGTTCATCCTTTGAATTTGTCAATTCTGTTGTATTTGCTCTATAATCTACATTGGCAAATTGCAATTTTGTGTATTTTATCAAAACTCTGTTGTGCTGACTTTAAAGTTTATTCTTTAAAAAATTATTTTCTTTTTCAAACTTTTTTATCTTTTTCCAGGAAAAGGGGTCTACTTTCCACAGGTTAGTCTTTATCTTGGTGACTGACAAGAAGCAATAACTTTTGACTCAGAATCCTTTGGGTTGTCTTGAGAAATCATGATGTGGTTGGATATGGAAAGGTCTTGATTCTTATCAACATGTAGTTCCTAAAATTGTGGAATAGAGTCATTGCTTGGTTGTGAAGATGACAGTGTGTTCTTCTGAACCTTGGACACAAACAGTTAAACTGATTACATTGCTTTATCTTCAGAGTACAGTGAGTCTTATTAACTTGGTTTACTACAATGAGAAATTACATGTTATCTAGAGTTGGGTATTACGGAGCGGACTTATTTCAAACATACTTAGTACAGGCATAATGAATCAACCATGAAATGACAAATACACACTTCTTTGACTTCATACTGTGGAACCAGATAAGTAGAAGCAATTACAACCATTTGGTTATGAAATACTCATGCATATGTAATTTTCCACACAAAGCCCTTATGACTAACAGGTCTTGAAACAAGAATGAGATGCAAAAAGTAAATATCATCTTTTGTTGTTCATTTATTCCTTTTGTCCTCTCCTAACCCCAGTAATCCTTAAAAATCTATTCTAGTTTGAAACCTGTTATATAGACTACTGCCAAAATGAAAATAACAAGTTTTTCATAGATCTTTAGTGGTTTTCAAGACTCCTTGGATGATTGTGAAGCAGAGTGAATTACAGATGCAGTTCAATAAACTGTAGCCTTGAAAATGAAAGCTGTTTGGTAACACGAAGATGATATGGCATCTTATTTGTTCAATAATTGCTATGCATTTGGATTTTTAAAGGCATAACTTCTGTAACCAAATCAATTTTTTAAAATCAAGAAAAAAGGTGCTTTAATTTAGCTACTAGGGTAAAGGTGACTTTTTTTTCAGCTCAACAAATTTATTGGGCATCATTTTGTTTCAGGCACTGTGTTAATTGCCTAGGATAACAAAGCAAATGAGACAGAGACAAGTAAAAGTGGGAACACTCTTAAGGAGCTTAAAATAGTGATCAAACTGCCTTGTAAGCAATTTTTTTTTTTTCTTTGAGACGGAGTCTTGCTCTGTCGCCCAGGCTGGAGTGCAGTGGTGCGCTCTCAGCTCACTGCAAGCTCCGCCTCCTGGGTTCACGCCATTCTCCTGCCTCAGCCTCCCGAGTAGCTAGGACTACAGGTGCCTGCCACCACGCCCGGCTAATTTTTTTTGTATTTTTAGTAGAGATGGGGTTTCACCCTGTTAGCCAGGATAGTCTCGATCTCCTGCCTTTGTGATCTGCCCGCCTTGGCCTCCCAAGGTGCTGGGATTACAGGCATGAGCCACCTCGCCCGGCCCCTGTAAGCAATTTTTAAAAAATTTATTTTATTGTGTTAAGAACACCTAACATGAGATTTACCCTCTTAACAAAATTTTAAGTCTACATTACATTATTGTTGACTATAAGTACAATGTTGTACCATTGTATGCCAAATTTCCAGAGCTTATTCTAGAGCTTATTCAACTTGCTTCACTGAAACTTTATGCCCATTGATTTAAATCCCCATTTCCTCTCCCCCATCCCCTGGCAACCACTATTCCATTCTTTAATTCTGTGAAGTTGACTATTTTAGATACCTCATAAGTGGAATAATGTAGTATTTGTCTTTCTGTGATTGACTTATTCCACTTATCAGCAGAGTAAAATGGCAACCTATAGAGTGGAGAAAATATTTGCAAACCATGTAGCTGATAAAGGGTTAATTTCCAAAATATTTAGGGAACTCCAACAATTCAAAAGCAAAAAACACTTGATAACCCAATTAAAAATGGACTAAGGACTAGAATAGACATTTCTTCAAAGCAGACATACAAATGACTAACAGGTGTATTAAAAAGTGCACAATGTCACTAGTCATCAGAGAAATGAAAATCCAAACCACAATGAGATTTCACCTCACAACTGCCAGGACAGCTCTTATGAGAAAACAAAAAGACAAGTGTTGGTGAGGGTGTGGAGAAACCAGAACCCTTGTACACTGTTGGTGAGAATGCAAAATGGTGTGGCTGCTATGGAAAACAGTATGGGACTTCCTAAAAAAATTAAAAATAGAACTAACAAATGAACCAGCAATCCCACTTCTGAATATTTGTCCAAAAGAAATGAAATCAGAATCTTGAAGAGACATTAACACTTATATATTCATTGCAGCACTACTCACAATAGCCAAGATGTGCAAACAACCCAGATGTCCATTGACAGATGAACAGATAAACAGAGTTTGCATAGACATACAGTGGAATACTACTCAGCCTTTAAAAAGGAAATTCTGCAAAATGTGCACAGAAGGACCTTGAGGATAAAGGTGATCTTTTAGAAGGGGAAACAACCCCTTTACTATATAACACCTGTGTATTATCTGATAGAACATTCAGGAAAGAAACCGTAGTGCCCCTGATAGTTCCTGAGTATCTTTCTAGTTTGTGTGAGGGTTCTTACCCACTCTTTCAAGTCTTTCATTAAATGACCACTACTCCCCTCCTGTAATGTACAAAAGTCTTCAAAATGATTTTGATGAATGCACAGAATAAGGATATATAATGTGGTACAGGTCACACACTTCACAAATCAGCTTTTGAAAACATCTTTTAATCATGGAAACTAATATTATTGTAATTTTCCTACTTTTCTTGCTCTGAATTCCCAGGACTTTTTTTTTTTTTTTTTAAGGCAGTCTATCTTTGTTGCCCAGGCTGGAGGTGCAGTGGCTCCTGAGCAGTAGGCTCACTGAAACCTCTGCCTCTTGGGTTCAAGCAATTCTCTTGTCTCAGCTTTACAGGAACCTGCCACCATGCCTGGCTAATTTTTGTATTTTTTGTAGAGATGGGGTTTTGCCATGTTGTCCAGGCTGGTCTCAAATGCCTGGCCTCAAGTGATCTGCTTGCCTTGGCCTCCCAAAGTGCTGTGATTACAGGTGTGAGCCACTGCACCCGGCCTCCAGAACTTTTCAATCTCTCTCTCTCTCTGTTTCTCTCTCTCTCTCACACACACACCTTTGAAATAAATGTAATCATACCAAAACTCAAAATAGTGATGTTGAAATTGTTTGCATTGTCTCTTTCCTTCATTAGTGTTACAAAACAAATGCTAGGAGTATAATCCTAAATTAAAAAAAAATCAAATTTGTGATTTGTTTACAAACTCATAAAGGTTTATTACAGGCAAAAAGTAAAGTTTGACCTTGCTAAAATTTGAATTATTGTATCTATTAGAAAACAGTGATTACTTATGTTTTTTCACAGTCCTAAAATACTATTTCATGTACTGAAAGTACTCATAAATTTCTTGAGCTATGTCAGTTTTAGGAACTTTGGCTCCAACCTTGGTTCTCATAGTTAGATCCAGTTGCTGAGTCCACTGCAAGGGCCAGGCTGGGAACTGAACTGAGACATCCATAGTACTCCCAAGGACCATGACAATAATACTTGATAATAGTATCCCATTGTCACAGATGACAGGAAACACGGTTATTCGCCATTTGTGTTTCTTCTTGAAACCATGTAATTTACTTTATAAAAGATGTTTGTTAACCATAAATCAATGATACTGAAGCATCAGTAAGTATCCGGGTTGTTTTGAGTAAATTCTTTGTTAAACCCTTTTATCTCCAGTGTAGTCAATTCCTAATTAGTTGCCTAACTTGTCAAGGTGGCTTGAATAGTTATAGATTACCATGAAAATAATGTGTTTTCCTTAGGAATATTGTGCATGTATTAATGCGTGTGCTAGCTACTATGCACTAGTTTAATAAAGCATCTGGGTGTTTCTAATGTTTATAAAGGTGAGTTTGCTTTTCTAGTACAGTGTTGTTTGGGTAGGTGAGAATAATTGAGTAAGAATAAAATCAGAATGTACCAACTACATTTTATCAATATCACTCATCTGAGTTGTATTTTATTTCACTAGTCAGTCAAAAAGACTAGAAGTGGCCTGGTGTGGTGGCTCATGCCTCTAATCCCAGCAGTTTGGGAGGCTGTGGCGGGCAGATCATCTCAGGTCAGGAGTTTGAGACCAGCCTAGACAACATGGTGAAACCCTGTCTCTACTGAAAATACAAAAACTTAGCTGGTTGTGGTGGCGTATGCTTGTAATCCCAGCTACTCGGGAGGCTGAAGTAGGAGAATCACATAAACCTGGGAGGCAGAGGTTGCATTGAGCCAAGACTGCGTTACTGTGCCCCAGCCTGGGAGGCAGAGTTGAGACTCCATCTCAAAAACAAACAAACAAACAAACAAAAAAGAGTAGAAGAGATGCAAGATAATGAAAGAGTTTCCTAGCCTCAGTCATTTGGTCCATTCTTTAAATACTACTCATGGAATATGTGGTCCTTTGACTTGGATCCTGCTAGAGAAGCAATGGAAGGACTGGGTCTATGACATTAACAATTAGAAGGCCATATGGAACACAGGCATGGCCTTGGTGCTTTCTTTGTTTCTGCCAAAGTCAGGGTGTCCAAGGGAGATCCACTCTGGCATCCAGACACTTTGAGGTCAACACCACTTACTTATCTGATTGACACTTAACCTCAAACAAATCTACCCAGAGGCCTTAGGATCTTAAGTGCTGGTAAACAAGGTGAATTTGTTTGGGAGTTCAGTTCCCAAATGGCATTTTGTTTTCATACCTCCATTATGTTTAAACTTCCGTGATCAGATTTGGGAGGCATGGAAAATGTTGATTAAACCTTAAAGTACTTCAAGAGATTGAAAATCAGCGCAAAACTCAAGTTCCAGAATGAAATGCTTTCTGTGTCTTGTTTACTAAGATTTTCATTCAACTGGTATTTCCTGTCTTGAAATTCCACCAGTTCTATCACCATCCTGTAACCCATGTGCATACCCCTCTGTACTTGTATCCAAATTATGAAAAATCCTTTTTATTTTTGACGTTCTAAAATACTAAAAATGTAAAACAGAAACAAATGCAAAAAAGTAATCACAAAAATGTAGAAAAATGAAGACATTACCAAGGAAATGTTAGGTGTCTCTTACAGAGGAAAGAAAATGTGATGGAGATGGGGTATACAGAGTTTCTGTTTGGAGTGATGAAAACATTCTGGAAATATATAAAGGTGATGGTTGTAAAACATCGTGAATGTAATTAAAACACTGAATTATACCCTTAAAATGGTTAAAATAATACACTTTATATGTATTTTACTACAATTTTTAAAAACTCCAATAAAGTAATATACCAAATACCATTGAAGTGTACACTTTAAATAGGTTTTATGGAATGTGAATGATATCTCAGTAAAGGTGTTAAGGAAATGTCATGGAGGGAAAGAGGATCAAGCCTACTGAAAGAGAAAGATCACAGGTGACGTGTTAGAGTCCTAGCCTTTCGGTTTTCATTTTTGAGAATTTGATTTTATTTGCTTCTCCCTACACAGTACTATATGGCAGGTGTCCCACTTTAATGCACATTTGGAGGAAACAGAATGGCAAACTATTGTTGCTATTGGCATATGAATCTTATTTGTTTTTAGCACTGTGGCTTGTAAAACCTTGGGTTTTCCTTCCAATATTTAAAAGAATCAAGCTGAACAGTGGCAGGTAGCCTTTTTGATTTTTATCAAGATGGCAATTTGAATAGCAATAGAAACCCAGCAACCCTTTTTTTTTGGTCAGGTTTTCTCAAATTTTGGCAACATATAGAAAAGAGCTATCAACAATTGCCCCTGTTAGATAATTAGATGTCTAATGTATTTTTTTTTTTTTGTAAAGACAGAATTTTGCCATGTCACCCAGGCTAGTTTTGAACTCTTGGACTCAAGGGATCCTCCCGCCTTGGCCTCCCAAAGTGCTGGGATTGCAGGCATAAGCCACTGCTTCTGACCCTTCATTTTCTACTTACAGTGATAGTCTACTTATCAAAACTCGATATAAGACGAATGGGGTAGGGGAAGGGGAGGACTCACAGGAAAAGGAGACATTTTATAATTTATCAAGATAAATAATGCCACCTCAGGTTTTATAACAAATAAAGCCACCCTTAATAGCGACGAAAAAGCACTTGGATCTTTTAGTTATGGCTCTAAGGAAAATTATTAGCAGAACAAAATTTTCTCTTAGCTAACCTTTTTAACCTTTCTTGAGATGACACTGATTTTCTCAAGCATACTTAAGAATTCCAAAATAAAAAATCAAAATGCCTTCCTCAGGACAAACTTGTTCTGTTCCTGATGATTCTTCTGGAACCACAGTCAATGAAATCATCACAAACACCACAGCGTTTGTTCCGGGATAGACTTTCTGATGTCTCATTCCAAGACAAAGAAAGACTGAAAAATCCAAACCGAGAAATGTTTCTCTAAAACAAACTCTGTATTGTTTGAAAGATCCTCTTCTTAACTGCATGAAAAAATGCTTGATGGAGTTATTTTTAACTGGGGACAGAACGTTCATTCTGAGAAGTGTTCAGATCCCTAATTTTATAATGAGCAGAAATACATACTGTTGAAAGACTAGGCCAAATTCAGTACTCTCATCAACATTTAGGTGCAGGATCATCAACAGACAGACCAGTTTACAGTTTTCAGGAACTAAAGTCTTCTAGCTGCAGTGAAGTCTTGATTCTGGATCACCTGGATTCATGCAAGATGGCACAGGGTGCCTGTCATCATCTACATATAGAGTTAGCTTTTTTTGCCTATGCACAATGTTTCTTTATGAATAATGAAGCTGGATGATACCAAATAGATTCTATTGCTTTATTGAGCATTACTTTCATTAAACAATGTTAGCCATATAGGAATGATTTAAAAAAACAACTAACATTCTTGGAATATGAACATCCTATTAACTGATACAAACTGACTCCATCTTTCTTATAGCAGTGAATTTTCAGGTCACACACAATCAGTAATTTATACTCCAAATACAACAGTCACTTTTGTGTTAATCATCCAGTACAATTCACAGGTTCCTATTACACAGGTGGATGTACTTAGAGAGTTTTAGCACAAAAGCTGATACAAATATGAAAGTGGGCTCAGTCGAATGGTTAGTGAGGTGCTAGAGGTGAGTGTCGGCGATGGGTATCCTCCTGAGCTCCACGATCTGGGAGTCAGTCAAGGTGCCCCCCTCCTGGCTGCCTTGACCAGATTCATTGTCACTGACACTGAGACCAGCACCTGCCACAGAAATAGAATGAACACAAAAATCCAAACTATTAATGCAGTGCATTCTTAAGAATCAATTTACATTAGGTCAATTCTTTCTATTTCTATTATATTAGTAAAAAATAAGCTATGCATTTAGAATAGATATTATTAATACCTAACAATTATGAAACTATCTTTTACGTTTCCTTTGATAGTTTTTTAAAATGTACAGATTAATTTCTAAAGACACACATTTGGGTTCTCAATCTTTATTGTTTGTTTCCACATGGTGGACAGGTGTAACCTACTATCAGAATATAATCTCTCAATGGGGGTCTCATCCAAATAGAAAACCAGTCAGGTTATTAGACTTTTTCACCAGTGGGGTAGGATTTGCTGTTACAAAACATATAGGCCCCGAGCTCATATGCACTGAGGTCCATCACTTGAGATTCAGTGTTGGGCAGTGATCTGAGAAGAAAGACAGGTATGTGAGAACACCTGGAGTCACACCAGTGCCCTGAAGACATTGGCTCTGAATGATTCAGATCTGATCCTAAGATAAAAATAATTACATAACACAGTGCCAAAATAGATCCACACAGGAATTCCACCACAGCAGTTAACTACTGACAGTGCTCAGAATCTGTTTTGAGGAAGCTCCACTATTTGCTACTTTGTTTTGTTTTTTTTGTTGTTGTTTTGTTTTTTACAACTCAGATAATTGAGAAAACTTAAAACGATGCTAGAGTAACACCTTGTTCTTTTCTCTTTCATATTTCTAGAGAACAATGTTCTTTTCTTTTGTAATACAGTTCAGAGGAACACACTAACTCTCATCCTCTCTACACACACACACAATGGGGATGTGGTCATAGGGCGTGCTGGATGAATCACCAGAGGTTACCAGGCCAGCCCCACTAGACTCTGCAAACAAGGAGGAAAGTGAAAAGCCGGTTGCTTAGGCAGCTGGGATTTCCCTTTCTGAGATGAAGAAACGGCAATTCTGCAGAGTTGATAGTTGTGGGAAAATGGTGAATTAGCTTAATCTTAGCCTGTCTGGAGATGGAAGCCAGAGCCTACTAGTGACCTTCTAGCCAAGCCCTTCTTCTTCTGGGTCTCTGACCTTTGCACTCTCTCTGTTAAAGGCCACTGTTGAAACTCCACTTCCTCCCTTTGCTTCTGTGACATGGTACTTGCCCATCTCATCCTCTGATCTGCTGGCTCTTTCTAGACCTCTTCTGCTTTCTCATACATTTCCTCCTGCTGCCTCATTTCTGGAGGCCTTGTCTTCTGCCCTGCCTCAAGGCCTGCAGGATCCTCTTGCCTGCATTCTCTCCTAATGTCTCACTAGGGTTTCCAAGCTCAGGACATGGAGCAGCAGGTCACTGCCTTTTCACACCACGTTCTTATTTTGGCACCTCTGCCTGGGGTGCTCTTCTCACTTCCCACCTCCTTCATGTGGCTGCCTCCACTCTTCCTACCAGTATCAACCCTGCTACCCCTTGAAACAGGATGATTCTCTTTTAAAATTTCTGACTCCCCCACTGGATTATGTCCTTCCTATCTTTGTCTCCTAGCTCAGTACACTGCAGGTGTTCAGTAAATGTCTGCTGAATGTAGTAATAAACTGTGCTCTGCATCCTAAGTTGTGAACCTGCCTGTTCCATCTCATCTCCTGTTCTGTTCCTCTGGTCTGTTCTGTATTCCGCTGCCCTCTCCTTCTCAAGAACAAATGTTAGTTCCTATTGCCAGTTGCAATGAGTTGGGAACCTTCTGCTTTGGCTCTCAAATCAGTCCTTAATCTGTCTCTAGCCTATCAAATAGATGCATCCCAACCATTGCCTTTTGGAGAGCTTTCTCTGAAACTGATCAGGTCTCCTGATGCCCTGAATGCAGCATGTTAATTCCAGCCTGAGTGTCTTCCTGCCTGTCCATCAAGGCCCATCTCTATACCTTTTTACAGATACTTATTTTTCCATCTTATTAAAATAGGGAGCTGGAGGACATAAAATGTGAAAAGTTCTCATCCCTGACAAAATCATTAATCACGTCCCCTTTATTCTCTCACACTGCCCAGGTTTCGATGATAAACTTAATAATACTCCTATCTATAATGTATACATAAGCCATAAAGTAAAATGCTTAACAAACACCCATAAACTCTTTTCTTCAAGAACCAGAATATTGCCAATGACAATGTATTTTTAAAAATTTAGTAAGTTGCTAAAATTTAACAATTTCACATAAAAAAATCAGATTTCTGGTTTCTCTTGAAAAAACAAAAACAAAAACAAACAAAAACCAAAACAAAACAAAAAAACAACCAGAAGATCAGGCAACACTGGGCCTGCATTTCTGCATTACAAAACAAACAAAAAACAACAACAAAAAAACCCATGGACCAGGCAGTCCTTCAGTTTGTCTCTGTTTTCACCCAGCCCTCTTCAATCATTTATGGAATACCATAAATAATGCTTGGCCCCTGAAGGTAACATTTGTGTCTACTTCCAGGCCTTCGAAGGACAAATGGCCCACGTTTCTCTGCTGTGAACAGGAGAACTGTGTCATTTGGAAGAACCTCAGTGAATTGTAAGATAGTGGCCATTCTATAAGGAGGTTACTAAGGCCCTGGAGCCTGTAGCAAGGAAGAGCTAAATATGGAAGCACTAGGGAGGAACAGAGAGGACCCCAAGATTAGCCTCAGGGAAGACTGACGCCAAATCGTTTAACTAGTACCAACTCCCAGTGATTTCAGTGTCTGCCCACTCTAGATCCCACTAGGAATATCATCATAAAGCGTGTGATGACACCTGGGACAAAGCACACTAGAAAGACAAGCTCTACCTTACTGCAAGCATGCTGAGCTTGTTTAGCAACTCAAGATATGTAAGCAAGTTCTAGACTCCTCTTGAGTCACCACATCTACCTGACCCACCTCATCATCTTTTGTAGTTTCTTCCCAGTTCAAAGAAATGCACAAATATCCAAATTCTCATCCCTCACTGAGACTCAGAAAAGGCATATATTACACACAAGTATAACAAGCTGAGACCTGGGAGCACAAACCAGGTCTCCCATCTCTTTGCAATTCATTAAATGATATAGGCGGGTAGTTTGCAGTAAGTATCCTGATATTCTGAAAGGTGTTTCCATGCTTAAATTTCAAACCAAAAGTTTAAGAAAAATCCAGCGACTGTGGTAACAGGGACACTTTCCTTTGGTCGATAGAACAGGCAATCATAAAGGAACTAAAACTAATAATTTACATTCATCATGAGCTTCACCTTTCTTAACATTTTAATATACTTTGGTTAGGATAGGGTGACTATCAGTCCTGTTTTACAGATGCAGGGACTGAGTGAGGATGAGAGGTGCTAGTTGAGTGGCCTCTGTGACAATGATCAATGTGACAATGATCTAAAGACCATACCCCTTCCATCTTTTTCTGAAGAAAAAAATCAAAATCTTTCAAAATTCCACTTTTCCATTTTGATTCTCACCTAACTTTGTTTACTACACTGGGCTGCAGAATTTCTTGAAGTTAAATAAGTCATTGTGGTTTGATGTGATATCTTGCAAAGAGAAATTTATTGATGAGTTCTTGGAGAGGTTTGAGTATTTTGGGCCTTGATTCTGAATGTTTTCATTTGTGTTCAAGGACTTGTCATCTATTTTCTTCTAACTGAAAAATAAATCATGTCTAGGTTTCTGATAGGGAAATGTTTACCATGACATTGATGTCATCGGCCTGGGATAACAGCAGGAAGCCAGGGGGCTGGGGATGGTGGGGAATCAGGTTAGTCATTCTGCGAGAAGCCCCCGCTGAAGAAAGACTCCTTTCTAAGCCCAATATGTTCTAAGCTTGACATTTTCAGGAATCTTGTCAACTTGGGATCAACACAGAAATGCCAGTACTCAAGCCACACCTTGTTAAGAACGTAAATAGAGACATTCCTTTCCATCCTACCCTCACCCTGAGTCTCTGTACTAGTTTGCTTGGAACTTTCTCCTCTTCCCTAAAATGGAGGCTGTCCCAGGGTGACTGTTCCCATTCTCCTAAAGTCTTGGGGACACTGATGATACATTACACAGCTCTATTAAAACAAACAAACAAACAAAAAAATAATAATCAGGATACCACTAGTCTAGAACTCAGTGTCTCACTTGCCTGTGGAAGTGCTGATGTACTTGAAGAACAAATAATTGAAAGACATTATGTCATCTTTTTTTAGAGTGAAATGTGGATTTCTCATAGAAAGTTGAATATTTTAACTTAAAAATTAGAAATGTCAATAGTGTTTTTTTCTAAATTTAAAAAAATGTAATATGGCTAAAATTAGATTGAAAAAGAAGTCCATGACTGGTTTATGGGCCAGGGTTTCTACTTTAGATCAAACAATTTTAATATACTTGCCTTTAATATAAGTTTGAAGTATGCAACTAAGTATGCACTAACACAGTGGCTTCAAAAACATTGTCTTGCTCACATCAGAATTCATTTGCAGCTATTAAACATGAATTTGGAGTCTGCTGACACATTTGTAAATGCTTGTAAAGAAGTGATGATGTTTTTTAATCTGGAAACTGACTACTTAAGCTTTCTCTTTTAGAGATATAATCTTTCTCACAGTTAATCTTAACATAATTAAAAAGAGAATGTCTTAGCTAAAGAGTGTTAGCTCTCCTGCTTGCCCCTTATTATGGCATTCTGACATTAAATTCTCTCTATTGCACTCAGTAAAGGCATTCTACCTACTGAATTAATACAAGCATTTTAGTATGTGCTTGAATATCTGAACATTATTCCTAACTGAAAGATGATGAATTCTAAGGGAGATTAAAAGGGCACAGGAAATAGTATCAGTGGCTATTGAAAGGCCTAGTCACTCTTCCTGAATCCCATCCATCCATCCATCCATCCAATATGGAGCATCAACTGAGATACTCAGCACTGTTACATATCCAGGGATACTGAGATGAATCCCGGTTTTTCAGAACATAAACTCTGGCCCAGGACTAGGCCAGATTCTTATTTCTACATGTTCATCTGGCCACCCTTCCTGCTTCTATGTGGAATTTGCATTGGATGGACCATGCTTCCTATTCTTGTGACCTACTTGTTCATTTGTGACTTATTAACCTCTGTCTTGATTCCTACATACTCTCCGACACATATTTTAGTGCAGGATATTAGGGTAAGGGAAGTACATAGAACAAACCTGATTAACAGGTGGTACAATTTGAGAAGGATAGACAAATAACTTTTCATCTGATACTACCACAGTGCCTGAAGTCCCACAATTAAAAATGAACTTTTTTCCACCTTGTAGGTTTTGGTTTTTAAGAGTTTTCTATTAAGATGTAAAAACCACAGAAAAAGCTTTCATCTTTTACCTGTTTATAGAAAACTTTATTATGAATGATGCTATAGCTAAGAAAGGAGGAGGTTAAAAAGAATAGCTGTTGAATGCCAAAGGCCCATTTTTGCCTTAAATTTACAGTGTTCTCTAAGGTTGGTTGCAGATGTAAGGAGAGATTGGAGGCCTGCCAGAAAGCCTAGGACATGGGCAGAAATTGGTGGCTCACTGTCACATAATCTCAAGTAGAAAATTATCAGATACATGGTAGAAACTGTTATTTGAGAATACGGAAATCTTTGCAATGTAGGATTTTTATAGGTGAGAAGAGGTGGTTAACGATTTGGCTAAAGTCAGTGGTGAATGTGGGAGCTGGCCGCCCCTCCTCATAATCTAATGCTGCACATCACTCCAGGTCAATGCCTCTGCAGGATGTAAAGCACCTGCAGTAGAAGTCTTCAGGCTGGGATTCCTTTAACTTGTGGTACATGATTCCTTTTCAAGGAGTACAAGGTGGTATGGGAAGGACAGCTTTAAAGGAATACATTCCCAGATCTTGAATTTCCATATCTATTATTCTGATTAGTCTTTTTCATTTTTGGCAATCATTTACCAAAACAGACGTTTCTGTTACTCATGTTGATATGTTGAACTGTACACTAGGAATAATTGTGATGGTCACAGTATAAAAGAAATTTTGAACACCTTAGAGTCTTATGGCCACAGAAAAAAATTAAGTTCTAATTTAAAAACATGTTCTGTTGGAGAGAAATATGAGTAAAATGAATTGTAAGTATGAAATATATTATAGTAGGATAAAATTCCATGGAGAAAGTAGAATGGAAATATAAGTTCAAGGAGAAAAGAAAGTGATGTCAAATTTCCAATTATTAAAAAAAGCCTGTTCATATATTTAAAGAATGAATAACTAGATATTACATTGCTAAGGTAGTTAGCAAAGAGCCTTTGGGTTAGTTTAAAAAAATAATGTAAAATTTTTATTTTCAAACACCAAAGTGTATGATACAGTGGAAATTACATTATTTGATACTATTTAAACTGATTGTGAAAAACTTTTTAAACATATGCAAAAGGCTCCATAGCTTTGACAAGTTGTTTAGGGGTTCAAATGAAAGAGACATGGAAGACCCACTGTTTCAGTACTTGACTTGGAGTGGGCCATAGTGAAGGTGGACCTGAGAGAGATCAAGGTTTGCAAACTCAAATGTCCTAGCGGCCAAGGAGGTTTTCATAAACCAGTGACATGGGCCCAGTAGGCACTAGAAAATGGAAGAGCTCATGTCCAAAGGGGCTGCTACTACTCAGTTCCAAGCAAGCAGTGCTGTGCTGGACTTCAAAGACTCTTGCTAGATTTTTCTAGAAATTCTACATTTTTAGAAAATAGCTCTAAATTTTTAATATTGGCTTTAAAAATGTTAAGATGTTATATGGATCAAGCAAAGCACTTTGTTGGGCTGAATCTGGCCTTATGAGTCAATTATAACTGCTGTAGACGGAATGGCATGTAGACTGATCCTTTATTTGACCATATTCTAGAAGGGAAAGTGTCCAGTGGCTGATACTTGATTACTACAGTACTTTTTCTAAAAATATAGGGAACCAAGTGTTAGAGATTTTTATTTTGGTCTTTTAAAGTATTTATTTCCTAGTGAGTTCAGGGAACTCTAAAGGAATGCTGAACCAAATCTATAAGTAAGCAAGACATTCCTTACATTCTAGAACCGAATGCACTTCATAGTTGTTATATAAATATAAGATGTAATGTAATATAGATCTAATTTAATTATGTTCCAAGAATTCACTTTATGTTTCTGGTGTCATAACTTCAACAACTGATGACACTGTAGCAGTGAGGACATAATCTGCCCTGAGAACAACTTGTAGTCTGAAAGTCCCTTTTCAGCCCTGACTTTAAGGAAACGTTTTATCCAGCCAATCATTTCTTACTTCCTGAAACTCCTTCCTCTTTGGTTTTCTTTCTGAACTTGCTACAGTTTCTTTGTGAGACTGTCTTCTAATTCACTCTTTAAATGTTGGTATTATCTACAATATTCTTGTTTCCCTTCCTTCTTCTCCCCTGACTTCCTCATCTCTTTTCCTTTCTTCTCTTCTCTCTCCTTCCATTCTCCCAGATCAACCTTTTTTCATCTCCATAGCTTCAAATATAGTCTCTCTGCTGATGCATTTCAAATCATTCCCTTTTACCCTGGTCCCTCACTTAAGATCCAAACCTGAACATTTAGGAGCCACCAGGCCTGATGTCGACAACTAAACTTATCAGTTTTCTCCTGCATGTTGGCTGAACCAAATCTATTTGTTTATTAGCATAAACAAACAAATGCTCTATATACTTTTCCTTCAGTCAGCCATCATGGTGAGAAGCATGAGCTTTGGAAGATTGTCCCTCAGTTTTTCCTCAGCATTCCTCTTGTTGGGAAGCTCGTCTTCTCATTTTTATTTCCACTCTCCAGATTTGAGGCCTTAACCTCATTCTTTTGGAACACTGTAATAACCTCCCAGCCTTTGTGATGTTGCTTCTAAATTTATTTCTTCATACTTTCATAAGAGTTATTTTGCCTCAAAACCAATAGGAACATGCCATTCCTTTTCTCCAAAGCCTACATGGCTCACTATGCTCTATAAAACTCTCACTCCTTCCCATGGCATCCGAATAGCATTTTAATATTACGCAAAGTTATCAGTGAGTGTTCTGCTCCCCCAAAATGAATGTATTGCTAGTGTTCTGGAAAGACCAGGTTAAATTAAGCAAAATGGGTTTCCTTTGTCTGGAACATTTCAGAGCTGCTAAAATGCTAATGTGAATTGTGAATCTCTGCAATTTCTCAAATATACTGGGTCAGGGATCCTCCCACTGAGGAATGACTATGAATAGCTGAGGGCGGGTATTTGCTGAAACCCAGCTGGGGAACTCTACTAGACAATCGATGGTGCCGGCAAGCTACCTGTCAGGCCTGCCTTCTGCTGCCTGGCTTCTCTCACTCTCTGCCCCTGCCACAGCAGCACTGGTTCTAAAAGAGGCCACAGGCCGTTAGGCCTCTCGGCGCCTGCTAATTCTATTCTCTCAGTTCCTAATGCCCTTTCCTCCATTCTTTACTTGTTTAAAACCTGTACATCCTTCAAGAATTCATAGAGAATTTTCTGTTACCTCTTCATCTCCTCTGTCATTTATAACTCTCTCCATTACTTTATTCTTTCTTATGTCATGTTTGTGTGAATGCCTATTTTTCCTAGCAAACTCTAAGCTTCATTGTTCAAATTCATCCACTCACTCAGCATTCAACAATATCTAGCAAAGGTTATTTTAAGCACTAATCTGAGTATAGGGTTGAGTTCTTATTCCTTTCTATAGTGATATGATTTGGCTGTGTCCCCACCCAAAATCTCATCTTGAACTGTAAGATTCAATTGTAATTGTACAATTCAATTATAATTGTAATTCTAGCCCTATATTCTCCACGTGTGGATGGCAGGACCAGGTGGAGGCAATTGGATCATGGGGGCGGTTTACCCTATGCTATTCTTGTGATAGTGAGTGAGTCTCACAAGATCTGATGGTTTTACAAGTGTCTGGCATTTCCCCTGCTTGCACTCACTCTGTCCTGCCACCCTGTGAAGAAGGTGCCTGCTTCTCCTTTGCCTTCTGCCATGATTGTACGTTTCCTGAAGCCTCCCCAGCCATGTGAGTCAATTAAACCCCTTTCCTTTATAAATTGCCCAGTCTCTGGTATTTCTTCATAACAGTGTGAGAATGGACTAATACAGATCGGATTTGCCATTCTTAACAAAGCACTTGCGAGGTGGTTGTGGCACAGTGACTGAGAGCATGGTCTCAGGGTCAGGTGGCCTGCCTCTGCTGCTTTGCTCCACCGCCATTTCTTAACTATGTAACCTTGGGAAGGTTGTAAAATATGATACGTGAAAATATGCTGTTATTCTTAGGCATTTTGGAGTATTTTCAAGATACAATGTAAACTTTTAATTTCAAAATAATGAAGAAAAATGTTTTAGCAAAGCAATATACTTTAGAGCCAAACAATAAAACTATAAGATAGTAAAATGCACTTCCGAATAAATATTTTAATAACTTCAACTGGGCATGGACATATCTTCTTGCTCATGTGGATATCTAGAAATTAAAATGCACTGTGATTTTTATAGGTGTCAGTTCAAAATTTTTCTGAGGAGAAGCAATTTTTAAACTGCATATTTGATTTGAAAACAACTCCAATTAGTTTATGGTTTTCTTTTAATGTTCAAAATAGAATTTCCCCAATAAAATATCCACTATGTTTCTATTATGAATGCAGCTATCATTTAGACACACAGGAAAGAATGATATCCACTAACTGTTTCACCCAGGAGCGTGTGACCTTTAATCAGGCGGTTTCATGGTCTTTTATTGCCTTAGCCTGTTTCCAGCATCATATGCTGATGAGTTGGGATCTTTAGGACTGTTTTCCTCTCATTCTGTAAGAACTGTTCACTGGGGTCTCAAAGTTGAGTGGGACTGAATATATAAGAGAGTCAAAGAATTACTGTATGTGATAGCCCTTGGAAATTATACCATGCTCATTATGTTGCCTTTGAAAGTTTCTGCTTCAAAGGAACTCCATAAGAAGGTCTCTTTGGCAGGCCAGAGGCAAAACTCCCTCAGTGAGATCCCTATCAACTGTCTATAGCAAACTTAATAGTATCTTGGTGTTCTAGCAAGATTCCAGGACAGGGATATTTACATTTAGTTAGAGTATGCCTTTTTTGAAAGCAAGTTGTAAATTATTTTTAGGTTGTCTTATATTTTGTGCCAAGAACAAAATATCCTAGAGTTTTCCCGGGATTAGGAATGGGTCATGAGAATCAGGATGTGCTAAGGGTGACTGATAGTACTTTGCAACTTCATGGGAAGAAAATATAAATTCTAACATAGCAAGAGTGCCTCCTTGTAATGTGGTTCATGGGTTCATACATACCAGTTTTCAATGCAAATATCAAATCATCAAACTCCTGGGACTCCTCATCAGCTATCAGCGACCCCTGGCCATATCCTCCAGAGGATGGGAATGTGGCTCCATTTTGTGGACTTGGCTTTAAATCAGGGCTGGCCTGACTGGCCTGTTGGAAGGATGCTCTCTCCCAGTCAGGCGGCACCTTTTTGGATTGGGATGGGGGAAAAAGAAATCATAATATGAATGCATACACATTCACTATGAAACCCATATGAACAATTGATCTCTGCCTTTCCTTACAAAGACCTTGTTAAAGGGTGGTGGCACTATTTTGAAACTAGACCTTTACTTATTTATAATTTTTTTTTGGTAGAGATGGAGTCTCACTACATTGCTCAGGCTGGTCTCAAACTTCTGGGCTCAAGAGATCCTGCCTCAACTTCTCAAAGTGCTATGATTACGGGTGTGAACCACCATACCTGGCCTTAAATTTTGGTGGGAGGATTGCTTGATCCCAGGAGTTAGAGACCCGCCTGGACAAGATGGTGAGACCTCCATATCTACAAAAAATTTTAAAATGTAAAAAATTAGTTGGGTGTGGTGGTGTGCACCTGTATTCCCAGCTACTCAGGAGGCTGAGGTGGGAGACTCACTTGAGTTCAGAAGTTCGAGGCTGCAGTGGGCTATGATCATGCCACTATGCTCCAGCCTGGGTGACAGAGAGACACCCTATCTCTACTAAAAAAACAAAAACAAAAACAAAACAACTTTAATTTTATCTTTATTCTTTAGAAAATTATGTCTCTCCCTGAGACAATTTAATCTGTGATTCTAAACAATGTCTCTATTTGAATTACTTGTAGATTTCTATGTTGTCATGTGTGGGGAATGAAAACTAATTTTTAACCCAATAAATACATTTTTTGGGAAGATGTGTACAAAGAAAACTCGGTTAAAAAATATAAGAAATGGAGACGAATCCTCCTAATCCTTTATCTAAAATGCCACACAGGATTTTAAATATAGTAGGTATCTATAAGGACATACTAAATTGAGAAAAATACTTTCATAGCATTCCTCCTTGTTTTGGATTGAATGATTAAAAAGATAGCTCTATCCTGGAATGATTAAATGTATTTACATCCCTCTAGGTTACTGATAAACAACCTCTTAATCCTTCTTTCCTATACTTTCCCTTCTCTGCATGGCTTTTTAGAATGTCTCTGACAGCACCTCACTGACAGCTGAATCAAGGCCAATTCTAAGCCTCTGAGGAATGCAGAGCACACTTCAGGCTCTGCTGTTGCACAACACCCAAATGAGCACCCAAGTGGTGGCTCTGGCCCAAGAATTGGACTGTTAACAGCTACTGCCTACCAACATAGGGTGTTCTGAGAGACAGAAAAGACACTTCATTTCTGAGAACAGCGATCTGAGAACTTTAGAAATGAACTTGAGAGGAAAAGATGAACCTTAAAAAATTTCACTAGGAAGTTGAACATCTAGACCAGCAGTGTCCAATAAAACTTTCTGCAGTGATACAAATGTGTTATATCTGTGTTCTCCAATATGGCAGCTACCAAACACATGTGGCTGTTGAGCACTTAAAATGTGGTGAGGGTGAATGATAAACTGACTCTTTAATGTTGCCTAATTTTAGTTTAAATTTAAATAGCCACATGCAGCTAATGGTTATTGTATTGGACAGTTCAGATCTAAACAAATGCTAGACTGAGCAACCATTCAAAAACATTTTAAGATTCATTTCTGAATTCTTGATCCTAAAAAATCCCTGTTTCCATTGGACCTGCTGTGATGAAATAAGTCTATTTTAAGAACTTTGGGGATAGAGAAGTCACACTAGATTTCCAAAAATTTAAGGATACTAAAGATATAGCTTGATTTTTAAAAACTGTACTTGAACTAATTCATTTTATAACTGAAATTTTGATCAAAATCCTTGGATCAAAATCCTTCATTTCTTTCACCCCCAGCACTTGAAAACCACCTTTCTACTCTGTTTCTGTTACTAGTTAATAATTCTGTATATTAAAATTTCTCATTAAAACTAAAAGTACATATAGTACTTGAATTGTGAATATTTACCTTAACTTTAACCTAACATAAGTAAAATTACTTTCCATATTGCTACAAAGGACAAAAGTTATCTCTGGGCAGGTAAGTTATCAGTCTATTGATCTATCTATCTACCTATCTCTCCATCCATCTATCTATTAATATAAACTGTTACCTTTTCAGACAGGTGTACCTTCATTTCCTGCCATTTTTCAGGAAGTAAACACAAATACTGTTTTCCTTGGCTCCTTAATATAAAGAGGGCAATACGAGCTCATAAAAAAATGGTAACCAAGCACATCTCGGACACTGCAGAAATTTTTAGAGGCCTTTGTTACTATCTCCTCCTGGCCAGAGGAATTCAGGGATGTTTTAAAATGTGAGCAGTGCCCCAGTGCTAGGGGCAGCATTACTGACAAGCTGGTGGCAATGGGATTCATGCACAGGAAATAAAAATGATGAGGACAGAATGCAGAGAGCAGTGGGAGGTAGATTTGTACAGAGGAAATCCTGGCTAGATTTTCCAATAGTGCTGCAGAAGCACTCTTCTGAGCTTTTTTTCTGAAATATTTTCTAGTATGTAAATTGAAAAGAAGTTTGGCTTAATTTCTTTTCTCTGTTTTTTGGGATTGAGGTAGTGAGTTGGAATGGGTGGAGGAAGAGAGCTATGAAAGTATTTTTAGGAAAAATAACATCTTAAGAACCATTTCCTTGGCAGACCCAGTCACTGGCATGTCAAATTAGAAATATTTTGAAGAAAGAAATGTCAAATTATACTCTATCTGATTTCCCAACACAAACTGCTGGTCAGTCTAGCTCACAGGGTGAGGAAGAGAAATAATTAGCTAATGGGTGTGACGCTGCAGTAAGGAAATCAAGTACCATAGGTCAGAAGATGTCAGTATGTAAGATTTAAAAATCACCTAGTGTCATTCATCTTGTACTCTTTACGAGGTAGAGAGCCTGTCAATGAGACACAGAGAGAGACAGAGAGAGAGAGAGAGAGAGAGAGAGAGAGAGAGACAGACAGACAGACAGACACAGAGAGAGACAGACAGACAGACAGAGACAGAGAGAGAATGAAAGGGCAAGGGCAGACACCTCCTCCATAGCACTGATGAGATTCTGAGTGGACTTGCTGATTTCCCCTCCAGCAGGAGGCATTCCACTCCCGGGCGTGAAAAAGGCTGTGCTGGGTCCAGGATGCCCATTCATTTCCACAGTGTAACTGGCCTTCATAGGGCAACACGTTTGGTTGTGTAAAATGAAATAAACCACGAAAACATAAAGTCCCTGAAAAAAAAAAAAAAAGAACATCAGTATGTCAAAGGCAGTCCTGCTACTGTAACTGAAGAATAAGCATGGTTGTATTGGTCCATTCTCATGCTGCTATGAAGAAATACCCAAGACCGGGTAATTTGTTTTTCTTTCTTTTCTTTTCTTTTTTTTTTTTTTTTGAGATGGAGTTTCATTCTGTCACCCAGGTTGGAGTGCAGTGGCACAATCTTGGCTCACTGCACCTCTGCCTCCTGGGTTCAAGTGATTCTCCTGCCTCAGTCTCCCGAGTAGCTGGGACCTCAGATGTGTGCCACCACACCTGGCTAATTTTTATATTTTTAGTAAAGACAGAGTTTCATTATGTTGGCCAGGCTGGTCTTGAACTCCTGACCTCATGTGATCCACTCACCTTGGCCTCACAAAGTGCTGGGATTACAGGCGTGAGCCACCGTGCCCAGCCAAGACTGGATAATTTATAAAGAAAGAGGTTTAATTGACTCACAGTTTCACATGACTGGGAAGGCCTCAAGAAACTTGTAATCATGGTGGAAGGCACCTCTTCGTAGGGTGGCAGGAGAAACAATGAGTGCAAGGAGGTGGGAATGCCAGACGCTTATAAAACCAAGAGATCTCATGAGACTCACTAATTATCATGAGAACAGCAGGGAGGAAACTGCCTCCATGATCCAATAATTTCCACCTGGTCCTGCCCTTGACACATGGGGATTATTACAATTCAAGGTGAGATGTGGAGAACACAGAGCCAAACCATATCATTCCGCCCCTGGACACTCCCAAATCTCATGTCCTCACATTTCAAAACACAATCATGTCCTTCCAACAGTCCCCCAAAGTCTTAACTCATTCCAGCATTAACCCAAAAGTCCAACTCCAAAGTCTCATCTGAGACAAGGCAAGTCCCTTCCGCCTCTGAGCCTGTAAAATCAAAAAGCAAGTTAGTTGCTTCCTAGATACAATGGGGATACAGACATTGCATAAATACACCCATTCCAAATGTGAGTAATTGGTCAAAACAAAGGGGCTACAGACTCCATGCAAGTCCAAAATCCAATAGGGCAGTCATTAATCCTTAAAGTTGCAAAATTATCTTTGACTCTATGTCTTACATCCAGGTTCATGCTGATGCAAGAGGTGGGTTCCCACGGCCTTGGACAGCTCCACCTCTGTGGCTTTGCACATTACAGACCCCCTCCCAGCTGCTTTCACAGGCTGGCTTTGCGTGTCTGTGGCTTTTCCAGGTGCATGGTGCATACTGTTTGTGGATAAACCATTCTGGGATCTAGAAGATGGTGGGCCTTTTCTCACTGAGGCAGTGCCCCAGTGGGGACTCTGTGTGGGGGCTCCAACCCCAATTTCCCTTCTGCACTGCCCTACCAGAGGTTCTTTATGAGGGCTCCACCCCTGCAGCAAACTTCTGCCTGGGTGTCCAGGCATTTCCATATACCCTCTGAAATCTAGGCAGAGGTTCCCAAACTCAATTCTTGCCTTCTGCACACCCACAGGACCAGCAACATGTGGAAGCTGCCAAGGTTGGGGGCTTGCACCCTCTGATGCAATAGCCTGAGATGTACCTTGGCCCCTTTTAGTCATGACTGGAGCAGCTAGGACACATGGCACACAGCAGGGAGGCCCTGGACCAGGTCCAGGATACCATTTTTCTCTCACAGGCCTCTGGGCCTGTGATGGGAGGGGCTGCGGTGCACGCCCTGGAGATATTTTCCCCATTGTCTTGGCAATTAACATTTGGCTTCTCATTACTTATGCAAATTTCTGCAGGTGGCTCGAATTTCCCCCCAGAAAATGGGTTTTTCTTTTCTACTGCATCGTCAGGCTGCAAATTTTCCAAACTTTTATGCTTTGTCACGTCTTGAATGCTCTGCTGCTTAGCAATTTCTTCCACCAGATAATCTAAATTAACTCTCTCAAGTTCAAAAGTTCCACAGATTTCTAGGGAGGGGGTAAAATGATACTAGTCTTTTTGTTAAAGCATAGCAAGGGTCACCTTTACTCCAGTTCCCAACAAGTTCCTTGTCTCTATCTGAGACCACCTCTGCCTGGATTTCATCGTCCTCATCACTATCAGCATTTTGGTCAAAGCTATTCAACAAATCTCTAGGAAGTTCCACACTTTTCCACATTTTCCTGTCTTCTTCTGAGCCCTCCAAACTGTTCCAACCTCTGCCTATTACCCAGTTCCAAGGGCGCTTCCACATTTTTGGATAGCTTTATAGCAGCACCCCACTCTCTGAGGTACCAATTTACTGTATTAGTCTGTTCTCACACTGCTATAAAGAAATACCTGAGACTGGGTAATTTATAAAGAAAAGAGGTTTAATTGACTCAGTTCCACGTAGCTGGGGAGGCCTCAGAAAACTTACAATTATGGCAGAAGACATCTCTTCACAGAGAGGCAGGAAAGAGAATGAGTGCAAGCAGGAGAAATGCTAGATGCATATGAAACCATCAGATCTAATGAGACACACTCACTATCATGAGAACAGCATGGTAAACTGCCCCCATGATCCAACTACTTCCATCTTGTCCTGCCCTTGACACATGGGGATTATTACAATCCAAGGTGAGATTTGGGTGGGAACACAGAACCAAACCATACCAATGGTTGAAAGCATCACTGATTTTCCACAAGCATTCTTCAAATTCTACTAAAAGCTGAGAATTTACAGAACATGTTAGGAGTCTAGCAAGCGACCATGGCAAATTCTGAATGTCACAAAAAATTTAGTCAATGTAATTTAGGAAAACTGACCTCTCACTAACAAATCTTTGTTTTTTTTTTTTTTTTGAGACAAAGTCTTGCTCTGTCACCCAGACTGGAGTTCAGTTAGAGTGCAGTGGTGCAATCTCAGCAGTGGTGCTACCTGCCTCCTGGGCTCAAGCGATACTCCTACCTTAGCCTCCCCTGTAGCTGGTACCACGGGCATGTTTCACCATGCTCGGCTAGTTTTCTATTTTTATTTTTTGTACAGATGGTGTTTTGCCATGTTGCCCAGGCTGGTCTTGAATTTATGAGCTCATAAGATATGCCCACCTTGGCCTCCCATAGGGCTGGGATTACAGGTGCAAGACACTATGCCCTCAAATTCTTCTCTTGGTAAAAACTTAAGCGAAGCTGAAATCTAGCTCTATTAATACATGAAAACAGAATTGCAGAAGTATATCTGATTAGCCATGTACATTTTGTTTTAGAACGGAAACTTCTTTCCTTCCAAAAAAGTACCATATTTTCCCATCTATTTCACTTATTTCCATTTTTTTCTTAGCAAAATGCATAAACTGGGGTACAAATAGTGATCCATTCACATTGTAGATTTCTGGAAGGGCAGCATTAATCAAGCCTCCTGATTTCATTTGTATATCTCACCTACCTATCTCATTTGAAAATAGAATCACTGGGTAGGGACTCAGAGGAATTCAGTAGATTGCTTAATATTTGGCATGCCTTGCCTCACAGTAAATGTTACGTAAGGATAAAGCTAATGCTAATGCGTGCATTCTTAAAGAACTGCTGGCCCTTTAAATTCTTTTGCGACCCAGTCAAATTCTTGACAATTGCTCTGCTTTTGTCACAGATAGCAACTCAAAATTTGTATTGCTGTTCCTGACATCGCCTACACTAGCTCTCCTTCATGGTCTCTACAAAGGATCTATTGTATACTTCTAATGGTATGTCTATAAAGCTTGGTAATTGTGACCTTTATGCTCAGCCAATAAAATATGTTAAATTGTGACTCTTGTATCTATTCATCCTGGTGCGTATGTTTCGGAAGCAAGTAAGAATCTCAATTAAATAGTTACTAAAATTATTAAATTAATACATAAAAATAAAAGCAAGGCATTCAGCTTATTAAAGAAGAAAATGAGTTAACATCAAGATTTTTCAGAAAACATGAATAAGTATCTTCATTTTGTGAAAAATGGCATTCTCCCATGGTTCCTAACATTTCTGGGAGTGTAGAAGCAATAATTTTCATGTGGGCCTGAAACTTACATCTGTTGATATAATCATAAAAAGTCTGTTAGAAAATACCCAGGACCTAAGAATTACAAACAACTTTTATAAAAGTGAAATTAGAGGGCAATGCTCAAGGTATGTAGGCTAGCGTTTGATTTCTGCTGCCATTTCTGGAATACTATTATAATTTAGTCCTTTCTCCCCTTTCTACTCGAATGATCCCTGCTTGGGTTGGCATCTAATCTGTATTGTTAAAAAATATGTTTTAAAATCAGTGGTTTATCTGCTAAAAATACTTTTAAGTGTAACTGCTCTAACCATGATAGAAAAGCAAACAAACATGTGTTTCCCTTTGAATTAGAGTTGTTTGTTTTTTTGGAAACAATAATAATATTCTAAATTGTGTACGATAATAAGTGAATTAGTTTCATGTGCAAAGGACATCATGAACATTAGCAGAAACAAATCTTCCTGAAAATACTCACACACATCCAAAATTTTTCTTGTACAATAAACTTTTCACATGGGTATGACCTAATTACATTGGCTACAGCAATAGACAAAACAGGAAAAAAATAAAACTGTCAGCCTTACAAATTGTGCAAATGTTACTGATTTATTTCAGGATTTCTCTCAGTGTTGTGAAGTGATAGGGTAAAATCTAGATCGGGAAACAAAATCCATGCTTTAAAATCCATCTCTAAGGACCCATTTGTTAAAACAGTGTATTCTCCCTCTTGTTTGTTTTTATATCTAGCCTTTTTTGCTTCAGGAAAGGACCTGCCTGCTGAAATTAACTTGCATGTGAAAGCTGCATTTTTTTTCTTAAAAGCATAGAAATATACAGTAAATATTGTGAATCTTTGAGATGTGCTGCAGTAAACACAAATGCTTAAAATGGAAAGAAAAGAATGTTTAAATGCGTATCGTATGACATTTGCCTGTGTCCAGCCCAAGCTGGGCAAATATAGAAAATGAACTTTCATTATCCAAAGTACTCAGCTGTGGAGGTTTCTGACCTCAGGATAAAAACAAGTCCCCGTTCCAAACACTGCACGTTAAATCTCAGGCTCCCTTTTGTATGCCAGTCTGTGAAAGAATTATAAGAGAGAATCTGGATTCTCAATTATTTAATCCAAGATTGCTGATCACCCACTATGTGCATTGCCAAGCACTGAGATGTAAATATAAAATATTTGGCTCCTAATCTCAAGTTACTCACAAATACAACAATAGCTTAACTGTTTACAATATAACAGCTTAACTGTTTTAGAAGCAGGACCTATATAATTCATCTGTTCTTCCTATTCTTTACCTAGTGAAAGCTGACAGGGAAGGGAATTCTTTCTATGCATTATGATTTTGATTATTTTGTTGGTTCTCCTACTGCAATCATAAAAAATGCTTTCAAAAGTCTTTAGTTAGATTGGGCTTAGTGGCTCATGCCTGTAATCCCAATGGCTTGGGAGACCAAGATGGGAAGGTCACTTGAGACCAGGAGTTTGAGACTAGCCTGGGCAACCTAGAGACCCCATCTCTACAAAAAATAAAAAAGAAATTATCCAGGCATGTAGCACACACCTGCTATCCCAGCTACTTAGGATGCTAAGCAGGAGGATTGCCTGAGCCGAAGAGGCTGAGGCTGCAGTGAGCCATGTTTGCATCACTGCATTGCAGCCTGGGTAACAGAGCCAGAACCTGCCTCTAAAAACAAACAAGAAAATATCTTCAGTAATATCTGGATTGACCATACACACTATTGATGGTAGCAATGGCCCATCTGGAGTGGCTGCTGTGGAGAAGCTGGCTGCAAAAGGGGAGGTATGGCTGGGCTTTGAACTCCATAGAGCTGGTGGGGGCTGGCAGAAGACAGAAGCCCTGACCTTTTGGGTACCACTGCAGCCACCCAAGCTGCAGCTGCAGACCTGGGCATATCTGCACTCTCAAGGGCCCAGGAAGCCCCCTGCTGCCCCTGCAGGCTCAGAAGTGCCTGCTCCCACTGCCTGGCCTCTCCACACTCCCAGTGCCTGCTCCAATCTCAGAGCAAAGTTGAGGCCAAGCCCAGGCACAGTTGCAACCCAGCCAGGTATACACACACTCAGGGCAGCACTGACATACTATCCCCCTGCTGCCTTGACCCCTTCCAGACTTAGAATGCCAATGAACATGGGAAGGAGGCTGAGTGGGGCTGAGGGCAGCTAAGCACTGGCCTGCAGGCTCCCCTCTGTACAAACGGCCTGGGCATTATGAACAGTGGCAGCAGGCAGACAGGCTCTGGAGTACAGGGGGAAGGTCCCTGTTGAGGCCCCAACTTTAAGTTGGGGAAGGCCTGAAGCCTAGGGACCAGGCTGTCAGTCCTGCAAACTGGAGTGAGAACTTATGGTGCTTTTCCTCGGCCTGCCCATGGCCACCCATGAACCAATCAGCATGCACTTCCTCCCTCTGAAGCCCATAAAAACTCCAGACTCAGCCAGACTTGAGCACTTGATGGGATGACCTGCCTGCGGAAATAAGCTACCTACTTTGTTGTCTCCTCTCTGCTGAGAGCTGAGCAGACATAGGGACGACCAGCTGCGGAGAGGAGCACTGTGAGTCTCCTCTGAGCTCTACCACTCAATAAAGCTCCTCTTCACCTTTCTCACCTTCCACTTGTCTGCATACCTCCTTCTACCTGGGCATGGGACGAGAACTTGGAACGTGCCGAATGGCAGGGCTGAAAGAGCTGTAACACACACAGGGCTGAAACACACCACTTCCTTGCCATATTGCAGGCAACAAGGAGAGAAGAGCTGTGGCTCCTTGGGGATCCTAGACCTAGGAGTGCCCCAAGCCAGGGCAGTGACACCCTCTTTGGGGCTCTGCAGTTCCTGGCATTTCCAAGCTTCTGGGCATGACCATGTTCCCTGGTGCCAGCCATGGAATCCACTTGTGGGATGCCTAGTCCAGCCACAGCCTCACAGAGAGCCAGTGCCTGTGGCGGTGTCTGGAGCTGCCGGTTCCACCACTGTGTGCAGTGGCCAGACCCCATACTTGCTCATTCACACATCCCTCGCCACTCCACCCGCCCTCGGCAGGCATGGGATCCAGGCCAGTAGCATGAGCCAAGCGCAGTCTGCCAGGCTGAGCAGGCCCAGTGGGCCTGAGCAAAACTCACACAAAGGCATCACTGGCCACAGAGGTTTCCAGTTGGCAAAGTGAAACCCCAAGGATCCCGTAACACTATGACCAATTCTGTATTTCTTTGATTCAAGAATTTAAACTTATTAGCAAACATTCAGTGAGACACAAATGAAATCATAATAGTCTAAAGGAGTTAATAAATGTTCTTGACATCATCAAGGAGTAAAATAAGTACAGGAGATTCTGGACGATTATCTCAAAAATTTTTATCAGTTCCATATGAGATAGGAAAGAATCAGTATTACCATTGTACAAATTTAACCAGGAAGTGGGGTGGGAAGAAGTGGTTAAAACAGCAAAGAGATTAAGCTGGGCTTTACAGTCTTTTGAGACCTTTTTACAAGTTCTCTAAGGTTCAACAACTCCTAGTTGAAAGACATCTTCAGATTTCAGATGAGTTCTCCAAATCAATGTGGATCCCTGAGACAATGTGGAATAAGGGACTCAGAGGAATGAAACTTCCATTCAAATTATGCTCTCTTCATCTCAAAAATTACAAATTTGGGATTAAAAAAGGAAGACCTTCCTTTAAGCTGTAACCTCCTAGAAAGTAAGAGGCCATGTCCAGTTTACTGTTTTATTTATTTATTTTTGTTTATAGTACGGTCCCTGACATGCACGAGTTTAGGAAATACTTGTTAAATAAGGGATTATGGCTTTTAATTTCATTAGAGGGACAGAGTAGGAAGGGGTAGGGACAGTCATGGGTCTGAGGGATGTGTTGGTTTTAGTCCTCTAATTCCATCACCACTATAGCCAGGTATTTCTCTAGTTGTTCAATACAACTTTTGTTTCGGCTTAGTCTTTCTGTTGCAACATGTAACATGTGTCATGGCTTCATGGGAGAATGAAGCATCCCCTCCTGAACAGGTCAATGCTCTTCTGGGTTGGTGTCTCCCTGGAAGTATGGTCACTTTGTGCTGAGCCCTCAGGTGACATCCTGGCTATCTGGCTTTTCTGCTGAAACTGAGTTTGCATACTGCCATGCTCTTTCCCATGGCTACATCTCCTTAGAGGGCCTGTTGCTTTTGCTGTCTCCTTGGCAGACACCCCTGGGAAGTCTTTGTGATCTCTTATTTCTGGATTCAAACAGCTCTTGGGCTGCTGACCTACAGCTGTTTTGCATCACCAATGACTTAGCAGCAAAGATAACAGATATTGTGCCAGTGACAGAATTGAAAAAAACAAATATGTACAGTATTTCTGCATTTGTATATTTTTCAGGTGTGTGAAGAGTAGGCATTTAATCTCTAATTGCTTCATCTTTAAAAACTACTCTTAGTTTTTTTTTGAGACGGAGTCTCGCTCTGTCGCCCAGGCTGGAGTGCAGTGGTCGGATCTCAGCTCACTGCAAGCTCCGCCTCCCGGGTTCACGCCATTCTCCTGCCTCAGCCTCCCGAGTAGCTGGGACTACAGGCGCCCACCACATCGCTCAGCTAGTTTTTTGTATTTTTTGGTAGAGACGGGGTTTCACTGTGTTAGCCAGGATGGTCTCGATCTCCTGACCTCGTGATCCATCCGTCTCGGCCTCCCAAAGTGCTGGGATTACAGGCTTGAGCCACTGTGCCCAGCCTACTCTTAGTTTTTACATTTAAAATTGCTTTTGTTGATGGTCTTATTTATAATACTGCTTTTGGTGATGGTCTTATTTATAATAAGAATCCACAATCTAACTGTGTATTACATACATGGAAAAAGGAAACAAGTGAGTTCATCTTGATAGCTATAGGTTAGTACAACTGAAATATTTGGAAATCTATGTAAGCAATTTTGCTCAAATGCTTTTTAAAATATTTGCATGGTTTAAGTAACTAGTATTCACCATGGGTTTGTCAAATTCTTCTATAATTCCTTAATAACTTAGGGGACACTATCTATTCAAAACTAGTAGAGAGAATAAAAGAAGTCTGCTGGATTCAGACATGTCTATCATTAAATACCTAGGCAGCAGACCTTCACTTTTAAGGTTTGGACAGATGTCTATTCTAAATTTTGCAATTCCTAGGAACAACAATTTTGCAGTTTTTGAATTATAAATATCCAGTATATGGACAAGGTATTCTTCTTTTTATATGCCAAGGTTTCTATCTGCAATTTAAGAATATATTTCTCTGTGTGCCACTTATGGACATAAGAAACATTAGGTTAGAGTCTCTTAGTGGTAAATACCCATAAGTCAAAAGGTAAGTATTAGGACATGCTTCAGTAATCTCATCTCCAGATAATATGATCCCTGTTCTTCAACCTTTCCTTTTGAGCCTATTTTACAGTGCTTTGTCTCCGACACTCTCAATATTCTTCATGTTTCTGTTAAGTTTCAAAGCATGGAATGCTAATCAGTCATGATAGGACTGATCAGGAGCCAGACTATTTCTGACAAGATAGAAGGAACTGAAAAGTGAGTTTTTAACAGATTACAAGAATCCAAACTCCCTTACCCCACTAACCCTGCTTGGACAGTTCCTAGATTTAAAAATTTTCCAAAGTACAAATCTGGGTAGTTGGATTGCGGGGTAGAGAAGATTGGAGGTGGTCAAACGGTATTGAGGTGGGACTTAATAACACAGAAAAGGTTTGGCATCCAAGGATAATTTTTTAAAAAGTTTTAATAAAAAGTGGAGGAAAGAATTGAGTTGGTATTATCTTTCAATAGGAATTTTTTTAAAAAATTATAAAAATACCACATTGTGCTGTAATAAATAAGATTATTTCTTTAAATCTTGTTATAAGTAATCTTAAATATAGTTTTGGTCAGTGTCCTTTAAATTACCTTTTTGAAAACAGGCCTTAAGAGTTTAGCCTTCAGATATCCTTCTCATTGTAGAGATCAGCGTAATTGTTTGGCCAGTGATAGGTGACCAAAGAACAGTGTTGATGATGATGAAAGGGGAAAATTGGATGACCCAGTTCCAACAAAAATAAGGGAGGAGAAGGGATCACTTTGCTGTAGAAGCTAAATTAAATTTCATACATGTTTGAGGTGAAAACATGTGAGATATTTTAAGTACCCCACTGAAGATGAAGAGAGAAGGCCATGTTAGAATGCGAGTGTAGAAAATAGCTGTGTAGTGGTGAAAAGCTGAAGCCACATGGGTGTATGACTTTTTAAGGGAAGACACTTTATAAAGAAAGAAAGCTGAGTGCTCAGGATTAAACACAGCTGGAGGACATGAACAGGAAGAAGAACCAGTGAAGTAAACAAGGAACAACTGACTGGTCAGGCAAGTCAGATTAAGGACAGCCACAACTATATCAGGGAAGCCAAGGGACAATTTTGTTCCTGGAGAATGAGGTGTTCCACATTGTCAAAACAGACATCAGGGAGAAAGAGAAACAGGCATTTGTTCATTTCAGAAGTAACTGATGTCTCTGGAAAAAAACCACAATTACAATAGAGAGAGTGGTGAGAATAGGCTGAACTATGTAATATGTACTAGTGTCAAAAAAAGGTGTCAGGTTACGGGAATAATCCGACTTGGTCCATTAAATCAGCCAGTTTGATAACTACATGTTAACACTTGACGGGATTATTTTACTCCTTCTAACCCATCCATTTCAATCATTATTTTCCTTATTCAGAGCAAAAGACTATATAGCACAGAATTAAATGCCTTTAAAATACAAACTGAATTCAGGTGTTCCATTTGAAGAGCAATACTGAATGCACACTGCAAACTTCACGTTCTCTGCAATGCAAGACTAGTGCGGTGTGCTTTCCTGCAAATGAAACGCCTTATCTCACACCAACATCCCTTCTAGAGATGCCCAATTTTTGTACTCTTGACTTATTCTTGTCCCACAAGCTGCTGAAGGGAGTCAGTCTGCCAAGATACATATATACCGGGCTTCTAAAGCTTTTATATTGCTTTTAACAGGAAAAAAAAAATCTCAAAAACTTTAAATAAATTATTGACTTCATTATAATGTAACTAAATATCAAAGATGACCTAAATGGCCTTGTTTTAGAAACATTCTCATGTGCATACATTCCAAGACAATGATAGAGTCCATGCAGACTCTTATAGAAATGTGCAACTTCACATGCTATGCTCTGTGGTACTGAAAGACACAGGTGTAAATTATGCCCCAAAGAGATAAGAGGTTTGTCAATAAAGCGGGCGTGGTGGCTCATGCCTGTAATCCCAGCACTTTGGGAGGCTGAGAGGGGCAGATCACTTGAGGTCAGGAGTTCGTGACCAGCTTGGCCAACATGGTGAAACCCTGTCTCTACTAAAAATAAAAAATTAGCCGGGTGTGGTGGTGCACACCTGTAATCTCAGTTACTTGGGAGGCTGAGGCACAAGAATTGCTTGAACCCAGGAGGCAGAGGTTGCAGTGAGCCAAGATGGTGCCACTGCACTCCAGGCTGGGCAACAGAGCGAGTCTCCATTAAATAAATTTAAAAAAAGTTTACCAATACAATTGGCAAAATGACAAATTCTGGTTAGTCTCACTAGTGGATAAATATTCATTGAGATATCATACTTCTTGGAATTTTTGCATTTATGGATTTGAGATAATACAGCATCCAAACAGAAATAAATATTGTAATAATTCCAGCATATATAGTGTCAAAAGATTATGTTATTATTTTCGAATACTCTTTTCTGATGACGGTTTAGTAGAAACAAATCATTATATATTTTTGTTGCTATTTTCTTATCAGTGAAACAAGGGCCCTAGCAGTTCTCTAAGGATGTTCTATAGAATCACTGATTTATTAGTAAAATGCTAAGACTCAATGGATGTTTTAATTTAAAAAAATAAAAATTTAAAAGCAAACCAAGTTCAAATTTATTGCAGAAGGAGAAACAAGAAAGAAAGAAAATACAGAGAAGCCCCCCAAAATTGATATCAAATTTTAGCATTCAGAAATAACCACTCCAGCTTGGATATAAACTTTTGTAAAATTACAATTTCTACAGAAGGTTTTTTTTTTTTTTCCCTCCAACCCGTTAATTATGTAATGAGATGCTTTCATATGTAAGCACTTTTTTGGAATAAGAGCTGAAGGTTGGATTTATGGTTGGGCAATCACTAGGGTAACCTCAGATATTGGTTTGCTTGTGACAGTCCTGGTTTGCCTGGGATTCTTGGGTTAGCCTGTTGTCTCAGCATTTTTATTAACATCACCCCATTTCATTCAACCGGCAATGACAGTGAGTTATAAGGCAAACTAGTAATTGCTTGCTAAGGGACCAGTATCGTAGAAGCCATCCTATTTGATACAGCAGGACTAGCAACTTTATCCTTATATAAATCCAGATTCTAACCAGCTCTTTTAAATGAGGATGGTCTGCAATTTAAGTTCTCTTAACCATCTTTGGTTCATTCACTGAGTAAATACTAATAGCTAAGGGTCCACCTGGTAATGCACTGTAAGCTCCTTGCAGACAGTGAACAGAACAGACTTGGTCTTACCTTCAAAGTATTTCATGGCCACTCATGTAGTCTAATGATTGAAATTCTACCAGGAGTTCCTCTGATCCCTGAATCTCAGACCACTGCTTGAATAGGAAAACAGTAAAGTGGATGATGGGTCCAAGTGAAGGCTTTGCCTACATTTAGGGAAATTCTTCTAAATTTTTTAATCTTTCCTCAACAAAATAATGTTGTATATCATTCTTTAAAAGTTTTTGAGTGTCTACTATATTGGAAACTCTGTGAATGCATAAAAGGATGTAAAATATATGGTACCTGCCTCAAAGAGCTACACTCAGTTAAAATATGAGGCATATGAAGCCTAACTCAGTTAAAATATGAGGCAGTTAAAAATATGAGGCATATGAATACAGTTAAGTCCTGTGGCCTAGAATGTCTGCCATGATGTGGGTCCACACTCCTGAATTACTTTCCCAACAGAAAATTTTCATCTTTATCAAGAGCAAGTAAGTTTTAGATGAGGTCCTGTATCACCCCATCTTGTGATGAAAGTCAAATGGAAAACAAAGGGCTGGGTACAGTGGCTCAAGCCTGTATTCTCATTACTTTGGGAGGCTGAGGCAGGAGGATTGCTTGAGCCCAGGAGTTCAAGGTCACAGTGAAAAGAAAAGAAAAAAGGATAATAGAAAAGGAATAACAAGAATTTCATACATGTATTTATTCTATAGCCAATTTTTCATAACTCAGTTTCTGGTAGTGCCACTTTTAACTGCCATGACCTCAAATCAATCTTTTTTTAAAAAGTACATTTTTTAAACAGAGCATTTCTTTTTCTTAGACCATAACAAAGAAAATCGGCAAAATGACTATTATTTCTACTTCTAAAGGAAATGGAGTGATCAATTCTTGTAATCGGTAACTTGACCAAAAAAATCCAAATAAGGATTTTAGTCCAGCCCCAAACTTAATTTTCTTCATTGAAAATAGCCAGTCTCTTGTAAAGAACAGGATGGTTTAAAGTCTGATATCTTGGAATGAATCTCAGCTCTGCTGCTTGCTAATTATTATTATGTGTACCTATATTTTATTTATATGAACCTCAGTTTTTTAAATCTGGGAAATGGGAATTTCAGTACCAATTACTTCCATGGATTTTTATGAGTCTCAAATAAAATGTACCATATATATTTGTAAGCTGTAGATCAAATTTATAAAGAAAGGTGATACTGTTATTTTTACTACAAAAAGAATTTGCACAAAGTCGATCTCATTCTTAACCTGGTTGATTGATTTCTTTGTACAGCACATTCCTACCAGTTGAGGTGGCCTGCCACAAGGCTGTCTTCCGAGAAATAACGTAACATTACAAGGCCAAGCAGGATCTTTGTGGTTGAATATTTTACACGGCTAAGAATCACTTCTTTCTCAGAACTGGTAGAGAACGCAAACCAAGGTGCTGTTCTGCCTTAAGTGTAGGTCTAAATACAAGTATTGACCACCTTCCTTAAGGCATTTGCAGCTCTTTTGATTCACCAATAAGGTTTATTCTTTATTGAGTCATTTCAGAAAATGGTAGGGGGTAATGGGGGAGGTGTTAATGTTTCAGTGGTTCCCTAATACCTTCGGAATAGAGAACATAATTTTGTAATTTGGCTAATAAAGCTTCTGTGGTTTGGTCTTCATCTGCCACCACTCCCTGCCTCAGAATCTCCACTGCAGGTGTACTGAACAAGGCCACCCACTGCCTCAGATTCCCCACTCCAAGCATACTGAAACATCCATACTTTCAATTCATCAAGATGTGCTGTGCTTCTCCTTAGGTTTGCCCCATGGACTTGTGGTTCCCTCTGCTGCTCTTCCCTAACTACCTGCTAATCCTACTTATCAGTTAAGTATCAACTTCCTCCAGGGTGTGGAGATGCTTCTCTGGCCACCCCACCACCCCATACTGCGTTAGGTAACCTAATACTATACTCTGCCCACGCCCTGTTGACAGCCCTTATTATGCTGTACCCTAATGTCACATCATTGCCCATCAACTTCTTCAAGCAAGAAAGCTGGATTTCTGCAATGTCATAGGCCAGCACGGTGCCCTGCAAATAGCAAGTTTTTCATAAATAGTTGTTGGGTAGATGAGCGAATATATGAACTCTAGAAAAGCCTGTATTGCCTGGGGCCTAGAAAAACAAGGGCAGGAAGAACCAGATTCCCTATAGGAACAGCTTCTATGAATTAAAAGCTCACTCTTAACTAAGAAATGGGTCGAATTATATCATCTATGCCATAATACATCTTTCCAGAAATTCTGAAATACTTAAATTGGGATGCTTTATTTGCAAGCTGCTCCTATGACTCAGATCCCTAGTAAATAAGGGTATGAAGGTATGTAACCACAGATTTTATAGGCTGGGACTAAAAACACCTATATTTGGAAGGGATGAAAGGCATATTACAGGAAAGGCAACAAAAGCTGAACTCTGTGTGTATGTATGCATGTGCATGTTTAAAACCCCTGGGAATATATGTAAAAGCATGTCAAATTTTACTATTTTATAGCATTAAAATAATTTTAATTTTAGTACACAACGCAGTGTCTATGTAGAAAAACAAAATTTTCCTTTTTTCTTTTTCTTTTTTGAGATGGAGTCTAACACTATCTCCCAGGCTGAAGTGCAGTGGCACGATCTTGGCTCACTGCAACCTCTCCCTCCAGTTCAAGTGATTCTCCTGCCTCAGCCTCCCAAGTAGCTGGAATTACAGACCTGTGCCACCACACCCAGCTAATTTTTGTATTTCTAGTAGAGATGGGGTTTCACCATGTTGGCCAGGCTAGTCTCAAACTCCTGACCTCAAGTGATCCGCCCACCTCGGCCTCCCAAGAAAAAGAAAATTTTCTAAAATTAAAAAATTAAATCCCAAATTTCCAATTTTGGTTTTCTTTAGGTAGTTTTGCAAGTCTTTCATTCAGAGAGTTATTTGTACCTTGATTTTAAATTTTACCACTCTTAGAACATACATTTTATAAAATTAGTCTAATATAGGTTGTAATTTTTAGAACAAATAAAACTTTGGGATTTATAAGACAAAGAAATAAAATCTTCATATTCTCTGAAAAAATAATCTTAACATAAGGAAACATTCTAGGTCTGTATGAGGAAATGATTGTACAATTAATAAAAATAATTCATTAATATTTATTTACACATCATTAGTGAAAATAGTGAATCTATATGTTCCTCCCCATGGCAAAAGGATGATTGTGATCCTTTATATGATTTGTCAATCATAGCAAAGTCTGGGCACAAAGAAGCAGTACAGGCAGTTGGGCACAGTGGCTCACGCCTATAATCTGAGCACTTTGGGAGACCCAGGCCGGCAGGGTGGGGATCACTTGAGCCTTGCAGTTTGAGGCTAGCCTGGGCAACATGGTGAAACCCTGTCTTTACAAAAAATACAAAAAATTAGCCAGGTGTGGTGGTGCACACCTATAATACCAGCTACCTGGGAGGCTGGGAAGGGGTGATTGCTTGAGCCTGGGGGGTTGAGGCTGCAGTGAGCCATGATCAGGCCACTGCACTCCAGCCGAGGTGACAGAATGTGTCTTTAAAAAAACAAAAAAACAAAAAAAAGAGAAAGAAACAGCAGGCCATTCCTTTAAAATATATGACCCAGAAAAAACAGAGTTCTCTGTGCTTGCCTACTTTTCTTCTCCTGAAGAATCAAGACACTTATCTTCCCAGTTTACATGCTATTTCCTCTTCCTTACAGATTTTACACATGTGTGAAATTAATAGGCTTGATATAGTAGCAGTTAGGTAATTTTCATTTTATTAAATTATTAGTTTATGGAACTGAAGTCAGTGGCATACTGAGGATTTCCTTTTTTTTTTTTTTTTTTTAGAGCATAGCTACACTTTTGGAAAAGGGCACCCTCTTGGTACTAAAAGCACAGTTATTGCCTAATTAATGATAGGTATATTTCTTTAATACACTGTGTGATGGGGTAACTTCTGTATAAAATCCTGACAAATTAAGTGCTGAATTAAAAACATACTTATGGCAGTAGCAAATCAAAGTTACTCGGACTCACAAAAGTTTAAGATATAAGAACCAGCACACAAAAGAGGAAAGGATTTCTATCTCATTGCATTTCTATATGTGTCACACACTATATCAGGGTCTTTGTAACATTGTTGTCCATATCTTCCAACAGTCCAATGAAGTAGGCATTACCATCCTTCATCCTAGGAGCCTTCAGAGAGGGTCAGTAACTTCTTCAAGTACATTGTTCTCCTTAGCAAGCTCAGAAACCTGAATGTGAGGTGGCTGGAAGCACAAGGATATTTGTAGTTCCCTTCTATTTCAGCAGTGGAGTAGCTTAGGATAGTGGCAAAGTCCAGGGTGGGACCAGAGGTGTGGGTAGTAGAGGTGGCATTCAGTAATGCAGTAATGAGCAGGAGAGTGCCAGATGAATCATCTATAGATGTTGAGTCACCAGGATGGCCCAGGACACCTAGTGTGACCCCTTCTCTCTCCTCCCTCAGCCCCAAATCCAATCTATCACCAAGTCTAGTCAATATCACCTCAGAATTAACTCTTGAACCTCCAACTTCTCTTCAAGTACATTGCTAATATGCTAGTTGAAAACACAATAATCATTTAAGTCTTTACTACCTACATAACGAACCTGCACATGTACCCCTAAACCTAAAAGTTAAGAAAAAGAAAACACCATGATATCACACCTTCACTCAGACAAAAATCTCCCTATCAGCTCACTCCCTAGTCTCTTCCCTTCCTCTCCTACAATAATTCTCCATAATAGAAGATGCAACGTCACTACCTATAACACTTTTATGATTACCGCTACTTTCAAGATGAAAACCTAAATCTTTGCTTGTCTTATAGGCCTCTGCATGACCTACATTCTGCCCACTTTTTCAAGGTCATCATTACACCTCCTTCACTGTCCACGTCTAGCTCCACTCATCTGATTTCAAGTCTCCACCTCAGTGCCTTTGCATGTTCATTAACTCAGTCATTCCATGAATATTTATCATGCAGGTGCTGCCCTCTCCCCCTCACATGCTGCTCCCTTTGGCTGGAATACTATTCTTGAATGGATAGTCCCTCCTGGGCCTGGTGCCACCTCGTCAGCCATCTGATTTCACTTCCTCAGGAATTCCCCCAATTAGATGGCATTTTTCTGTTTATGTATTCACAACACCCCATACTGTTCTCTTGTAGAACTTATCACAGTTTATAACAATATTTGTGTGATTATTTTATTCAAATCTTCCTCCTACAGTAGAATGCAACCTCTGTGATTTTATGCATTCTGTTTGGGACCATTCCGGTTTGGTTCTCCATTGTAGCCTCAGAACCTAATGTGGTCATGTACATAATGAATACCTTTGAATGAATAAATGATGAGAGAAGATACTTGTTGAAATCTTTTCAGAAATACTTACAATGTGATTTGTAAATGTATTAGTGATGAAGATAACAATAAAACTCAAATTTATAAAAAATTCCAAAGAACCTTCTAATTAAAGCCACATTGATTTTTGATTTTTAATATAAATAGTTAAATTAAATTCAACGAATTGTTCTATAAGGAAAAAAATCCAGTAAACCAATGAGAAATGATCATTTAGGTAGCCAGTGAGAGTCAAGAATCTGTCATGCCAATGGACCAGAACAGAGATTCCCGAAATAAAGTTGCACACCTACAGTCAACTGACCTTTGACAAAGTTCACAAAAATAAACAACAGGGAAGCATACCTATTCAATAAATGGTGCTAGGAAAATTGGATAGGCATATCCAGGAGAATGAAACTCCTAACTCTCACCATATACAAAAGTTAACTCAAAGTGGATTAAAGACTTACATGTAAGACTCCCAAACTACAAAAATCCTAGAAGAAAACTTAGGAAATACCCTTCTTTGACGTTGTCCTCCTCAAGGAATTTATGACTAAGTCCTCAAAAGCAAATGTAACAAAAACAAAAATTGACAACTGGGACATAATTAAACTAAAGGGCTTTTATATAGCAAAAGAATCTATCAACAGAGGAAACAGACAACCTACAGAATGAGGGAAAACATTTGCAAACTATCCATCTGACAAAGGACTAATATCCAGAATCTATAAGGAACTTAAACAAATCAACAAGAAAAACAAACAACCAACCTCATTAAAAATTGGACAAAGGGTCAATTACTGAAGTTTGTGCATTTGTCACGTAGTTCTCGTGTTATGGTTTTCATCTCTATCAGTTCTTTTAAGGACTTCTCTACATTGGTTATTCTAGTTAGCCATTCGTCAAATCTTTTTTCAAGGTTTTTAGTTTCTTTGCGCTGGTTACATAGTTCCTCCTTTAGCTCTGAGAAGTTTGATCGACTGAAGCCTTCTTCTCTCAACTCGGACCAGAGGGATTCACAGTGGAATTCTACCAGAGGTACAAGGAGGAGTTGGTACCATTCCTTCTGAAACTATTCCAGTCAACAGAAAAAGAGGAAATCCTCCCTAACTCATTTCATGAGGCCAACATCATCCTGATATCAAAGCCTGACAGAGATACAACAAAAATAGAGAATTTTAGACCAATATCCCTGATGAATATCGATGCAAAAATCATCAATAAAATACTGGCAAATCAAATCCAGCAGCACATCAAAAAGCTTATCCACCATGATCAAGTGGGCTTCATCCCTGGGATGCAAGGCTGGTTCAACATACGCAAATCAATAAACGTAATCCAGCATAGAAACAGAACCAAAGACAAAAACCACATGGTTATCTCAATAGATGCAGAAAAGGCCTTTGACAAAATTCAACAGCCCTTCATGCTAAAAACTCTCAATAAATTCGGTATTGATGGAATGTATCTCAAAATAATAAGAGCTATTTATGACAAACCCACAGCCAATATCATACTGAATGGGCAAAAACTGGAAGCATTCCCTTTGAAAACTGGCACAAGACAGGGATGCCCTCTCTCACCACTCCTATTCAACATAGTGTTGGAAGCTCTGGCTAGGGCAATCAGGCAAGAGAAAGAAATCAAGGGTATTCAGCTAGGAAAAGAAGAAGTCAAATTGTCCCTGTTTGCAGATGACATGATTGTATATTTAGAAAACCCCATTGTCTCAGCCCAAAATCTCCTTAAGCTGATAAGCAACTTCAGCAAAGTCTCAGGATACAAAATCAATGTGCAAAAATCATAAGCATTCTTAGACACCAGTAACAGACAAACAGAGAGACAAATCATGAATGAACTCCCATTCACAATAGCTTCAAAGAGAATAAAATACCTAGGAATCCAACTGACAAGGGATGTAAAGGACCTCTTCAAGGAGAACTACAAACCACTGCTCAGTGAAATAAAAGAGGACACAAACAAATGGAAGAACATACCATGCTCAAGGATAGGAAGAATCAATATTGTGAAAATGGCCATACTGCCCAAGGTAATTTATAGATTCAATGTCATCCCCATTAAGCTACCAATGACTTTCTTCACAGAATTGGAAAAAACTGCTTTAAAGTTCATATGGAACCAAAAAAGACCACGCATTGCCAAGACAATCCTAAGCTAAAAGAACAAAGCTGGAGGCATCACACTACCTGACTTCAAACTATACTGCAAGGCTACAGTAACCAAAACAGCATGGTACTGGTACCAAAACAGAGATATAGACCAATGGAACAGAACAGAGCCCTCAGAAATAATACCACACATCTACAGCCATCTGATCTTTGACAAACCTGACAAAAACAAGAAATGGGGAAAGGATTCCCTATTTAATAAATGGTGCTGGGAAAATTGGCTAGCCATAAGTAGAAAGCTGAAACTGGATCCTTTCCTTACTCCTTATACAAAAATTAATTCAAGACGGATTAGAGACTTAAATATTAGACCTAAAACCATAAAAACCCTAGAAGAAAACCTAGGGAATACCATTCAGGACATAGGCATGGGCAAGGACTTCATGTGTAAAACACCAAAAGCAATGGCAACAAAAGCCAAAATTGACAAATGGGATCTAACTACACTAAAGAGCTTCTGCACAGCAAAAGAAACTACCATCAGAGTGAACAACCTACAGAATGGGAGAAAATTTTTGCAATCTACTCATCTGACAAAGGGCTAATATCCAGAACCTATAAAGAACTCAATCAAATTTACAAGAAAAAAACAAACAACCCCATCAAAAAGTGGGCAAGGATATGAACAGACACTTCTCAAAACAAGACATCTATGCAACCAACAGACACATGAAAAAATGCTCATCATCACTGGCCATCAGAGAAATGCAAATCAAAACCACAATGAGATACCATCTCACACCAGTTAGCATGGCAATCACTAAAAAATCAGGAAACAACAGGTGTGGAGAGGATGTGGCGAAATAGGAACACTTTTACACTGTTGGTGGGACTGTAAACTAGTTCAACCATTGTGGAAAACAGTGTGGCTGTTTTGTGGAGATTCCTCAAAGATCTAGAACTAGAAATACCATTTGACCCAGCCATCCCACTACTGGGGATATACCCAAAGGATTATAAGTCATGCTGCTATAAAGACACATGCACATGTATGTTTACTGCAGCACTATTCACAATAGCAAAGACTTGGAATCAACCCAAATGTCCATCAGTGATAGACTGGATTAAGAAAATGTGACACATATACACCATGAAATAATATGCAGCCATAAAAAAGGATGAGTTCATGTCCTTTGCTGGGACATGGATGCAGCTGGAAACCATCATTCTCAGCAAACTATTGCAAGAACAGAAAACCAAATACTGCATGTTCTCACTCATAGGTGGGAATTAAACAATGAGATCACTTGGACATAGGAAGGGGAACATCACACACTGGGTCCTATTGTGGGGAGGGGGTAAGGGGGAGAGATAGCATTAGGAGATAGACCTAATGTAAATTACGAGTTGATGGGTACAGCACACCAACATGGCACATGTATACATATGTAACAAACCTGCACGTTGTCCACATGTACCCTAGAACTTAAAGTATAAAAAAAAATAAAAAATAAAAAAAATAAATAAATGTAAGGAAGAAAATAAAAAAAAAAAATTGGACAAAGGCTGGGCATGGCGACTCATGCCTGTAATCTCAGCTACTGGCAAGGCCGTGGAGGGAGAATCCCTTGAACCCAGGAGGCAGAGGTTACAGTGAGCTGAGATCATGCCACTGCACTCTAGCCTGGGCAACAGAGTGAGACTCCATCTCAAAACAACAACAACAAAAAACAAACAAACAAACAAAAAACCTAAAAGTGGGCAAAGGACATGAACAGACACTTCAAAAGAAGACATACAAGCAGTCAACAAACATGAAACAATGCTCAACATCACAACTCATCTGAGACACAAATAAAAACCATAATGAGATATCATCTCATACCAATCTGAATGGCTATTATTAAAATGTCAGAAAATAACAGTTGTTGGTAAGGTTGTGGAGAAAAGGCAATTTTTACACACTGTTGGTGAGAATGCAAATTAGTTCAGTCCCTGTGGAAAGCAGTTTGGAGATTTCTCAAATAACTAAAAATAGAATTACTATTCTATCCAGCAATCCCATTACTGGGTAATAAGCCCAAAGGAAAATAAATTTTTCTACCAAAAAGACATCTGCATTCATATGATTATTGCAGCACTATTCACAATGGCAAAGACATGGAATCAACACAGGTTCCCATCAATGGTGGGTTGGATAAGAAAAATGTGGTACATATATACCACGGAATACTATACAGCCATAAAAAATGGAAATCACATCCTTTGTGGCAACACAGGTATAGCTGGAGGCCACTATCTTAACCAAATTAATAGAGAAATAGAATCAAATACTGCATGTCCTCGCTTATAAGCGGAACTAACTTTGAGTACACATAGACACAAAGATGAGGATAAACACTGATGATCCCCAAAGAGGGAAGGATGAAGGGGTAACAACTGAAAAACTACTTATAGGGCACTATGTTCACTACTTGAGGGACAGGATAATAGAAGCCCAAACCCCAGCATCATGTAATAAATCCACGTAACAAACCTGCACATGTACCCACTGAATCTAAAATTTAAAAAATAAAGAGTCTGTCATTCATAGATTCCTTTTCAGTAACCAGTAACCCAGATACTTTATGTCTTGATGTCTCCTATTCAAGACATCATTGAGATGGAGTTTTGCTCTTGTCACCCAGGCTGGAGTGTAATGGCACAATCTTGGCTCACTGCAACCTCTGCCTCCCGGGCTCAAGCAATTATCCTGCCTCAGCCTCCCAAGTAGCTGGGTTTACAGGTGCCCACCACCGCGCCCGGCTAATTTTTGTATTTTTAGTAGAGACAGGGCTTCACCATGTTGGCCAGGCTAGTCTCAAACTCCTGATCTCAGGTGATCCACCCACCTCAGCTTCCCAAAGTGCTGGGATTACAGGCATGAGCCACCATGCCCGGCTTCATTTTTTGTTTTTTTAATTTAGAAATAAACCAGTTTATCTCCCAAAGTGGAGAGAAAGGGGTGTTATCAGATGACTTTAGCTTCATGAAAATATCCCTTTTTTCCTATTCAATTTTTTTCTAATTTTACAGAGCATTTTCTTTCATATTTTGTTCTATAGTCACTAAAAAATTTGGATTATCTGTAGTTCCAACTTCTGACCATCAATCCCACTGAAAAATCAGGGAGGCAGCAAGGGTTATGAGAAGTACACAGATCTCTCGAATAGGCCAATGTCTAAGAAGAGTATTTCTGAACATTTTTTTTCTTTTTCTTATTACAATTATGACTACATAAGAAGCGTATTTTGAATAGAGATCTGTGTCCTCTCGGACTCTAGTCTCAGCTGAACTCCAGTCTCAGCTCTGACACTAAGTAGTGCTAAAAACTCAGGGTTCCAATTTCCTCATCTGCAGAATCAAGGTCTCCTCTTGGAGCATATCACAAAGAAGCTTAAACTTTTGAATTTTACTTTCTATAGACAACTAATCCATTTCTTTAGCCAAGCATAAATCCCATTGTAAATTAATACATACTGAATACTGGAATTGTGCTCAGCTTTCTGCAGTATTGTTGAAATGAAATTGTTTTTGAGCCTGTAAAACTAAGGATCAAACTTTGATCTATGATGTCACCCAAAATAAAGGCAGACTTTAAAATATACTTGAGAGAAAACCAACAAACAATACCACACCCTACGCATCATTAAACTAGTGGTGAATACAATAAGGGCAAGTAATTATAGAACTCATAGGCAGGGGAGAACTCTACCTTTTCCAAAATGCTTTCTAATTTAGCCTGCTCATGGCCTGCATGACAGATAATCATAGTGGGGAGAAAATTTAAAAGTAGATGTTCAATAATGATTTTTGCTGTTCTTACAATATACATGAAAATCATATGTGTTAGAGAAGAATGAACACCTCTAGTAAATGTTAACCATATTTGTTCACAAAGAAAGGAAATGAATTTCAGAGATAGCTCTAATTCTGTTCTAACTCATAAATGTCACAGGAAAACATTCTAAATCATTTTGATCTTAAAACACCCACAAGTATGCATTGATTTCTTGGTACAGAGAAAATTAAGTATTTTGAACCGAGGTTTTTCCTAGCTTAGGCTGATTACCATTTGTCCTCATTTATACTACAGCTTTTGGCTTTAATTACAGAGGTATTGTTTCATTTTTCCAACATTAAAGAATCTTTGCCTCACTGTGTTCTATAATAATCCTCCAGGAACTTAAAAAGAGCATTTATTTCCCAGTGAATCCTGTCCTGCTTGATTTGCCTGAGAGTGAACAATGATGACGATTCAAGTACTAAGTATTGGGAACACAGGATAGACCATTCTGAAATTAGTGTGGCCATTATTAGCTTGCCGCAAGGACAGTAGAATTACCCTCCCCCCACCCATGCTATTACTATTTTTTCCAGGGTGTGTATGTGGATGGTGGTGGTGGAGAAGTTGTTTGAATTTAGGATGTGCCAACATAAGTCAACATGTTGGAAAGGTACAATAAGCCTTTCATTCTTCTTAGCATTAATCCAAGTATTTATTCATCCAGGGATCCATTCAATCATTAAACATTTACTGAGAACAAGTATTGTTAGGGTTGGAACACAGAGATTAAATACATAGCACCTGTCTTCAAGTGGCTAGTTCAGTGAGGGAAAGACAAAAATAATTACGTTACAGATGCTTCTGGACTTACAATGGGGCTACATCTCAATAAACCCATTTTTAGTTGAAAATATTGTAAATCCAAATGCATTTGCCACTCTGATAAACCCATCATAAAGTTGAAAAATCTTAAGTCACTCTAAGTCAGGGACTGTCTATACATAAATGCTGTGATAAGGGGGAAATATTATATTGCAGGAGTTCAGAGACAAAAAATCTAGGGGTAGTTGGGGCCCAACAGAGAAGCTGCCTTGAAAGATTTGACGTTGGAGAGTTTAAAAAGACAAGCAGAAAGCTAGGCAGGAGGCAGAGAGAGGGAGGGGAGGGCACTGGGAGAAAGACTGCAAGCAGATCAGACAATATATCCAAAGGCTTGCTTTCTTTTGTTTTGTTTTTGAGGACAAGGCTGTTGATTGTTTAAAATTAAAATACTAACCAGAGTGATTAGATTTAACACAAAGTTAAAGAGACACACTTCCAGGAAACATAATAAACTCTGAAGACTTGTAAAACTAGCATACTTCCAGTGAGTTCAAGAAGCAGAGTGACTCTATTTTGGAAAGGGTTAACAAGCTTGTTTAGGTTGTGAATCAAAAGCACTGTTGGTCTGTCGAATTTGAAAGCATCTTAAATTTGTATTATGAAAACACAGGAGAATTAAAATGGTTCGGGGCAAGTACTGGTGTCTCTATAAAGCCAGCTTCCTAATTTCTTATCCCAGATTTAAGCTGTCACTAAGATCTTCCTTTTGCTTTGTCTACTGTGTGACTATATGAACTGTTTATCCAGCAGAAGAAATATTTCTCTAAGACATAAAGTCTTCAAGGGATCCCTTTTGTAATAACCCAAATCTCTAGTAAGATTTTTTCTTTCTTTCTTTTTTTTTTGTGTGTGCGAGACAGGGATAGCTCCTTTACCAAGACAGGAATGCAGTGGCAGGATCAGAGCTCACTGTAGCCTTGAGTTCCTGGGCTCAAGTGATCTTCCTGCCTCAGCCTCTGGAGTAGCTGGGACTATAGGCACACCACCATGCCTGGTTAATTTTTATTTTTTTTTGTCACTATGCTGTCCAGGCTGGTCTCGAACTCCTGGCCTCAAGTGATCTGCCCACTTCAGCCTCCCAAAGTGTTAGGATTACAGCATGAGCCACTAGGTCAGCCAGATTTCTATTATTTAACAAATATGAAGTCTCGAATGTCTTGTAGGATGCCTGCAGAGTATGCAAGGGATAATAGCAACTAGCCCTGACTGGGGATGGACTCCCATACTAGTAATGGCTTGCTCTTCTCTGACCTGAGGCAGTTTACAAAGAGTCTAGTACGGCACCTACCAGCAAGCGCAAAGGTGCCGTTAGTTCAGGTTGTTGGGAAGTGCAATCAGGTGACCTTATGTATTATTTGGTTACCGTAATTCTGGAAACAAGGAATTATATTCTATAGAACAGACACCTGGCTGTTCTGCAAGGCTGGATGCCTGTCTTCAGATGTTAGAAAATCAAAAACTTTATAATATGGGTACGCTGCTTGCTGCCTCCGAGAAAGGCACATCCATTCAAACACCAGGCACTTCTGCTGTTGCTTCCGCCCTTCCTAAACCCACAGTTTTCCTACAAAAGTGGTCCACAAATGACAGAGCCATTTCACAGACGAATCCTGTTTCCAGTGCAATGCTGCAAACATAGATTAAGTCATAACTTGGAACTCTTCCACTGAGAAAACTTACAAGAAGCAAAGCAACTTTTCAAAGCATAGCAAAATAAACATTTGCTCCATGACTTACTGAATTTGGCACATGAAAAATATGCACTTCCAGTAAACTTGGTGACTTAACTGAGGTACCGGCTTTACCTTCCTGGTTGCTCAAGGCCACCAGACTGCTCTGGGGGCTGACCTCATTTCTACTACTACCCCCTTCGCTAAGTCTATTATTTGAGGCAAAGCATGTAACCTTCAGCTATTTGAGCTCTTCTAAGTGGGACAATGCTGCTGGCTTTTACCATGGTCTTAGGAAAAATGTTGGATAATTATGTTCTTTTCATGTAAACATCGTTTTGGTAGAACACACTGGAAAATTATGAAGCATCATAATTTGAAAATGTCAGTTTGGGTTGAGGTGTTAACACTGGTTAGTCATCTAAAGAGATTTCCCTACATTGAGAGGATTTATGGAAGGGGAGTGGAGGCATTGGAAATTTCAAATAAGAGATTTAATTCGACAAGAATTTACTGGGAACCCTGTGCCAGCTCTGTAATTAAGCTTTACAGGCAGTACAAAAGAACCAAGAGAGTGGGTCTTCAGGGAACTGGTTAGGGAACTGCCCCAGGCAATGTAGGATGAAGTGCCAAATGAGTGAAGATATGGAATGCAATGTGGGGGTTGCATCAGAAGATGTTACTATAAACTAGAGCAGGCACGGAAAGCTTCAAGGAAGTAGTCCATTTAAAGCTGGATTTAAAGAAAGGTAAAGTTTGAAAACATTTTAAAAAGGAAAACAGAATTACCGATGGACATAGCATGGTAAAAGGAATATGACAATGAAATAAAATCCCTCTGTATCAAATATGAACATAATCACTGCATGTGTTCATTTCATCTGATATACCTCAAAATAGTGCTTTCTAAGTTCTGTTGATCCAGTTACCAATGAAAAGCTCTAGCACAAAATGCATTTGCTCAAAATAAATTTGGAGAATTATTTAAGGCCATGCAATTCTTCTCTTCTTTATTCTTTTGAAAAAAATAATAAAGTTTCCCTTTACTGAGTGTTTACTATGTGGCAAGCACTGGGCTAAGCACATTATGTGTTATTTCATTTACTGGGATTTAGGGATGGCACTCTACCTGGAATTCAAACTTAGGCCTGTCTGATTCCAAGTCTGACTCGATGCTGTGATTTGCCCAAGAATAGTGTTGCCTGGATTCTCTGTGGACCTTAGCGATTGTCAATGCATTTTCAGGGATCAGGCAACAGCTCTGTGCTGTGATGCTCCAGACTGTAGCTCTCACTGTATCTTCCAAGCATATTCCTGGCCCTTTCAGGAAGTAATAGTAATGGCTACTTTTGGGGCAAAGGATATTATAATGCATGACCTACCCAAAGTGAATGATATGCACTTTTAAAGACCACTGTTTGTACATCATATCAGCAGCAGAGTTTAAAAGACTCTCGTACAAGTTTCGGGGATGTCAACCTCTGTGTTTCTCTACTCTCACCCATTCAGAGAAGGCAAGTCCTGAGTGTTGAGAATACACGCAATAGGAAGGAGAAATAAAAGCAGTGTGTGACTTCCCCTCTGTCCACTCCGCTGGCTTTATTCCAGATAGTCTTGAAGATCCTGGACTGAAAACCTGGTCACTCGGAGGTCTGCACTGCCCCATGGCACAGCTGCTGAAACCCCAAGTCTCCAAGGGACTGTCTTTGGCTGTCTCTCTTATCCCTTCTCCTCTGTCTCATAAATACAAACAGCATAGTTCTAGAGAGTCTTAAACCTCACTTTTGAAGTGATAGTTCATTTTAGTATTTAATAGTTCAAATGTCTTTAGAAATTAATTAGAAAAAATATAGGCTCAAACAAAAGAGAGCATTATAGAAAATTTTACAGTTTTATATTTTCACGTAATTTATCTGAACTAAATAAATCAATCTAAAATTTTTCTTCCTGACCCTGTAACTAAAATACCCACGTTTATTATGAACAGCCTTTTTCGAGGAATACTTCCACATTTTACCATGAAGTTTGCTTTTGTCCTGTCAATTTTTCTATCCTTCATTATGTTAACTTCAGAGGTTTTCACTAGAGGGTTACACGATTTTTTCCAGTCATGCTAAAGTCACCACTGGGACTTTTTCAATCTCCAGATAAAGCATTTTTGTTCTATTTTTGCTCACAGTACACCTACATTGGTAAGTGATGTTAGGCAACCAAATTTTAACTTCCTTTTGATGTAGCAATACCAAATGGCCACAATTTAAAATGAAACCTTACCTAATGAAACTAATATTAACTCCACTTAATGGTGAGAGAAAAACAAGACAAACATTTAAAAATTTTATTTTGTGGTGATTTTGGAGAGGTAAATTCAAATATACTAGATAATAAACACAATAGAAAATTTTAGGATAAAGGCCAAAAAACAGACCAAAAGGTTTAGTTTCAAAGATATTATCTTTGTGGTACTAGTAATGTTATGGAACTCACTGTAATGAATAATCGTACTCAGAAATACTACATACAAAAATTTCTACTCAGTAAAAAAGTTTAAAAATAACTATGTGACTCATGCAAGGAAGTAAAAGCAACTGAAGATGGACACTGAGACTCTCCCTGTCTTCCTTCTACCCGTGCTCATTAATGGCCTTCTCAAAGGTTTCAAGGCCTTCTCCTTGGCCACCTATCCCACTGGCCCGCCCCTCGCTCTCCTGGACTTGGAATTTATCATCTTCTAACATACTACATAATTTAGTTATGTTTATTTGAATTATCTATCTATTGTCTCTACCTCACCCACCCTCCACACCCTGCTAGGATGTATGTTTCTCAAGGGCAGGCATTTTTGTACGTTTTGCTAACAGACAGATATTTTGTCTATTTTGTGATTTAGCTAAAGCACCTACAACAGTTCCTGCAACAGAATAGATAAATTAATTAATTAATTAACTTAAATGAAGCATCTTCTGACTCTAATACAATAAATAGCTCAGGGAATGGAGAAGTAATTATAAGTCAATTCAGAAAACGAGACTTATAAAACAAGGATGGTAATGCTGGGAATTGCCATGGTTTGGCAATTGCCTCCAAAATTCATGTTGAAACCTAATCCCCATTGTGGCATTGTGGTGGTATTAAAAGGTGGGGCCTTAGGAGGTGATTAGGTCATGAGGGCTCTACCATCATCAATGGGATTAGTGCTGATATAAAACGGCCTGAGGGAGCTTGTTAGCCTCCTTTTCCCTTTACTCTTCTGCCATGTAAGGACACAAAGAAGGTGCCGTCTACGAGAAACAGGCCCTCACTAGATACCAAATCTGCTGGCACCATGATCTTGGACATCCCAGCCTCCAGAACTATGAGCTATAAGTTTCTGTTGTTTATAAATTACCCATATATTTGTTATAGCAACCTGAATGGACTAAGACAGAATAATAGTAACAACATAATAATGAACAGTTATTGGTATTTATTATGTATAGCCACTCTTTTAAATGTTTTATATATATTATCTCATTGAATCTCCCAACAACCCTGTAAGATAACCATCTTTTTCACTTTACAGATAAGGAAACTGAGACACAGGGATGTTAAGTAACTGGCCCATGATCATAGGACTAGCAAGTAGCACAGCCAGGATTTGAATCCAGGAGCATGGTGGAGAGGCTGTGCTTCCTATTCCCATGGAAAAAGAATGACCAGGGGAAACTGATTTTTGTATGTTCACTTTTGCTCCAGGAGCAGGAGAGACAGGCAGGAAGTCTGGGACTCCCTCTTTAAAATGCCAGTATCCTGGCAGGAAACATATCTGAAACTAGCACTGTGAAATCTTTAGCAGGGATTAACTGAGAGTAAGCCAAGTTCAGCAAAAGAGCACAAGCTAGAGAGTAGTGGGGAGAGGGCAAGAAAAGGAGAAAAACATTGGCAATTGGGTGCAGAGCTACTAAAGATAAACGTCTGCATATTCTATTTTGAAAATGTCACTAGTATGTGTTCTGTCAGTGACAACAATAATCACTTCCTGGCCTACATTTTGCCAGCCTACCCTCTGCCTTTGAAATAAGATTATAAGATACAATCCAATAAAAACTTATGGTTTCACACCGTTAAGTAATGCTATTTTATTTTTTCCCCCAAAATAATTTTCCCAAAAAGAAATATGAGGTAGTAATGTGCTATGACTAGAGCAGACAGTGCTAATAAATAACAATGGCTATTAGAAAATAAACTTGAACAAATAGTACTTTCTCTTTTTCTTTGTGTGTGTGTGCGCGCGTGTGTGTGTGTCTATACAAGTACATCATCAATTATAAAAAGGAGAGGACTTTTCTGCTGAAGGAGTAAGTCCCTCGTTACCATTTGGGAAATGCCACTATGAAATGTATTCATTAAAAGAATTATATTTCCACAGCTATATTCTTGTTCAAAAACATCAAAGGGCAGAAAAGCATGAGGGAAAAAGTATGACATCCCATTTCATCTAGTATGGTAACTCATATTCCACAACAAGGCAACATATAGAGTATTTAGAAACAACTTTTGCTGTTGAATTAGTTTTCTCCTTGTTGTTTTTATGGAAAGACCCAAAAAGAAGAGGAAAGTACCAGAAATTCACTAATTTGATTACAATCCAGTCTTTCTTGTTTCAGAGCCACCAAAACATTTTTAGATTTATTTTTACTGGTAAATACAACACTTTTGAAGTTCAATAACAAGTTAATGGTCCAAGTTTGTTTTTTTTTTCTTCTCTTTAAACCATAATGACCTTTATAGAAGCAAAAGAACAACATTTGACATTTTGCGGAAAAAAAAAAAAGAAACATAATTTAGCAATTTTTCACCAATTGCTGCATGCTACGGCTTTAGAGTTGCTCAACTCTTTCCAGACACAAATGTCTCCCAAGCATGCTTCATATTCTTTTAAAATCACAAGTAAATAAACCAAAAAATATTTAATTAGTTGAGCCTGTACCTCATATTTGGCTGACGTGATCTCCTCTCTGGGAAAAAAAAAAAAAATCCATTATCAAAAGGAAGAAAGGAAAACACCACAAGGCCCAGATGACACTGGACATGCAGGACTTGCTTTTGTCTCCAATGCTGTGGTTCTGAACCGCAGCTCGGATCCTGTCCAAACTGCAGGTCCTGACGTGGTTACTCAGACTTCTGGCCCGACTTTCACACCATAAAGAAGAAACATACCAGTCAGCTCTGGGGCTAACATCCCTTTTGAGTTGCCCCATGTATTTACCTGTTCACTTGGCCTTTTGTTTCACTTGGAACAAAAATAGCCTGCTGTCTCCATCCTAGCCCCTGCACCCCTGGCATGGCTTCTGGTTGTGGTGAAGATTTCCGATAGTCTGGTATAAGGATGGGTGCATTCATGGATCAAGCTAGAAAGGAGCACTGAGCATCTCCCATGGTCTCATGATTTAGCACCTCTACTTTTGATTTCTTTTTCTTATAGTTGAGGACTAGAAATAAATAGTGTTCCCCTATATTCCCCATTCTACTCTGTACTTTCTTTCTTTCTTTTTTTTTTTTTTTTGAGCCAGAGTCTCATTCTGTTGCCCAGGCTGGAGTGCAACGGCATGATCTTGGCTCACTGCAGCCTCCTCTTTCGGGGTTCAAGCAATTCTTCTGCCTCAGCCTCCCGAGTAGCTGGGACTACAGGTGCCTGCTACCATGCCAGGCTAATTTTTGTATTTTTAGTAGAAATGGGGTTTTACCATGTTGGCCAGGCTGGTTTCGAACTCCTGACCTCAAGTGACCCGCCCACTTTGGCCTCGCAAAATGCTGGGATTACAGGTGTGAGCCATAGCGCCTGGCCCCATTCTATAGTTTCATATCTCTTCTGTCTCCCACAGCATCTCATTCCCTTCTGTATGGCTATACTCCACATTGCCAAGGACAGCTGAAGAGCTTCTGACCTGACTTAGAATGAGTGACTTTTTGTCTTCCCTGCAGCTGTAGTACTGAGCCACGTGGAGCGCAGTGTTTTGTACTAGTCTAGAACAGGCCCCGAATGTCCAGACTCTCTGTTCTCTCCTTTCAGATCAGCTATGGACTTGAGGTCACTCGAGGGGATGGATCATCCTGAGGCCACCCTGGGAACTGGGGTTTGTTCCAGACTGTGTTCAGAAAAGGGGTCCAAAAGCTCTAAAAACAACTCTGATTAGAAAACAATGTTCAGTGTAGAACATTTGTAAAAGATAGACAAAGTTGGACAAATTTCTTTTTCCTGATCCACATGGACTATGAGGGAATGCCTACTAGGTAAGCCAGAGGCTACAAACTGGCAGCTTGAATACTGCCTGCTGGCAGGTTTTCATTGGCCCGCATAGTGTTTAAAGGTTGTCTTAAATACTTGCCACCATTCACAAATTAGGAGCTTTCAAATAAAAAATTTGGTTTCTGGCTTCTTTAGAAAAATCAGAAGATCTGACTGACACTGGATCTGCTTCCTGACCAGCAGATGTTTAACCGAAGCCACATAGCTGCTGCCCCTTTATCTCCCTTCTTCCCCCCTTACAAGGCATGCTCCCACTTGACCACAGGCTCCAGGTGAGTTTGCTTCCAGCCTTTGTAGACACAGGAGTTTGCAGCATCTTGGATACCCTGAGTATCCAAGTGAGCACCTGGTGTAAGTGCTATCCTCTTGTCAGTAGCTCTCTAGCAAGATTTGGTTCTTGCTAGTCTCACCTTTTCTACACTTTTTCTACTTCCTATTGAGTTGCCCTGAGGCTGGATAGGCATTCACTAGTGCCTTTTCCTTTGCCAGAAGGTTCTGAATGATCAAGCAAAGCCAAGGTCCTGCAGTCTTTGCTGTCCTTGTGTCTGCAAATCCAATAGCTGTTTGGGCTGGAAAAGACTTGTGCTAGTGAGGAAGATCTATAACTTTTATAATTGAGCCAAGTATTTGCCAATATAAAGATACAAAGTCACGCCAATGGAGAGACTTTCTGGAACCAAAGGAGAAGTGGATGTGTGTGGTTTACTTCTTAATGTTTGCCCTAAAGTTGGCTACAAAGTTGATAAATATGAGGTATGATGCCTGAAGTCAAGATAAGAAAAGTTCTAAAACATTTTGTTTGCTTCTACCTGCAACTATGGAGATTACATTTAGATTTCATCTTTGGGACAGTTGCCAGTTCCTTCCTTAGAAAATAGCAGAGGCTAACTTTTGGTGACACACAGCATGAAAGCCACCATGGGGGTAGGTGATAAGTTGGTAACAGAGAAGCAAAAGACAATTAGGGACGATTTTCAAAGTGCTTCAGGGCCTGCAGCTGTAAGACTCCCGTGGACTGCACAGCAGTGGTGTGCCTACATTTTTCTTCTTCACACAGCTCTAAAAACATAAGCAATCAACTCTTGGCTGACTTCAGGAATCCAGTTGCCTATGTATGATTCCTCACAGCACCTGCCAGTATTAACTGCCACTAGGAATGTGCACTGGCATTCTGAAATGGCACAAATCTGGGTGTTTTATTATTTCTTTTTGCTCTTACTGAATTGGAAAATTCACCATGTCTTCTAAAAATAAAAGAATTCCCTGCTGAACACTATTAGGTGGATTTAAAAACTTTGTTTGCTTTTTTAAAGCAGAGATGAGTCCTTGTATGCTAAAGGCTTGCTTTCTCAGAGAACAAGTCATACACAGTTATCTGTGGGATTACTAACAGAGCTGTGACTGTATGAGAATGATCAAGATAGATGAAAAATGAAAACAATGGGATGCAATAGAAAACAGATGTTCAAAGGAGAAGAAAATGATAAGAAGTTCCAGTTGATGAAACAGAGATGGAGACAGGAAAGGAAAAAAGAGATTTCCCTGTGAGTTTAGAGAGATACAAGCAGTGCCAAGTTCAGAGGGCCCCTGATTGGTGCCATTCTCTATGCCTTAAGGATTAGATAAGGTTCTTTCACTTCAGTGCTCATTTGTGCAGTGTCCAAAAAAAAAAAAAAAAAAAAAAAAAAAAGCTGTGCCAGGAATTCAATTCCGTACGTTCTTAGCACTGTAAGAGGTGTTACAACTATGAGAGGCATAGGAGATTTTTAAATCATGGCCCCTGATCTCAAGAAGATTACACTCTGGATTACAGTTTGTGTATTTATGTATTATTTATTTATGGTAAATTCTTTTCATGCTGCTCTGAGCTCATTCTCAGAGTCAGTATCAGTGCAAGGAGCAAAGCATCCATCATAATGGTTCTGTCCTCCAGCGGAATAAACTCCTTGGTGGCTGTCTTTGGATTTGTCTTTATAGATAGAATGTAAAAGGCCAGAATTCAATAATTGCAGGGGTTATGGTATTTACAAAACAATAATTTTTTAGAAGCTTTTCCCCCCAATTACTTTAAACTGTTTAAATAGATCCCATAATAGTGTGACACAAAGACTTGGCTCATGTGACCATCTCCCTCCCCTAAGGCCTTTTCAACAGTATTTCTCTTTATTATCCTACATAAGCTTAATTCCAGCCAGACAAGGATGACTATGCTCTCCCCACCTTGTACATTTTCCCATTCCTGACTTCTATCTGAAGAACCTGAAGAGACTTCCTTTGCCTCTAGACTCATCCAAATTTGGTAACATTATAGCCTGGCTAAGGACCACATCTTTCCTAAAGCCATCTCTGACTTTTCTAGATATTCCTGTGAACTTATCAAATTATTATTATTGCGAAGAATAATTACAAATAACACTAGATAGCAACCACCACAATGACAATAAGAGTAGCTAATATTTTCTGAGCACCGTTCCTGCTTTGCACACGTGGCCATGCTTCACATATATTATTTATACTACTCAGTCCTCTCAACAATCCTAATCCTAAGGTGGGTTCTATTATTATTCTCATTTTTTGAAGACGGAACCTGAGGCTTACAGCAATTGAGTAACTTTCCCAATGATTCCCAGAATAAGTGATAGGGAATTATTGTTAGTATCATCAGTTTAGCATTTAACTATGAAGTGATCACTTGTGCTCTTGAGTTGCTATTTATTGTGCAGTTATTCAAATATTTTCAGTGTAGTAGTTGAGTAAATGGTTTTAGTAAAAAGCAAAACTGAGGTTTCCAATATAATACAAAATGTCCTCTTCTTTCAGCGTTGCAGTGCATGATAAGGAAACTGATTATAGATTCCCCACTCATATGTTATTTATTGGGTATGTGACCTTGCCTAAAAGTCTCTAAGCCTTTGTTTCTCCATGTGTAAAATGGCAGGAAAAAAAGTCCCTACCATTCAGGTTGCTGCAAAGATTTAATGAAATAAGTACAATTCCACATAATAAACACTTAATCAATATTATTGTTCTTGTTCTGATTTTTATTATAATATATATTGAGGGCATAGAATAATCAGTCTACAAATACATACATGAACATAGTCTGGATAGATTAATGTTTCTGAATGAATGCATAAATAAATATAAGACTTCCAGTGTTATGATATTGGTTCCAACAATAAACTATGTATAATTTACTTTATATATTTGATATTACAAATTTTCCAAATAAAAATTTTACTATAAAATTTTATAATCAATTGTGCTATGAGGAGTACTCTGATGAATTCAAATTCTTTTGTTTTCCTCAAATGGTTACATATTAGATTTTTCTTGCAAACCTTTTTAAATGACCATCTTAACATTCTACTTTACCTACTTTTTACCTACTATTATTTAGTCTTAGCTAATAATTGTATTCCTGATAGGTGATGCTGCATAGTACTCCTCTGGGTACTCCCTATTCTAGCAATCAACATGCAAACAAAACTTTCTGAAAATTCTTTATGAAGGTAATGAGCCAATCCTGATTTTACCAATTTTCTTCCTAAGTATCACATGCCAAATCAAATATTATCTGCCTAGTGTAGTGGCCCCCTTTTTGCAATGCTTGGCTATATTACCACTTTATAACAGAGTTTCCAAGACTAGCAGTATGGTACTGGCCCAACATGTCCCAAAACATTAACTATGGAACAAAGGACAAAATATAACAGGCAGATTTTATGTCTACATCACATTTATATGGCACCCATACATTGAGGTCTTATTTCCAAATAAGATCACTGAGTTGGTAGCTTAGTAAATGCAGCCTGTGACATCATCGGGCTTCTGAACAGACTGAACAATTAGACTAACCGAAGGGAATTAGAGAAAACACTGCTAACTGATTTCAGTGAAGTAATCTTACATGAAATGCATATGCAGTTATGGTATCATATTAGGGACAAGAGAAAGGCAGTTAATGTTAATATACACCAGGTAAGTGCTAGAAATTTCACATTCTTTGATTGATTTCCAATAGGTGCCTTGTAAAGTAAGTAGTGCTAGCCTCATTTCAGAGAAATTATATAATTTGCCTACAATCACAAAACTAAAAATTAATAAGACAGGATTTGTATTTCAAGGTATTATCAATTTGCTGTTTCATGCCATTTCTCAAAGTAAAGAGAACATTATTTAAAATATTTGCAGAGGAAAACAGTGACATGGAATTGGTTTATTCTGCAGGACTGAAGATAGAACTTCCCAGACCCATCTATCTAAAGAGTTTAAAAAGAAAGTTCAGTTTATATTTGAAATCATGCTCTTTATATTTTTTTCAGTAGAACTGTAGTTGACATTTTTCTATCCGTATTCTGAGACGGCAGATCTGTTTCCTGGAGTCCTATCCATTTGGCGCATGTACCTTTAGTTGTAGTTGCCCTTTGTGTTATTAGTCTGTCTGTTTTTGTTTGTTTTGTTTTGTTTTTTAGATGGAGGCTCACTCTGTCGCCCAGTCTGGAGTACAATGGCATGATCTCGGCTCACTACAACCTCTGCCTCTTGTGTTCAAGCGATCCTTCTGCCTCAGCCTCCCAAGTAGCTGGGATTACAGGTGCCCACCACCATGCCCAGCTAATTTTTGTATGTTTAGTAGCCATGGGGTTTCACCATGTTAGCCAGACGGCCATGGCCTCGAGCTCCTGACCTCAAGTGATTTGCCCACCTTGGCCTCCTAAAGTGCTGGGATTATAGGCATGAGCCACTGTACCTGGCCAGTCTGTTTTTCCTATTGTTTTATTTCAGCTTTGTGAAATAGGTGTCGCCATTCTGAAGCTGAAATATCATTTCTGAATCTCAATCTTCAATTGATGGATTACAGATTCTAAGATCTTACTCAACCTCCATATTTATTGCTTTAGTTTTGGTGAATGCAAGAAAAAGTACAGTTCATCAGCTGACCATAAGACGTTGCATGTACAGGCTTCCTCATCATGATGTTCTTAGGATGCCGGCCCAGGAGTATATGCCTTAAAAGGTATCCACTAAATACCTGATGAATTTCAGCACCCCTAAATATCTTCATTTATTAGTATGCAATCAGTATATGTTAAAAATTATTAGATATAATTTGTTGAAATAAATGTATTGAGATTTTTGTTGCCAGCTCTGATGGAGTAGTATATGTCAGATTAACCTCATTGAGTACAACTATTTAAACTGGAGAAAAATGTTTTCACACACACTTATACAATAACAAAAATAGGAACACAAACAAAACCAGTAACACAAGAACAAGAACAATAATGAAATAGGGGTTGAAAGGCATCAGGGAGTACTCAAAACAGCCAGTAGTTGAGGGGCCAAGATCCTGGAGAGAAGCAAAACCCATTTATTGGGGAGCCCTATATTCAGCGCTGTTTTTTTTCCTATGAGAGATCTTGTAGTTTGCAGTGAGATGCCTAGAGGCTGAACAGAAAGTTGCAGCCTGAGACTTGCAGGAATCTGACACGGTTGGGGAGATAAATAACAGAGTTCAAGTCCTCCAAGGCAGCCAGGACTTGAGGAGCCACGATTCCAAAGAAAAAGGAAATGACGGCATGTTACACTTGTGAAGCTGCCTGTGCATGAGAGGAAAGGCTATGGGGACTGAGCAGAAAGCAGCTGCTCAGAAGCTAAGAAGCTGAGTAATGAATTCAAGAGTCTCATAGTATTGGGGAATGAAAAAATGGAGTTCAGAGACAAGGAGGGGAGGTTTCTAGAAAACACAATAGGCTTTCACTGGAGTCCTGGGTCCCCTCCGCAAATTTCCACTTTGTCTCAAGAGAGAGAAAACTATAAATAGATTGGTTAACCTTCACATGGCCTGAAACCCATTTCCTTCCCTTCCTTCCTCCCTCCCTCCTTCCCTTTCTTTCTTTTGACAGAGTTGCTTTGTTGCCGAGGCTGGAGTGCAGTGGTGTGATCTTGGCTCACTGCAACCTCCGCTTCCCGGGTTCAAGCAATTCTCCTGCCTCAACCTTCTGAGTAGCTGCAATTACAGGCGTGTGCCACCACACCTGGCTAATTTTTGTATTTTTGGTAGAGATGGGGTTTCACCACGTTGGCCAAGCTGGTCTCGAACTCCTGACCTCAGGTGATCCACCCACCTCAGCTTCCCAAAGTGCTGGGATTATAGGCTTGAGCCACTGCACTCAGCCATCTTTCTGTGTGCTTTTGTGTTTCTGAGGTGAAGTCTCGCACTGTTGCCCAGGTTGGAGTACGGTGATGCAATCTCGGCTCACTACTACCTCCGCCTCCCAGGTTCAAGTGATTCTCCTGTCTCAGCCTCCCAAGTAGCTAGGATTACAGGCTCCTGCCACCATGCCCAGCTGTTTTTTTTTTTTTTTGTATTTTTAGTAGAGATGGGGTTTCACTATGTTGGCCAGGCTGGTCTCAAACTCCTGACCACATGATCTGCCCGCCTCGTCCTCCCAAAGTGCTGGGATGGCAGGCGTGAGCCACTACGCCTGGCTTTTTTTTTTTTTTTTTTGAGATGCAGTCTCACTCTGTTGCCCAGGCTGGAGTACAGCGATGTGATCTCGGCTCACTGCAACCTCTGCCTCCCAGGTTCAAGCAATTCTTCTGCCTCAGCCTCCCGAGTAGCTGGGACTAAAGGCACATGCCAGCATGCCCAGCTAATTTTTGTATTTTTAGTAGAGACGGGGTTTCGCCATGTTGGCCAGGTTGGTCTCGAACTCCTGACCTCAGGGGATCCACCCACTTCGGCCTCCCAGAATGCTGGGATTATAGGCATGAGCCACTGTGCACAGCCTCTTTCTTTTTTTAATGATACAATATGCTAGGATTTATTAGGAATATATAGACAATATACTGAGGGACTATAATTATGGAACAACTGACTCTCTTAGAGGAGGTAAAGGAAGGCCTCAATGGGGAGGTAATCTCTGAGCTGTGGAAACCCATTTTCTACTAGATCAAGGTGGTCTGCCTATATTCAATTTGCCTTCCAAAAGAAATTAAATTCTCTTAAGAGGGAAAAATTTGAACTTATCCTGAGATTGCACACTGACTGCCATCCATGGAAATTTAGCTTGTAATAGCTTTTGCTTGGCCCGTACAGTGTTCGCTTTTTTCATTTGCATTTGAGCGCTTTTAGGAGGAGTGTGAGTTCTCCAGTTCTTCTGCAGTCCCCACTGATCCCTATAGTCTCACAATAAGCACATTTCAGCCATATAAGTTACCTGCTTGAGCCTAAAGGTGTTTGGTACATATCTGACAGCAGATGAATGACATACAACAGAACTACACTGTAAACCAAGGAATGTGATGGTAGTTACAGAGGAGCTACGGGAGCTGCACGAAGGAAATACCTGTGAGTGAATGCGACCATTGATGGGGAGAGCCTATGCCATAAGAGAAGAGTCAAAGACTAGGTTTACAGTCTCAGCTCGTTGGCCTCTCAGTTTTCTTTATATATATCCTGAGATAAACAATTCCTTTTGCTCATTTATTCATCTATAATGATTTGCACTTGTAAAATATTGCATAGTTTACAGATTTTATTTATACACATATATTTTTACACAGTCCTTAGCACAAAATTTAGGGCCAAAATCAGCACCTCTGAAAAGCGGATAATGCACGTTGCTCGGTAAAATAGAGGTTGCTTGACACTTAACTACAGGCAACTTCTACTAAATCTGACGGCTGAACATTACAAAATGTTGGTGTAAAATATTCATATAAAAGTATTTTTTAAAAAATGTATTCTCCCCACCCCAACATTTGAGTAATACGAGAGAGAAGAATAAAATTTTAGATCCTGGAAAAAATTATCAGTTAACATGAAGACAACGAATCTGAATGACCAGGTAAAAACGAGTCCCAAATGCCATTTGCTTTGTTCTCTCGAACTCTTTTGAAGAGGACGTATGCATCTTGTTTAGTTTAAATCTTGTACGTTTGCTCTTTCAAGTATTGGAGTGTGCTAGATCTTTTTGCAGGCAAAGTAAAGGCTCACAGAGCCCAGGAAAAGCACGTTATTAATACATTGTTTAAAATGCAATAAATGTGCTCATAGAACGCTCAGAAAATGGAAACATCACAGGAAAAAAAAAACACTAAAAGATTAAAAGATAGCACGAATTAGAGCAGAAGAAACGGAGGCACCTGTTTGGAAGGAGGGAGCCAGGTATGAAAAGGTATAGTTCAAGCCTCTCATTACTAAAACTGTATTTGTGGAAGATGTTTACTGGCAGATCAGACCTTGACACTTTTATTTAGAGAACCCAGATGAAACAAAAGTGAAAATCTTGCAGTCTATCTAAAGAACGATGCCTGGCCAATCAACAGGCTAATGAGCAGGCAATGTCAGACACTGTCACTCATTGTGAAATGGAGTTAGCTTGTTGCTCAAAAACACAGACATGTTTCACCAGCCCAGATGCTGCTGAACACAGGGCACAGTGGCACAACCTGATTAAGAAAATTTAAGTACACTTTGTCTCAGCTTCTATATATTTATCTGTGAAGTTATAGAAACCTTTGGGGATGTTTTGAAGGGCGCATGAGGCATTCATTAGTCTCTCTGAATTCTCACTTTACAAAACAAATTTAGTAAATTTTTTTTTCCACTGAATTTGACATGGCTCTGGGACAAATCAATGATAGAGTCCCAGCCTCCCCTGGCTTCTACATGTTTATTCCAGGGTTTTCTGGGAAGACTGCTTTTCCGCTCTTCATGAATAGTTCATGTGCTAGTCTCCAATGGAAACAAAGTGACATTTCTTATTACTGTTGGCTGTTGGAAAGCAACTGGAAAGGGAGTGCCTTGAAACAATTAGTCCTCTGTAACCGATTATTTAACAATGTGTATTTCCCAAGAGCTGTTTATCCTCAAAAGGAAGCAGCCAAGACTAAATATGTACTGTATCTAAGCAGACACCTGCACTGAACCCTTCTGGATACTAAGTGAGAATTGAAGGGGGATTATTAATTTGATCCAGTATTCCATTTGGGATGGAATCTATATTTTCTATGAGCAAAGAAATATGTTCCATTTCTTATGATACCTCAAAAACTATTTTCATTTGGGAAAATTTCTTCCTAAAAGATGGCTTTAATTTTAAAACTGAAATTCAACATATATCAACAAGAGACACATAGAAAACAAGAAAAGAAAGGGTAAAAGGCAGGGTGGGTGGAGGGAGAGAGAGAGAGAGAGACAGAGTGAGAGAGAGAACTGTTTGTTTTTTTAAAATAAGAAAAATGTTTTCTGTGTTTAAGGCACTCTAGTGACCACCAAAAAACAATTTTTAAAAAACAGAATAAACTGTTTCCATCTTTCAATCACTTATTTCCCAGCCATTTAGTAGCTTAAGACACGGGGCTAGGAATGAAAATGATTTTAACCAACTGGCTCTTTAAGTCTGAATATGGACTACATATTTTTAGCTACAAATTCCATGTTGTAACTCCCCTCTCTGAAATAGGGAATGATTCAAAACGTGCCAGGGAACATCTCGAGACCAGATGCTTGTACAAACGAACATGTACAAGTCAGTCACAGAGAAACAGTCAAACAGTACTCTGGAGAATGCAGTCTCATAACTGACATACTGAGAAGTGTCATATCCCAACACTGTGCAAAGCTCTGCTCACTTGCCAGCTTATGCATTCCAAGAAGAATGCGTTTCAGATTTTGGAAAGCTTCTATGCATATGAACCTTCTCCACAAATGGATTTTCTAGCATCTCCAAGCAGCACACGTCTGTTACTGCTGGCTACTCTCATTATCTTACATGGGATTCTCTCTACATGTGAGAAAATTGTCACTGAAATTCTAACACAGTAAGTGTGAGAGACCCCCTAGAAGAAAACCTGAAATAAATGCTGTATTTCAGCCTGAATCTGACTGGTTCACGTTAAAATTAGAAGAAATATTTCAGCACATAATTACAGCTAGGAGTGACATGCAAAATATTTAATAATGAGTGTGGCATAAGCATTGCCCAATCAGAATGGCTGCAGGTCTAGCACTGCACTAGCATCCTGGAGGATCCCTGTCTGGAAGCCTAGAGATGCTTCTAATCTCAATGGGTGGAAGCCTGGAACACCTGCAAGCTTTGGACAGTAGCTATTTTCAATATTTTAACTGACAGGGTTCTGCCAGGGTCTTCCAGCTGAGTATAAACCTGGTGATTGTTACCAATAAATGATGATACAAATTTGGATATACCTTGGCCTGATTAGTTTAAGAAACTTACAACCTATAAGTATTAGCATGAATCCCCTTAGAAATGACAAACTCAACTCAGTTTTTTTTAAAAAATAGAGGTTATTAGATTAATGGAACAGGAAAATAAAAAATATTAAACATAGCTTCTTATGAATTTCTTGTGGACAATATAGAGACATTGGTTATATGATAGATCACAAGCACTATTCTAACAAACTGATATCACACTGATAAAGTTTCCTAATTTTGTGACAGAAGCTGTTGCTGGCCTTGTCCCAAACTTGTATCAATGAACAAGCAGATTTAGAAAGTAAGTATAGTGGATGTCTGTTACTTTGGCCTGCCTAGCACTGTTGCCCCCTTCTGTTGCTAAGAGAATCCTTTCTTCTGGCAGGAATTCCATTCCATGTGGTTTTTTATGAAACCAGCTTGACTCTTTCCATTACTGGACTCTGTTCATGACCAGGCCTGGCCAGAGTACCTGTTACCCTGTGATTGGTTCCTGCATGGGATGCGACCCAGGATGGTACCATTCAGTCCTCCATAGGATTTTCTTATCTAGGAATAAGCTCTCTCCTGCTGGGGCTGGAAAGCTGGCAGGAGGTGAGTCTTGCGCCGTGGCGGCCACCCTGATCAATGCACTTGGAAAGCCCATTCAGCGTAAGGAAACATAGAACCCCAAGGCCTTTGGAATCTGGGCTCACTAGGCATGTAGGTAAAAAAGTACTTTTCTTCTCTCTTGAAGTCAGAGCCCTTCTTTTGACAAAAAATAAAGCACAATGAAAATCAGGATTTGTTAACCTCACATCATGGGGAAGTGGCAAAAACACAATTATCATGACCATGCTCACATGTTATATAGTAGCTACTGGAATTAGGAACAAATTCTGATTGAATAAGCTGAAAGGGCATTTTCACCTTCATTCTCTATGTTCTGCTCACCCTTGATATCCAACAGTTTAATTTTTTAAAATGATCAAGAAAATGTAAAGAATAAGGATAGACCAGTAAGACTTTGAGTAAAAGTTCACTTCTTGGACGAGAAGAAGTCCTTATAGTTCAAGGAAGAGTATTCAGCAATAAAAATTAACAGTAAATGTTTAGAATGATGATTTTTAAACCTTATATTTGCATTTGTATCCATAATGCTTTGCAAAATACTTCACATACATTTTCCTAAATGTGCAAATGTATTATAAGTTTGGTAGTTCAACTTTGAAATTTTAGGAAGTGATAAATTTCAGGTAAATATTTTAGATAATATTTTAAGTGATCAAGATTTTCTTACTTAAAATACATCACACACTAAATATCAAAAAATCAGGCTAGACATGGTGGCTCATGCCTATAATCCCAGCACTTTGGGAGGCTGAGGTGGGAGGATCACTTGAGGCCAGCAGTTCAAGACCAGCCCAGGCAACATAATAAAACCTTGTCTCTACAAAAAAATAAAAATTAAAAAACAGCCAGACATGGTGGTGTGTGCCTGTAGTTCAGCTACTTGTGGGGATGAGGCAGGAGGATTGCTTGAGCCCAGGAGTTCAAGGCTGCAGTAAGCTATGATTATGTCATTGCCCCCCAGCTTGGGAGACACAGCGAGACCCAGTCTCAAAGGAAAAAAGAGACTGTAGAGAAAGAGGACAGAGGTGGCTAGAGATCCTGAGATCTCAGATTCCAGAGTGTGTGTTGAAAAATATTTTTAAAAAACTTAAAATATTAAAAAGATCAGAATATTATAGAAATATCACCTTTCAATAATCAGTTTTAGAGCACCTATGACATCATAATAATCTGGATAAAAAATTAGTCAGTAATCTCCTCTAAGCAAAATGTAGTAAACAAGCATAAGATACATAATATGCTTTTATGGTCATAGGTGTTGACAAAGTCAGTAGAGAAATATGAAAGTCATCTGAGGGTGGGGGGGGGGCAGGGGAGGAAACAAACAAGTGTTTATGGAACATACTTAAAAAATCTTACTATTAATACTATATAGCCATATTCCATGGAAAGGCCTAAATTGAATACCTCAAGCGATTTATAAGTTAAATGAACCAAAATAAACTCTAGAGAAAGGATATTTTCCAGGTGTTCCTTAATAGACATTACTTTTAGGACTGATTCACTGAGCACCTGGTACCAGGAATGTGCCAGTGTGCCAGGTACCAACCAACAGCAGTACAAATAATCATTGCTGCTTCAGTAATGTCACCTGGATTGAATTAAGCTCATTAAACATAAGTTTAAAATATTTTTAGTTTTTACTTATTCTTAGTTTCTAATAAGTTCTTCAAAGAAAGAGACCAAAATGTTTTCTTGTATGTACCAGTGATATATACTACTATGTTCCACAGTCCTCCTTTCTTTACAAACCTCCATAAAAGCTCAATAAACTTTTCCTGTGCATGTGGTTTGATAGGTTACCCAGGCTACCATTATAATCCTAAGGCTTACATTTATTTAATTACTGCTGACTGGCTCAATTACAGATTTAAGTTGTCTAATCTCCACTGAATCCCACTGATTTCTCTCTAAGCAATTCATTTATTGATGATCTTTCAGCATAGTTTAAGTTATGTATGTTCTGTCTAGAAACTGCTCCATACCTTCTTAAAATTTTTATCTCATGCTTTGAACCCATTCCTCTCAACAAATGACTTTGCCTCTTGCCTTTAAGACAAAAGAGAGGGCATTACATGCAAATGCCAACATTCCACACTTTCAGCTCCAGAGTAGTTTTTCATGTTCACCAATCATTTATTCTTTCCCCAGTGTCAGAGAAAACAAAACAAAACAAAACAAAAAACATTGCTACTCCTCCCTCAGAGAAGCCCTCTATCTCTTCTGTTCTTCCTGCCTCGTCCATGATCTTGCCATGACAAGAAATCTTTCCTATAGATGTCAATTTCTCCTCTGTTAGTTCTTGTCACGAGAAAACAAAACCAAAAAATCTCCTTTGAACCAACCAACCTCCCTTCCTAAGCGATTTCTTTCTCTCTTTGCAGTCTCTATTTCACTTCTTTTTCTCATACTGTAGCTCCTATACCAGCCGAATCAGTACCACCTGGAAACTTATTAGAAATGCAAATGATCAGATTCCACCCAGACCTACTGTATCAGAAACTCTGGGTGTGGGGCATAACATCTGTGTTTTAACAAGTTCCCCATGGAATTCTGCTGCACATAACGGTTTTGGGAACCACTGCTGTAAACTGCATTGTTCCTCAGTTCTCATCCTATTTAACTTCTCTCCTACACTAGCCAGAGTTAGGCATTGCGTCCTCTTGAACTTTCTTTTCTACCCACAACTGCAAACCCTGTCCAGGTTCTCTTCCTAGCTCTCTGATCACTCATTAACAATTTCTTTCATTAGCCCTATCTCTGTACCCAGTTACTATAAAACATTGGTATACAGTACTTAGCAATGTCTCCTAAATCTCACCAACTTCACTGCTTATTCACCAGACCTTGCTCTTTATGTGATCTCCACTTGGACTAAAGATATCGGTGCCCAGCCATTCATTCAAGCCGGGAATTTCTAAGTGATGTTCCTCTCTCACACTTTACCTTCCTATATTTAATTGGTTAACCAAATTTCATTAATATTTATCTCATGCTCCTCATGGGTCAGAAGAATTAATATTGTTAAAACAACCATACTAGCCAAAGCAATCTACAGAGTCGATGCAACCCCTACCAAAATACCCATGATATTCTTCTCAGAAATAGAAAAAATAAAATAAAATCCTAAAATTTGTGTGGAATCACAAAAGACCTCAAATAACTAAAGCAATCCTGAGCAAAAGAACAAAGCTGAAGGCATTGTACTATCAGAATTCAAAATATACTACAAAGCTATAGTAACCAAAACAGCATGGTATTGGCATAAACAAAGACAAGTGGACCAATGGAACAGAATAGAGAAACACAAAATTAATCCACATTATCTACAGCCAACTGATTTTTGACAAAAGGCAGCTAGAACATTAATTGGGGAAAGGAAAGCCTCTTCAATAAAGGTTGCTAGGAATCCTGGATGTTCACATGCAGAAGAAAAAATCTAGACCCCCAACTCTCACCCTATACAAAAACCAATTCAAAATGGATCAAAGACCTAAATGTAAGACCCAAAACTATAAAATTACTGGAAGAAAACAAGGTGAAATGCTTCACTTTATAATTTTATAAATAGATTCTTATTTATAAAAGGTTTATAAATATAAAAGGATACTAAATATAAAGAAAAGGTTTTAAAGGCTATTAAATATAAATAAAAGGTTTATAAATATAATAAGAATCTATTTACAAAATTATAAGAATCTAAAGATTCTTATTTATAAAATATTTTCCTAGACCAATGTTCTGAAGCATTTTTATAAAATGTTTAGTTTATAAACAAATGGGATTATGTCAAACTAAAAAGCCTCTGCACAACAGGAAACAAAGTAAAAAAGACAACCTAGAGGATGAGAGAAAATATCTGTAAACCATTCATCTGACAGATAATTAATATGCAGAACATACACGGAACTCAAACATTTCAACAGCAAAAGCAATCTGAATAAAACAGGCAAACGATCTGAACAGTTATACAAATGGCCAACAAATATATGAAAAAATGCTCAGCATCACTAATCATCAGGCAAGTGCAAAACAAAGCCACAGTGAATTATCATCTCACCCCAGTTAGGATGGCTATCATCAAAAAGACAAAAAATAAATGCTGGTGATGATGCAGAGAAAACAGAATTCTTCTACACTGCTAGTATAACCACTATGGAGAATGGTATGGATGTTCCTAAAAAAATTGTCAATAGAACTACATATGATCCAGTCATCTTGCCACTGAGCATTTATCCCAAGGAAAGAAAATCAGTGTATTGAAGAGACATCTGCACACCCATGTTTGTTGCCGCACTATTTGCAATAGCCAAGATGTGGAATCAACCTAGATGTCCAATAACCAATGAATGGATAAGGAAAATGGTAAATATACACAATGGAATACTATTCAGCCATAAAAAAGAATGATGGCCAGGTGCGGTGGCTCACACCTGTAATCCCAGCACTTTGGGAGGCAAGGTGAGTGGACTGCTTGAGTTCAGGAGTTCAAGAGCAGACTGGGAAACACGGCAAAACCCTGTCTCTACGAAACAAACAAACAAACAAACAAACAAAATTAGCCAGGCATGGTGGCATGTGTCTGTAGTCCCAGCTACTTGGGAGGCTGAGGTGGGAGGATTGCTTGAGCCTGAGGTGGAGGCTGCAAATGTAACTGCGGTTTTTGCCATTATTTTTAATGGCAAAAATCACAATTACATTTGCATCAACCCAATATCATTTATGGCAACACAGATGGAACTGGAGGACATTATGGTAAGTGAAATAACCCAAGAACAGAAAGTTAGACATTGCATGTTCTCACTCATGTGTGGAAGCTAAAAAATGTTGATCTCATAGAAGTAAAAAGTAGAACAGAGGGTACTAGAAGCTGGGAAGGGTAGGCGGAAAAGGGGGATAGGGAAAGATTTGTTAAAAGATATAAAATTACAGCTAGATAGAAGAACTAAGTTCTTGTGTTCTATAGCACTACAGGATGACTATAGTTAACAATATTTTATAGTTTCAAAGTGCTAGATGGAGGACATTGAATATTCCCAACACAAAGTAATGATACATGTTTGAGATGATAGATATGCTAATTCTTTTATTACATGTTATATGTATCAATACGTCACTATGTACCCATAAACATACAATTATTACATATCAGTTAAACAATAAAATGAAAAGTGTTTATCTCTGTAACAACTCCCAAACCTGTTACCTACATTTTATTCCCAGGCACACTGCCAGAACATCTATAGTCTAAAATATGACAATAACCTACCTACTTAGAGCTGCTCTTTTTTTCAATATCCTCTCATAAACATTTCATTATCCTTCCAGTACAAACATGTCATCCCATTCAAAATGAAAAAAAAAAATTAATTGACAAGATTAAAAAAAATTAGAACAAAACAAAGAAAAAACACAACTTTGATGGCTTCCCCTTGCTTAAAGACTAAAATTCAGCATCCTAAGCATAGAAAGCTGGCATTTAAACCAATCTATGCTTTCTGTCTCCTCTCCCACCACTTCTTTTCTAATTGCAAGACCTTTCTTTTTCCTTCTCAACTCATTGCTTAATCTAGGCGAGATTAGTCATTTTCCCTTCTTGCAGCCTTGGCTAACAGTTTTCTCTGCCTGAAATTCCCATCTCTAACCATACACTCATTTATTATTTAATAAGCATTAAATGTGTGATTATCTCAGGGGCAAGTAAAATGAATGAAGTATATCAGGTCTGCTCAGGGCTTGGAAATTGCTGCCACGTAAATACTGCCTTGAAAAAAAAGCCAGCAATTCAGGTTTTTAATGTGAAATTCTTAATTTTAAAAATTTGAAGCAAATATTTGAAAATCTAAAACAATCTTTTGTATAACATTGTGTGTCTGACAAGCAAAACACACTGCAGGTTGTTGGTTTGGACCTTGTTCTTAGTTCCACTAGGCCCTAGGGATCCAAAGATAACCAAGACCGAGCCTCTGCCCTGATGGTCAACAGGCCCCTACTCACTTTCAAAATGCTCTGTTTACATGGCACCTGCCACACTGGATTCTTAAGAGTTAATTGTTTACTCCTTGAATCATCAAATCCCAGAGAAGCCGAGCTGTCTTTTTACCACCTGGCAATAGTAAGTGCTCACCTGTAACTATAACCACAGACAGTTTTCTATATAGAAACTTGTACCAACTTGATTCTAAAGTTTTAGTTATTTTGTATTTTCCCCTTCCTAAGTTGATAATATGCCTTGATTAGGCACCATCATGTAAGCTATGATCTAACTAAAGAATTTGTCTGCTCAGGTGCAAACCTAAAAAATGATCGGAGTCACATTTCAATTGTATGCTACAATTCTGAAAGTGTGTATATGTCTGTATGTTTGCCGCACATGATCCTTGCAAGATGGTAGCCAAAAGAAGGACTATTTAGAGATAATTTTAGTAAATTTAAGAAATTATTTTAGTCTAGGGCAGATCTTTTTAGTTTGGAAAACAAGGAAAATGTGTTCACTTGTTCCTTGTTAATATCAGGGTGCAACATCTTTCCATTTAACAAAAGTACTAAAAATTTCAGCTTTCATTTTTGCTGCAGTTATATAGTTTCTAGTTACCCAAGCATGCTTATAAAACTAATTTAAGCTGGGCACTGCTGGACTTAGGAGATGTCAGTCATGTTTTAGTGAACCAAACACTCTCATTTCACTAAGCATCACACTTAAGAGGGGACTGCTTGAACATCACTATTTCACTCCTCAATTGATCTAATTTCTAGACCTAGCCACAATCCAAATATGTGCATTGATCTTACATGGCTGCCATCTGCAAAGTTGATAAACATCAATCCTACTGAAAAAGAAATATGTTTGTGTAGTTACTTCGATGTTGTCAAAATGAAGGAGAATAAATATTTGTCTTCCCTAACTGTATAATGAGCAAGTTAGAATCCCAGTCATATTTCATATGTTAAAGATTTAGGCTCCTATCAGTTTATTTTACAACTCTATATGATGTTATTGTATACACAAATTCACCTGTGTGTGGATGCCTGACTCTTTAACATTGAAATTCTATGCCTTGTGTTCATTAAGATAAATGTCTGTTGTCACTAACCAAACTGTAAGGCTTACCTGCAGACTGTTGAAAATGACAAAGAGAACCAACATCCAGAAGTGTCTGTAGGCCATGTGTAGTCCTCCCCAAAGCCATGTCACAGAAATCAGAGCAAAGAGATATAAAATCAGTGGAATTTCTAGAAATTAAAAAAAAAAAAAGAATTTTTGAGCTTCAGAATACTGCACAGTCACATGTATACACAAAGTTATTTTTGGCTTCTTTCTGTGGTATTCTAAGTGCCCATTTTGAGAGAACAACCTTGGAAATCCCATTCTTATGCCAGAGGAGAGAAGGCACATTGCTGAGTCCACATTCTTTCTGTTTTGCAAATTGGGCTGCTGGTAGGTCCAGGGATGGATGGGGGAGGATGAGAACTGTTCCTCTCCTAGACTACCACCTGCTGGACTGTTCAGAAAGTACCACAAGCAACAATGGAGTTGTAGAAATTTCCTTAAAAGAGTGTTCCACCAGAAAATGGCAGTCAGTAGTGTGCTCCCGAAATTAGCATATTCCAACCAGGCACTTAATAACAGAAATTACATAACATTGTGTGCGTGTGTGTGTATGCATGCACGCGTGTGTGTGTTCGAAAAACCTGTACTCACATCCTTTTTCTGACCGAGAAGACACCAAAATTTATTGGTAAGTTTAAGAGCAAAGAGAAAGTGACTGATTCATAATGATCAACTAAGTTTATTCTACACATATTCTAACGCAGTTTGTTTCAAACGTTTTCAGAATAGATTTTCTCAGGGTGAAGGGACTTTATTACCCTTTCCACTTGTTTATTTTGAATTTTCTTTGCTATCTGAGTTTTAGAATAATAACCGTACAGAGGTGATTTTAATATTTAAATGACAAGTTATATAAGAGAAAGTGAATTAGATCTTTGCAGCCACAAATAAACACATTTTCATGCTGTTGAAAGACATCCGGGTAGACCACACCACTGACAACTTTCATGACAGACCTCAAAGCGTTTCTTTACCCACTACCATCAATTAACACCTAAAATCCTTGTGCACTATGGAATTTAAACAGTTGCTTACAACTTTAGCAATTTTCAAATTTAATTTTATTTGGAAACAATCTCAAATATACAGAAGAGGTGCAAGTAGAGTACAATGAGAAAATTTTTTTTTCCTGAATCAATTGAATATTGTCAATCTGATCCCCCACTACCCTCTGAATAATGTTTTTCTACAAAGACATTTTCCTACATAAACATGATGCCATGAAATCAGAAAATTAACACCGATATAGTACTATCATTCTCAGATTCCATTTTATTATACCAGTAATTTTCTTTTTAGCACAGAGATCCAGAGATCCAGCCTTGTATAGTTGACATGTCTCTGTAGACTCTTAATCCCAAATGGGTCTTCGTGTGTCCTTGACTTTTGTAACTTTGACACTTTTGATGATTACCAGCCAGTTTTTCTTGTAGAGTGTCCTTAAATTTGAGTTTATTTGATTCTTCTCATGATTAGATTTAGATTATGAACTGTTAGAAATCACAGAAGGGATGCTGGGTTCATCTTACAGCATTCTATCAGGTGGCACAAGAACTCAGTTTGTCCCATTACCGAAGATGTTCATTTTGGTCACTTGATTAAGATGGTGGCTGCACAAATTCTTCACTATAAAGCTAGCATTTTTCCCTTTGTAATTAAGAAGTTTTATCTGTGGCATTTCTTTGAAACTATGTAAATATCTTTTTCCTTACCAAATGTTTTATTTATCCACTTATTTATTTTCTAATATAGACTAATAGATTCCTGCTTATTTAGCATATTGTCCATTATTCTTTCTTTTACTCTTCTTTCCTTCCTTCCTTCCTCCCTCCCTCCTTCCTTATTTCTTTTTTCATTTTCTTTCTCTTTTCTTTTTCCTCTCCTTTTCCTTCGCATAGGGTCATACAAAGTGTTTCTCCATTGCCCAGACTGGAGTGCAGTGGTGTTGTCACAGCTCACTGCAGGTTTGACCTCCTGGGCTCAAGCCATTCTCCCACCTCTCAGCCTCTCAAGTAACTACAGGTGCATGCCACCACGCCTACCTAATTTTTATATTTTTTGTATACATGGGGTTTCGCCATGTTGCCTGGCTGGTCTTGAACTTCTGGGCTTAAGCGATCCGCGTGCCTTGGCCTCCCAAAGTGCTGGGATTACAGGCATAAGCCATGGTACCCGGCCACTATCATTGTTTGTTTTGATGCCAAGTTGTCCCTAGTGGGAACCCTTTCAAGATGGTTTCTGTGCCTGTAGTTATATCCTCATCATTCTACTAGCAGTTGTTTGGTTTTTGGCCCAAGATGTTTCAAATGTTCTCTGTCCCAGTCCTGGTTTCTTTTAGGGGAGAATGATATTTAGAAAGTGTGATCTGGGGCTAGGTATGGTCACTGCTGTTGCTGCTCCTAAGCTCTCTCAGTAGATAGAGTGAGAGGATACACATGCATATGCACACACAAACACATTTAGATCTGTTTTACTCTATCTATCTCTATATAATGAAATTCATTAGTTCATTTCAATGCTTCTAATTCCAACCCAACATCACAGGGTTAATTCCAGTTTTCTTCCTTTCCATATTTGTAACTCTTCTGTGTTGGTAAGAGATCTACTTCTCATTATTCTTGAACTCCTAGATTCAGGCGATCTGCCCACCTCAGCCTCTCAAAGTGCTGGGATTACAGGCGTGAGCCACTGCACCCCGCTATTTCTTATTATTCTTAATATATCTACTGATCCGATCCACTCCTCTGCATGTAACCAACTTCTATTGCTGTTATCCATTCCCTCGCTCAGGTGGCCTCCCAAACTCACTCAGCATCCCACAATTCCTGCTGGGCAGCACTGCACTCCTCACATGGATTCCTTTCTCACAATGACTGGCTTCTGACACCCAGGCTTGGGCCCCTTCCTGCAGATGCACACCTTGCTCTGTACCAACTGGTGGCTGTAGATGGAATTGCTCGGGAAAGGGAGGAAAAAGAAAGCACAAGGAGAGAATGCAAAGAGGGAGAAGGGAAGTGGTGAGGAGAAAGAGGGAAACTGAACACTTTTTTTTTTTTGAGAGAAAGAAGGCTTTAGAAGGGGACTGTGCTGATATATACCCTTCATCACAATATATACAAATTGTCTAAATTATTATTATGACTTTACAGGGAAAATAAGACTAATACAAGAAGATTTACATAGATGAATAATTTCTTTGTCACTAATGCTTTGCAGCAGGACAAGAAAATATATATTAAGATTTATTTAATTTTTAGAAAAATTCATTTTTATTTAATGAAATAATACAATTTGATAAAGGGCCAGAAGGCTCATTTTTACTTCTGACAAGATATCCTAATATTTAGAAAACCCCTAAGCTGTGGTCACAAAATTTTCAAAGATTAGGTATCAAGTCTGGCAACTGCATTCTTTTCTTCCACCGTGTAAGAACAAAATTCTATTTATGGCTCTGTGCAGAGTACAAAGGGACACGCACATTTCATATGAACAACTAGGAACCAATTTTCAAAGTTTGGCCTGCATGTTCCTGTAAGTTCTTAGAGCAAAGCAAGTGGTGTGTGCTGACAGAGCTTGGTGGAGAAGCTAAGGGAGCATACTGGGGCTCAAGAGAATGTCCATGGCTTATATTTTCCTTGAATTCTGTAGAATAGTAGTTTGGCACCCCAGACTAGAAACTCCGCAAGGAAAAAAGCTAGTCATAAATAACTCAGCATACTTAATAGATCCCAGGCTTGCCTTCCAGAAGTACAACAATGATTAAGATAATGATTTCAGATAGAAGAAACATATCCAGAGGCACATTCGGATTTTGTGGGCCTTCTTATATTAGGGAGGCTTATATTGGGGAGGCTTGTTTAAAAAACAAAAATTACAAAACCATAATTAGGTACAGGATCTTGGAAGCAGCCAAGGCTGGTGAAAGGACCTGAAACTTAAGCTTCATCAGCTTTATGGTTAATCTACCTCTGAGGAGGCACCTTTAACTCTCTTTAGGGCCTAAGTCAAAAGAAAAGAGGTATTGGGAGGGGGTGATGGTGATGAAAGTTAGTGGGGGGCATGTTGTTATTAAACAGTGATTATAAATTTCATTTGGCAAACTGAAAAACAGTGCTCCATTCAACTGAAAATCACTTTGGTTTTATATTTCCTAAGCTGTCATTTCATATTTGATGAACTACTAATAACTTCTCTGCTGTCTATAATTCAATATTTACCAAAGAAAGCATTTGTAATTGGTAATACTGGAAACAACTTGTGTTTAGAAGTGAATTAGTGAAGATAAAACAGAGTCATTTCAATGTTCTCAATAAAAGGAGGCCCTACAAACACAGTGTTGCACCCAAGGAATGAGTATCTATGTAAAAGACTGTGCCATATAGAATAAAGAACTCCTAAAACTTAACAAAATACCCATTCAATCCATTTGAAAAATGGACAAAAGACCTTTCTTTTGAGAAGATATACAAATGGTCAATAATCACATGAAAAGATGCTCAGGATCACTAGTCATTAGGGAAACAAAGATCAAAACCACAGTGATACCATTTCATACCCACAAGGATGACTATTATCAAAAAACCAGGAAATAGTAAGTGTTGGTGAGGATATTTAGCAACTGCAACCCTTGTGCATGACTGATAGAGATGTAAAATGGCACAACTGCTGTGGAAAACAGTTTGGTAGAACCGCCAAATGTTAAACATAAGTTACCATATGATCCAACAATTCCACTTATAGGTATATATTCAAAAAAAGTGAAGGTACAGGTACTCAAATGGATATTTGCACACCAATATTCATGGCAGTATCACAATAGCCGAAAGGCGGAAGCAACCCAAATGTCCATCAACAGATGAAGAGATAAATAAAATATACTATTTGCATATAATGTAATATTACTCAGTGCCATGTTCTTAATATTTGTGTTCCCCCAAACTTTATATGTTGAAACCTAATCACCAATGATAGCATTAGAAGGTTGGACTGCTTGGAGGTGATTAGGTTGTGAGAATAGAGCCCTCATGAATGGGATTAGTGCACCCCATAAAAGACGCCCCAGGGCGCTGCCCTGCCCCTTCCACCATGTGAGGACACGCGGAGAAGGCACCATCTACGGACAAGAAATCTGGGCCCTTGCCAGACACTGAATCTGCTGGCACCTTGATCTTGAACTTCTCCGCCTCCAGAACTGTAAGAAGTACATTTCTGTTGTTTATAAGTTAGCTGGTCTAGGGTATTCTGTAACAGCCTGAACAGACTGAGATACTGAAGCTTAAAAAGGAATGAAATTATAATATATGCTACGCCATGGATGACCCTTGAAAATGTTACATGAAACAAGCCATACACGAAAGGACAAATAATTTCATTTACATGAAGTGCCTAGAATAGGCAAATTCAGAGGCAGAAAGTAGAACAGAAGTTACCAGGGGCTGGGAGGAGTGCAGAATAGTGAGTTATTGTTTAATGGATATAGAGTTTCTGTTTGGAGTGATGAAAAAGTTCTGGAAACATGGATAGTGGTGACGGTTGCACAACATTGTTAGTGTACTTATGTGACACTGAAGTGTACACTTAAAATGGTTTAAGATGCTAAATTTTGTTATGTATATTTTGCTACAATTAATAAAAAAGAAAAAAGACTATGCCAAGTAACTCAGGCTGTGTCAAGATGAAGTTCCACGGAAGGGAGAAAAAAAAAAAATCAAATCATCACAGTACTTAATTTACATAGTTAAATTAACAAGGAGTCACAAATGTGAAAACCAAAGTAGTTTGAAAAGGTTTTAGTGAAAGAAATTACTTCTTGAAAGGTAAAGAAGACAAAACAAACGACAACAACAAACAAACCAGCAAGTAGATATGTCAATTAGTGCTACTACCATTAAGAAAGTCTACTCATGGGAGTTAGTAGATTCCATTGAGATTACATCACATCTCTTTATTTTTTAGTGAAAAATATTATTTCCATGAATTTAACTGCCATTTTTAAAGAAAGTATGGTGTTGTATTATCTGTTTTCTTTGTAACTGCAGCCTTGGCTTTATTGCTGTGCACCAGTGACAACAATAATGGCTTTATTATGGAAATCACACTCCATTTACATGAAGCTGAAATTTATTCTGTGTTTACAATCTTCCAAAGTACTTGTTTTAATTTTACCTCACTGACCTTCTGATTCTAACAATTTGGAATGTGCTACTTAAACAAACCTATCAATGTAAAACATAGAACACAACTGTGAAATAATGTGGATTTAAGATATCAGCCAAGTGCTGTGGTTCATGCCTGTAATTCCAGCACTTTGGGAGGCCGAGGTGGGGGGATCACCTGAGGTCAGGAGTTTCAGACCAGCCTGGTCAATGTGGCGAAATCCTATCTCTATTAAAAATACAAAAAATAGCCGGGCATGGGGGCTACTCAGGAGGCTGAGGCAGGAGCATCACATGAACCTGGGAGGTGGAGGTTGCAGTGAGCCGAGATAGCACCATTACATTCCAGTCTGGGCAACAAGAGTGAAACTCCATTTCAAAAAAAAAAAAAAAAAAAAAAATTAAATGAAAAGATATTAATGGATCTATTTCCAACAGTGGGGACACATTATTTTTAAATTAGAAAAGAAAGATAAATTGAAACGAAAGAGTATCAAAGAACTTTATTTCTAAAACACAGGTCTTTATTCTGAAATTCACACTTAGAGACAAGGATGTTTCCGTGATCTGAATATTTTCTTGGTGAGAAAATATTGGTGTCCTCGAGGTTTCCTAACAAGGATTAACACCAATTCCGCAGCAGTCAGCCACCACTGTTCTCAGCAAATAAACTGAGGGTCATACAGGAAGACAATAAGGCACATATTTCACAGCATTGCCAAATCATCATGAGGACACTGTGCATGGGAGAGTGAACAACAGAGTTAAAGACGGGTCAGCCTGGGCAACATGGCAAAACCCTGTCTTTACAAATAATACAAAAATTTAGCCAAGTGTGGAGATGCATGCGTGTAGTCTCAGCCACTCAGGAGGCTGAGGTAGAAGGCGCTCTTGAGCCTAGAAGGTGGAGGTTTCACTGACAGAGTGAGACCCCGTGTTAAAAAAAAAAAAAAAAAAAAAAAAGACTGGGTTTGCAAATTGTTCAAAAAAACACCCTCCACCTCATTTGGGTAGCTGGCATTCCTAATCCTTGGCCACTAGTTCTATACTCGGATCTAATTTTAGAATTTACTTTTCTCTTCAGCGGTTCTCCAACACATTTCCAAAATAGCTCTTGAAAACCCATTCGGATAATAAGAAACTCACTCTAGGTCCTTTGGCCTCTATCTCCAGATACGGTTGCAAATATTTATTGCAGCAGGCTAGACTGTATCAACACTTATTATGTGCCAGGTTCTTCATTTTATTACAATATCCTTCCTAAATTCATAATCTCCAATGTTACCTTCCTCCAAGCACATTAGGGCCAACTCTTTCTGAATCTGCTTCTTCACTTCTCTTAAGCTCCAGGCCTGGAGATCCCCAAACCACTTCAAACAGAGTTCCTCCACGGCTGAATTTAGTATTCCTCTTCTCATCACACTTTTTCCTCCGTCTGAGTACTGGCATCACCATTCACACCGATTTACCCTGATGCCGCATTTTCCTTCATATGGTGCTTCAAATCAGTCGACATATTTTATCTATCTTCTAATTTGCTCTGAAATTTGTCCTCTACAATCCTTCCTAGAACATTGTCCTTCCTGAGGACTTCATCTCTTTTAGTGAGCCTATTTTGACAGATTTGTAGGTAGAGCTGTCTGTTCCAATTCACCCCTCCTACTCCTATTATGGCCAGATAAACATCTTTTTTTTTTTTTTTCCACATAGATGGAGTCTCACTGTGTTGCCCAGGCTGGAGTGCAGTGGCATGATCTTTGCTCACTGCAACATCTGCCTCCCGGGTTTAAGCAATTCTTCTGCTTCAGACTCCCGAGTAGCTGGGATTATAGATGCTCACCACCACGCCCAGCTAATTCTTGTATTTTTAGTAGAGATGGGGTTTTACTATGTTGGCCAAGCTGGTCTCAAACTCCTGACCTCAGGTGATCCGCCCACCTCAGCCTCCCAAAGGGTTGGGATTACAGGCATGAGCCACTGTGCCTGGCCCAGAGAAACATCTTTTAAAAAATTATGGCTGGGTGCAGTGGCTCATGCCTATAGTCTCAGCACTTTCGAAGGCTGAGGCCGGCCGATCACTGGAGGCTAGGAGCTTGAGACCATCTTGGTCAACATGGCGAAACACCATCTCTACTAAAAATACAAAAATTAGCTGGGCATGGTGGTGCATGCCTGTAATCCCAGCTACTTGGGAGGCTGAGGCAGGATAATTGCTGGAACCTGGGAGGTTGAGGTTGCAGTGAGCAGAGATCGTGCCACTGCACTCTAGCCTGGGTGACAGAGTGATAGACAAAAAAGAAGTTATGTATGTATGTATGCATACATGTATGTATACATAAAAGTGCATGTTTACATGTATTTTCATATATGATCATGCCATTTAAAGGCTAAAAATCCTTCAACTGCCTCCCATATCATAAAAGATAAACCTCACCACCAGTTCCTGCCTACTTCCCAGTGAATGCTCTCTAGTCTTCCAGGCACCCTGACCACACTGTATTTCTTCACGCGTGTAGCTCTTTGTCATTACTTGTTATGTGCCTATCTCTTTCATTAGAGGTTATTAAGTGCACTAACTCAGTCTATCTTATTTATCTTTATATTCCCAGTGCCTAGCACATGGTCTGGCATAAGCAAGTCACTTAATGTTTGTTCAATAAAAGAATTGTTGATGTGACTTGTCGGTATGACCCTGCTTTTTATTTTTACTGCTGCTCTTTTCATCTGAAAGCTTGAATTTCTCTTTAGAGAAGCCCTGGACTTTGAAAGTACAAGAATGAAGAGAATGCATTTCAGGGAAAAGTTAATTTGCTTTGCAGCAGTAGGTCTAAGGTACACTAGTCCTTTAAGATATGATCCATGGAGGAAAATAACTGCTCTGAGGCAATATTCTGAATGGGGATGAGCATGAGGGATAGATAGATCTGCATCCAGCTTCCAATTCTATCACTTCTGAGCCTGTTGAGTGGGTCTCAGCCAAACTCCTTAACTTCTCTGTGCCATAATTCCTGATAAAAAAGTAAAGGATAATTGTGGAAATTTTAATAATTCATGGATCAATTTGTAAGTATTAGTTAAGGCTGATAGGTCAAATTCCATGTTCCTATTGAACAGCTATTGTGCTAAGCGCTGGAAGTAAAGAGATGAGCCAAGGCAGAGGCAGCCTCTACCTGTGTCGATCTGCATTACAGAGAGGGAAACCACGCACCTAAGGCACTCAGCATAAGGCTGGGCATCAGGCACATGTTCAATAAGCATCAACTACTATTATCCTGATTCTCACCACCATCATGAGTTTAGTCACATTAGGGAAAGAGCACATAGCTATAGATACCCTGCAATTGTTGCTTGTTTTGTTCTGATGTGGGTAGTATTTTTCAAAGAGCAACTATGGCCCTATTTAATTGGCTTCATCTCTCGTCTTCTACAGTTTTTCCAACTTTATTTTTTTTACTCCACCTCTAAATTTCCCTCCATTCCCATTACCTTGCTGCTTCTCATCTTGTCTCATTCTATTTCTTCCTTTGTAGATTTGAAGTTCTAAAATATCACATAGTAAATATGCGATAAACATGTTTAAGTTTTTTATATATATACACCAGAATCTCCCATACTTGTTTGGCTATAGAACCCTTCTGTTTATCCTGATGTAATCATGTGTAAGTCTAGACTCTGAGGATTGTTTTCAACATGCAGACTCAAAGTTCTATCACATTCAAACTGTCACTAAAAACTTCCTGACTAACCAACTAAAAATGGACCTCTTGGGCCGGGCATGCTGGCTCACACCTGTAATCCCACCACTCTGGGAGGCTGAGGCAGGTGGATCACCTGAAGTCAGGAGTTTGAGAGCAGCTTGGACAACATGGTGAAACCCCATCTCTACTAAAAAATACAAAAATTAGCCAGGCATGGTGGCAGGGGCCTGTAATCCCAGCTATTCGGGAGGCTGAGGCAGAGGAATCGCTTGAACCTGGGAGGCAGAGGTTACAGTGAGCCAATATTGTACCATTGAACTCCAGCCTGGGCAACAGAGCAAGACTCTGTCTCAAAAAAAAAAAAAAAAAAAAAAAAAGACCTCTCGGCATCTTCTATTTTCCCTCCCACTCTCTCTTTTCTGACTTAGTTTTTTCATAGCACTTACTGACATCTAACTCACTATATGATTTATGTGATGGTTAATTTTGTGGGTCAACTTGACTGGACTAAAGGAAGCCCAGATATCTGATTAGACATTATTTCCAAGTGTGTCTGTGAGGGTGTTTCCAAAAGAGATTTGCATGTGAATTTGCAGACTGGGTAAGCAGATGGCCGTCCCTGATGTCAGTGGGCATCACCCAACACCTTGAGGGCCTCAAAAGAACCACAAAGGTGGAGGAAGGTTAGCTTCACCTATCTTCTGCTTGACTGCTTGAGCTGGAACATTCCTTCTTCCACCCTTAGCATTCCTGGTTTTCAGGCCTTCAAACTCAAACTTAAATCTACACCATTCACCTCTGCCTCTCAGGCCTTTGAAATATACCACCAGCTTCTTCAGTCTCCAATCTGCCAGTGATCTCTTGTTGGTTCTGTTTCTATGGAGAATCCTAACACAATTTACATATTTGTTTATTGCTTAATACTCTCCTAGAATGTGAGCTCACAAAAGCAATGAGATAATTCTCAAGCACTAGTTTAATGAATTTAAAAAGACAATTTCTGATTCTAGTTTAATAAATTTAAAAAAAGGCCTTATGGGACTGGCTAAGAAGACATACTACAGTTAAAAGTAAAATTGACAAGAAATTGTACCCCCACTATCCCCTTCACTCTTTATTTAAAGAGTAGGGAAGGTGCAGAGAGAAATGTGGATGTCACAGCAGTGAGAGAATTGCTTTTGGGCTGCAGGGGCTTGATAAAAAATTGGAGTTTGTGGCTTGTAAACAAAGCTGCCCATGAGTAACATTTCCATAGAGACACTTCAATGGGATTGTTTCTTAATGGGAGGGAAAAAGAGGGGGAAGGAGAAAAAGTGTGACGGAAGCATTAAATGCTTCCCAGAAACAATCCACCTTATCTAAGATTTCCATAGACATATGTCAGTTCCAGGGCCATTGATGAGTCAAATTTACTGTACAATACTGACTTTCAAACTCTGACCACAAACCGCAGTGAGAAATTCATTTTACATGTGAACTACACAATCTTTAAAGAAAACTTTTATGAAACCCAAGTTAATGTATGACACACTTTGATCTATTCTATTTGATCCTATCCTATCCTATCCTATCCTATCTTATCCTATCCACTCTACTCTATCCCATCCCATCCCATTCCTATACCATCCCATCCACTCTACTCTCTCCCTTGCCATCTCATTCCATGTAAAATATGTTGGCAGTGGGACTCATCAATGTACTGTGTGACCCACAATTTTTAAACTTTTGCCTTAGAAAGTAATTTAAGTAGCTTGTCCTTTAGAGGTAAAGGTAGGAACAGTAAACATAACCATAGTGGAGGCTTCCACCGACTACCTTCTGACCTGGATTTACCCTGACCCTTACTGATATGTGAAGGATACAAGCATGATATGGAAAGATCTGTGCAGGTGACATACTGGATCTGCAGGCAGAGAAGTGAATCAGTTTGGCCTAGAGTATATTTTCCAGGGGTAAAGAGGAGAATGTAAGCAAATTCTCAGTGGAGTCTCAAGGTTTTCTGGGAACTTAAAATGCAGTACTTTGTCAACAGCTGACTTAGGGCTCTCCTGGATGCTAAAAGACAGTCCAGTGTCAGGTTTACTTTGAATGTGATTTATTGGGGTTGAAAAAAAATGGTTCAAACCTAGAATTATGGTCTTGCCTTGCAAAAGCTATATATAATTTTCAATTTGCAGGCTATAATTTCGAATCTAAGGAGAATAACCAAGTTAGATGAGACCCACACAGACCTTGCAAGAACTATTATTAGAGTAATTCTATTTGAACCATGTACTTCGAAAGTGCCAGATAATATTCTGCTGAGGGGGGATCAAATAGATCTGTGATTCTTAAGGAAAAGGTTAAGTGCTCTGTTTTCTTCTAGTGAAGAAAAAAAATATTGAAACTATGGGAAAAGGAATTATCATTTGGATTTACAGCTATCTTAGTAATTTTCTACACATTTCATAAATGTTTCATAAGGTAGAATTATGAAAACAATTTCTTAGAAGATTAGAGTTCTAAAACAAATATGAAGTCAGCCAACTAATGACTGAAGACTGGCTTAACCTAGTTTTCTAACTACATTACCGGTTACTCAACCATTAAGGAGCTCAAGACGCAGCTACAGGCATGCTCAGGCAGCTAACAGCAATTTTCCAACACACTTAACTTTTGTAATACAATGAAAATGTACAATGCATCTTTAAACCTGCCTATGTCTGTATTTTGAATCTGACTAGATGGTCTCCTAATTTTTGGACATTAGATGACTATGTATTTGGCCATGAATAGCCAGTTATCTTTTATAGATAGTTTGATAAGACATCAGTTAGCACTCATTAAGAGTTAATAGGCTCAAAATCAATGCTGAATCTTGAGTCAGAAATGGCATGATGTCTCAGGAAAATTAACCCTAAAGATAACCCTAATTGTGCAAGAAGATATTTGAATGAGTTATCGTAAATGTCAGTTCCCAGAACTGTTTTCTGGTAGACCCTCAATCTGGATAAATGCCAGCATACCTCAAAGCTGCCTTTGTTTCTTTAATTTGGTTCTCTAACCATCACACACAAAACTGTAACACAAATTTAAAATTTGATTAAATTGTTTTACTTCCCTTGCCATGTCACTATTCTAAAAATTCGACTTGAGTTAAATCCTTTGATTCTCTTATCAATGTGATTAACTGCATCTCTTTTCCCAACAGCTATCAGATTATCAGGGCATTGTCTGGTCTTAGAAATAATGGTATTTCCCAACAGCTGTAGGTATATTAGTTACTCTCTGTTGTTAAATAATTGTATTTTTAATTAAGCAAATGGATACATAACTCACGCAGAGCTGTTTTTCACCCATTTAAACAATGGTACAATAGCCACAGGTGTGGCAGGGATTTTAATGCGTAAGGGAGTGAACTAATGTTTTATTGCTCATTCTTACTAGCAACATTGGACCAAGCCCTTACAGAAAAAAAAGGGAAACAGTGGTGTTCAGAAAAAAAGGCAATTCCCAGATTGAATGCCATATATATACTCTAGGGAGAAAGAGGCTGTCTAATACTTGTATATTAGTGATCAAAGTGATTTGATCAAAGTGATTTGTGCCCAGTGATAGACTATTAAATTTTATTTCTGTGTTTGTCAATATTACATGTAGACTTACTTTTTGTGATATTTTAATTCCAGGGTTTTTTTTTCTCCTTTTCAAATGTAGAGTTTAAATTGTTAATGGTTAAACTGGTTCACAGGTGTGTCTGATATTATTAGCAAATGTATGGTTGATGTTATAGCTTCTTTTTGCCCCAGGCTCACAAGTATATGCTTCCATTTTTTCTTTTTAAGAAAAGGAGCATTAGAATCTTATTTAACTCTGGATACTATAAGTTTGACATTAATAGTTTAAGACTAATAAATGAGCAGTCATACAGTTTTTTGGTCACTATGCTTCCTAAGCCTCCAAAATGGAGCTATTTCCACTATTCAATTTCATCTTTAATAAGCTAGGCAGATCCTGCTACCTTCTTGTTTTGTTTCCATTCACTTATTTTTTTACCTGGTGGAATCTGTCCAGTGACAAAGTTTGTGAAAGATGTTTGTAAAAAAACCTTTTTTTCACGGTAGCAAAGCAGCTTTAATATAACCATGGATTAAATATTTATTTGCAAATACGCTAGCATTGGGGGAAAAAGATGGGGAGAAGGAAATCACATGTCTCGGAGATTGTATAATTAAATGAGTATAAGAATCAAATATTGTTCATTTCAATTACTTATTAATTTATAACTATTCTGATTTAGTCTTTATAAAATTGTACAACAGAGCTTTATGTAACTAGGCAACACATTTAAATCTTTCCTATAAGCAAATTTCTACTTCTTCCTTGAAGTTGATGAATCCTAATTGTAAATCACATTATTTGCTTTCTTGAAGGTTATTTATGATAAAATTTAAAGCTCGCTTCTGTCAAATTCAATTAAAAGAAAAAGATCTCTTTTGAATATGAGCCCTCAGCCTATTAAATGTTAAAAGATGCACTGAGGTTAAAAAATATGACTGGGTGGAATTTATTCACAACAAAAGGCAGAATAGTACAGTGATTACAAGCATGGACTCTGGAACCAGGCTACTTGAGGGCCTTCACTAGCTATGTGACCTTGTATTAGTTACTTAACTGCTCTGAGGCTCAATTTCCTCATCTGTAAATTGAATATACTAGGCCTCCCAAATAAGGTTTTGTGGATTGTGAGGATTTAGTGGTTGAAAAGTGGAACACTATGAACAGTTCCAGATAAACTTTGGCTTCTGTTTGTTATTCAAGAAATATATTTCTTTAGCACCAAAATGTATTAGATAAAATGTGACAGATAAAAAGTTCAATTATATTTGGATCTGCTCTCAAAGATTATACACATTCACTTTGGGAAGCAGAGGCAGGTGGATCACCTCAGGTCAGGAGTGCAAGACCAGCCTGGCCAACATGGTGAAACCCCATCTCTACCATTAAAAAAAACAAAACAAAACACTAGCCAGGCATGGTGGTGCATGCCTGCAGTTCCAGCTACTTGGGAGGCTGAGGCAGGAGAATTGCTTGAACTCAGGAGGCGGAGGTTGCAGTGAGCCAAGATCAAGTTGAGTGTACTGTACTCCAGCCTGGGTGACAGAGTGAGACTCCGTCTCAAAAAACAAAAAACAAAACAAATAAAAGACTATATATTTGTAAATATTACATATATATTTGTATATACCCTATAAGAAAAGGTAGGAGATAAGTATTATAAGAGAGATTTATAAAAGTTACATAAAAGTTCAGGGAAAACAGGACGTTCTTCCTATTGATTATTATCAGGGAACTTTGGGGGAGGAAGAAGGAATTTTGGCTGGGCTATGAAGATGGGCCATATTTGAACACCCAAATATTGAGGCAAAGGCAGTGAGAGCAGCATAAAGAGAGGCAAAAAGCAAATGCATAAATTAGTGTAGGTTGTTCCTTTTGGCTGGTATTAAAGGTCCACGAAGGTGAGTAACAAGACGTTTGTAGCATTAGGTCACGAAGGAATACTGAAGGCCAGGTTAAACAATACATAATTACTTTACAGAGAAATGGGCAGCCATTTTAAATTTTGGAGAAGAGGTGTGGCATATTCACATAGCTTAAACTCATAGGAAAGAAAATAGGTTGGTGGAGAGAATGCTAGAGGCAGGGATACCAGTTAGGGAAGGATTGCTGTGGTCTCAGTAATGAAGGCCTGAGGTAGGGGAATGGCATAGGAGTGGCCCCCGCAATGTAATGAAGGGGTAGGCACAGAAATGTAGAGATAGAATCTCTAGTAGTACCCTCATATTAGAAAAGAGTAGGAGAGTTTAAAAATATACAAATTGTGGAACTTCATCACCAGAGATTCTAATTTAGTAAGTCTCACTATAGTGAGACTCATCAAACCACAATTTCTGAAAGCATAAGTAATTTTGATGATCAGTTAGTTTTGACAGCCACTGATCTGAGAGTATGACTATGAAGTGAAAGAAATTATCCTAGCTTTCAGGTTAGGAAAATCAGAAAAAGTATCAAGAGGAAGAAGAAAAGAAAGGAGTGAAAGAATAACACTGAGATCAGAGCAATTAGGATAAGGCAGAGGAGCAAAGTTGATGACAATATCTGTACATCTTGAGGACAAGCTATCAGAGAGAAACCCAAGCAAATGTATCCCAAGACATTTGAAAATGTGAGCTTATATGTGGAGAGAGAAGTTAGGCTCAAGTTAATAGATTTGAACACTATCACTATGACATAAAAAATGCAAAGGCAATCCCTGGAATATACATAAACTTCAGAGTTTTCAGGCATAAGAAGAAAGGGTTATGACCTGGAAGTTAGCAGGAAAATACTTGTAAAAAGAATAGGGTGTCGTGAAAACCAAGAGAGATTGACTTTTCAAGGAAGGCTGGTTATCAGTAGTGATTTCTACAGAAGAACTGAAAGATAACGCAGATGAGAAGAGTGGTCAGTGGATTTGGTGCCCAAAGTCATGAGTGATGAATGAAAGAGAATAAGCAAGGTGCTCTGAAGGCTTAACAGTGAACAGAAGGTGATGAGAACAGGCAACTTGTATGAACTACTTTTCAAGAGTAGTTGTTGGTAAAAGAAAGAAGAGAGGCAGGGCAGTAATTTGATAAAGCAGCAGCATTACAAGTAAGCTCTTCTAGGCAGTGTAAAGTGATACATATTTCTACGTGGACAAGAAAGACCCACAGGAGAGAGAAACATTTAAGATGTGAGGCAGTTGTGGAAAATTCAATGAAACAAGTTCCAAGAGTAGGAAAAACACATGAAAGACACAATTGGGAGAGCTGGCTTTGGTGAGAATGAGCCACTTACTTTCTCATCTAAGATGAAATGAAAAATGGTGAAGAAGAGAGATGGCAAAGAGAAATGATCAGAGAACATAAGGAAAGTTGTGTGAGGTAACACCATGTTGTTTTCATGTCTTGACTAGACAGTGAGGACAGAATGTATAAAACACAGACTTCAGGGTAGTAGAATCTGTTTCAAAGATCGCTTAAGACTTATCAATTAAAAATAATCCAAAGGATGTCTCAGAAGCAGAGATGGCTTAGTTAAGAGTACTTATAATAATTAGTATCCATTACACAGTAGCACTAATTGGCTGATAAAAGAGAACTGTGTGGCAAAGACCGGGTTGGTGATTGGCAAAATTTCTTTTTTTTCTATATATGTGTGTGTGTGTGTGTGTGTGTGTGTGTGTGTGTGTGTGTGTGTGTATATATATATATATTTTTTTAAGACCGAGTCTCACTCTGTCACCCAGGCTGGAGTGCAGTGGCACGATCTCGGCTCACTGCAAGCTCCACCTCTTGGGTTCACACCATTCTCCTGCCCCAGCCTCCCAAGTAGCTAGGACTACAGGCGCCCGCCACCACGCCCAGCTAAGTTTTTGTATTTTTAGTAGAGACGGGTTTCCACCATGTTAGCTAGGATGGTCTCGATCTCCTGACCTCGTGATCCACCCACCTCAGCCTCCTAAAGTGCTGGGACTACAGGCATGAGCCACCGCGCCCGGCCTATATATATATATTTTTAATTGTACTTTAAGTTCTAAGGCACACGTGCACAACGTGCAGGTTTGTTACATAGGTATACGTGTGCCTACTCTTGGAACTTGTTTCATTGAATTTTCACAACTGCCTCACATCTTAAATATTTCTCTCTCCTGTAGGTCTTTCTTGTTCATCTAGAAATGTGTATCATACTGTAAAAATGTCACTTTCTTCTATTCACTTGAGTTTTATACTATGTAAACTGTTGAGTATAGCATTATGATCATGGGTATTGTGCTAACCGTTCATTTTTAAGAAATTTATGATGCAATTGCTAATTCCCCAAATTACCTTTCCCTACTTCCTGTTTCTGTAGTACTAGTACACCCATTTTCCTTTATTTCCCGATCTCCTCTTTAATAATGTACCAGTTGATTCGTGTAACTACAGTATGATCATACAAAGGATTGTGGACTATGTATTTCCTTAAAGAACTGTGTAGGCACTGAATCATAAATTAGAGGTAACTTTAAATAATGAAAATAACAACAAATAATACATGGAAAAAGTTGCAAACCAAGAATGGAAATACAGGTAAGAACTTGGGAGAGAGAAACATAGTGTGTTACAGTATCACCATGTTGATATCAACTGAGATGGCTCATAGACCAGCTTGAGAGAGAAACACAGTGCTTTCAATGCCATACTTATTCCAAGATAAAACAGCCTCAAGAGACTAATTTTTCTGCTCTCTAGTCAAGTTTTATATATACTCATTCTGAATAAAATCCTGGAGAGAAACATTTTAAAAAATCAGTAACTGTATTTTCATTAGCCAAGAGTTGAATGGAAAACTTTAGTTATCCATTTTTTAAAAAGTGCTCTTAAGTAAAAAAATTTAAAAAATTAGCTGGGCATGGTAGCATGTGTTTATAGTCCTGGCTACTTGGGAGCCCAAGGTGGGGGTATCTCTTGAGCCCAGGAGATTGAAGCTGCAGGGAGCTATGATTGTGCCATGGCACTCCATCCTGGGCAATACAGTAAGACTCGGTCTCAGAAAAAATAGGATCTGCCAGGAAAATTAAAATTTATTATTAATTTGGAGAACAATGGCAAGAAAATAGATAGGAAACTTACTTAGCCTGAGTACAAAACTGATAAACAATGGGAATGTTCCATTAATTCTCTGGGTCAAACATTGTATGGCATGGCAGTGAAATGCACATGTCAACAAGAGATGCCAGCCACACTAACGGTCAAAGAGTGTGCGATGCACCTAAACAACAACATCACTTTGATACTCTTAGACATTGGCTTTAAGTGTGTATCACGTTAACGTATCTTCCACTAACACCCTACTGAAGCTTATTTATCACGGGTATCAAGATGGAAATGAGTTTCAATTCTATTCTGTCTCCTCTCTCATTACCGTAAGTGATGAACTCAGCAAGCAAGAGTGAGTTTAGTTGTGTTATTTAAGTCGAGTTTTATCAGAAGTCATATCACTTTTAGGTGGCAGCACTAGTTAAGTATGGTTAGGACATTAAAGACTGTGGAGAAGTAGTGAATATTTGTTTTATTTTAAAATTTTTTAATTAATTAATTAATTTTTGAGACGGAGTTTCACTCTTGTTGCTCAGGCTGGAGTGCAATGGGGTGATCTCGGCTCACTGCATCCTCCACCTCCCCGGATCAAGACATTCTCCTGCCTCAGCCACCAGAGTAGCTGGGAATCCATCATGGCCAGGCTGGTCTCAAACTCATGACCTCAGATGATCCACCTGCCTCAGCCTCTCAAAGTGCTGGGATTACAGATGTGAGTCACCATGCCCAGCTCCTGAATTTTTCCTTTTATTCTATGGTCTAATGATTGTCATTGGATGATTTTATGACATAGTCAATTTTGCTTTTTAGAATGCTTCAGTGTGGAATGGGGATAGATGAGAACTGAGCAATATCAGTCTCAAGATAGCTGTAATAGTCTAAGGATGAGATGATGGGAGACATCACTAAGATGCTACAGACTGAATTGTTTCCTCCATCCCCCAAATTTGTATGTTGAAGCCCGAACTCCCAATGCAATAGTTGGAGATGGGGCCTTCAGGAGGTGATAATCTCATGAAGGTGGAGCCCCCATGATGGAATTATAAGAAGAGACATGAGAGGGCTCTCTCTCACCCAAGAGAGGAGACAGCAAAATATCCATGCAAGCCTCGCCAGGACCTGAATCAGCTGATGCCTTGATCTTGGACTTTCAGTCTCTGGAACTGTGACAAATAAATGTCTGTTGTTTAGGACACCCAGTCTATGGTATTTTGTATGGCAGCCTGAGCGAATACACCAGGCAAAATCATGAAGAAAGGGAGGGGAACATTTGAGAGATACCGGTGAAGTATACAGGAGAAAGGAGTTATATATCTGACTGTATTCTGCACCAATTACATATTGAAAGGGTTCCTATACTAATAAAAATACTAACACATATTGAGTGCTTAGTATGTTTCAGGGACTATACTAAATATTTATATGAATTAAAATTTTATCTTTCACACAACCCTACAAAATTAAATAATGTTATTATACTTGCATTACATATGAGAATAGTGAAGAAAGTAGGGATGTTTTGGTACACCATAAAGAGGGGCAATCTTTCTTGGAAATCAGAAGATTAAGTAGAAGATGAAGGATTAATTTTCCAACCCTGATACCTTCAAGTTTTTTTTTTTTTTTTTTTTTTGCAGGGTGGGGTGGAGCTGGGTGTGAAGTCTAATACTACTTTTATGAAATTAGAGTTCTTTAAGTTTAATATTTAATGTTTACATGTCACTATTACCAAGAAGAGTTTTGAAAACAAAATGGTAAGGGCAAAAGTATTGGTGTTAACAACAATGGCAGCTCTGGAGAGCCTGTGAATCAACCTGCGATTCTAATCCCACAATTTAACAGCTTTGTAAATGTGAAAGCGTTTCTAAGCCTCTCATTTCCTTGATTTTCTTGTCTGACTAGAGGAAATCATACCTGCTTCATAGGCTTCATGTAAAAATTGAGATAAAATGTTTGATAGCAAACTAGGTTAACTATAGTTAACAACATGTACTGTATATTTCAAAACAGCTAGAAGAGATAACTTGAAATGTCCCCAACACATTGAAATGATAAATATTCAAGGTGATGGACATCCCAAGTACCCTGACATGATCATTACACATTTTATGTGTGTCACAGAATATCACATGTACACCATAAATATGTACAGATATTATGTCCATAAGTATATATTAAATTGAGATAATATACGTGAAATTCTAAACACAGTGCCTGATGAATGGTGAATGGTGAATGTTAATGGGTGGCAGTAATGATGATGACAACAACCATGATGTGGATCACCAAGGTGCAAAGGGAGATGCGCACCTGCCACTTACATGCAGTGCCAGCCCTTTACTCTTTCTCTCACCCCCGTCCCATATCCATGCTCTATGCCCTCTGTCCACCTAGAAAAAAGATGTCAATTAAACATAATAGTTTAGTACTGAAATAGCCTGAGTTGGGGATTACCTTTGTCCTCATCCATCTTCAATTGAGACTGGTAAAAGGCACTAAAGTAAGAAATCCAGGAAACCTGAGTTTTAGAAAGGTCCAGGTCTGCCACAAGTGGTCAGCCCCTTTTCCTTTTTGGCGACACGTGTAAATCAGGGGTGTTTCAACAGAAATTTAAGCCTTCTCTCCAAAGTATGATTTTCCTTTTTACTTTTCATGTCAATATGTAAAGCCTTAGGAAACTCCTGATGTTATTGTTCTGGGAGTTTTTCATGAGCAATATCAAATCCCAAGTGTTTTCAGAAACAATAATGAAGAAAACAAATGCTGAATGACTACACATCATCTTCTAGGCAGAGAGATTTCTGATATGAATCTTTGAGGAATGAGGTAAAAAACCTAAGCAGAGAATGGGCATCCATATGTATATGTTTTTAATATGTGGGATTTCCCCCACCACCTTTGGCAAAATGTGGGAAGAGTGAACTGTGCTTCACAAAGATTTTTTCAAGATTGAGTGGGAGTGTCTGTTCATGGTCGAGCGAGAAGCTAGGGTTTTCCTTAGGCCCCAAGGCATTGTTTTTTTTAAATGTTATTTTCAGAAATGGAACTGGGAGTAGACTTCAAACAGGCATCTAACTGCCAAGGACATGTGAAACCTGTTATGTTGGTCATTCTGGATCCTATTCAAGTACGTACTGTTACTGGGTAAGATCACTTTTACTTTACTTTAGCAGAAGCCCCAATTCTGCTTCAGGAAAAAAAAATCATATCATGTTTTTCCATTTTTATTTATAAATCCTGAAGGTTTCTGCAAGCAGTAACATTTAAAAGGACAATGATATACTTACAAGTTTGATGTGAGAATAATGAGAATATTGAAACACCAGAATGTTTCAGCTATTGATTGCTTCATAATAAGCTAGCACCAAACTTGGTGACTTAAAATAATGTACTATTTCTCCCAATTCTGCAATCTGGGATAGGCAGATTTTCAACTCTGTGTAGTGTCCATTGGGGATGGAACCTACAAGAAATCTTCTTCACTCACATGTCCATTTCCGGAATCAGAGTTGGTTTGCCTGACACAACTGGAGGCTGGCTGAACCTCCCTTTGCACATGTCTGCTCCACATGGCCAGTCTGGGGTTTCTACCACCGTGGTGGTCTCTGGGTAATTGAACTTAGTTGGTGGCTGGCTTCCAAGAGGAAGGAATCCAAAACTGCCATTCATCTTAAAGTCTAGGCCCATTATGAAAAAGCACCACTTCCATCACATTACATTGGTCTAAGCAAGTCCAAAGCCAGCCCAGATGTAAAAGGATGAGAAGCAGTCTCCATCCTTTGATGTGAGGAGTAGCACCTACATAAAAGGAGAAAAGTAATTGATGGCAGCCATCTTTGGAGACTGCAACACAGTTTATTTACCAGGAGCTCTTTCCTTTCCCTCTTTTTCCTTTGGATTTCATTTCCTTTGAACTCTATTTGAAATTTTAAAAATGACAAGAGTAAAAAAGGCATTCAACTTTAGGATGTAAGGCATGAGCATTTACAATATTCACTATAAAAAGTTTTCAATAATTTTTATAATAATAATAAAATATTGATTTATATTACTATTGTTGTTCACTCTAAGGTTGAAGAAATGGAAGCATTCATCCTCAAATAAGGCTCCCATGTAAGAGATGTGGCCATTACAGTACCAAGAGATTCTAAATGTCTCAGGTTCACATTACATGACTAGTTGGATCAAGCCACATTTCCATTTTCATATATCATATTGAAACCTATGTGTGGGATTTTTAGAAGAAAGGGATTTGTAATCATCTACTTCCTTTGTTGATTGAAATGAATTTTCCTCTCCTGATCTATGAATCATTCCTCATATAAGAACTGAATCATGAATCAGAAAGGAGTCAGTAAATTCTAATGAGCCTAAAAAGAGAGACAAGCTTATCATTGCCAGAGATCAAAACCAAGCCCGAAAATTACAGGCTTTGTTTAAAATGCTGTTTGAGACACTGAAATTTAGTTCAGGGACATACCTTTATCAAAACTCATTCTCACTGCACATCCACCCACTGAAGGGAGAAGGAGGCAAGTGATTCTCATTAGGAGTCACTGACCTTCAACAATTTGGTCCATGGCAGTCAATGGGCCACAAAAAGCCAAGTTGTCCTGTCCCAGGCCATGCTCGGGGAGGGAAGGGGTTGATGGTGGGCATCTATAGCACTGAGTGTATTCCATTTATGAGGTGCTTATTCTTTGTTCTCCCCATCACTTTGGGTTTCACTGAGTTTATCTGAACTCTGTTTGAAATGAAGGGATGTTGGGAACAAAAACGTCATTCAAAATACACGGTGTAAGGGATGGTTACTTGTATTCATTACAACCAGTGAACAAATGTGATGCAAAGTTGCTCCTGTGGTCAGGAACATTTAATCCACAAAGAGAGTGATTAGCTTGGAGCTCAGTTCTACAGAAATCATGGAAGATTTTGAGCCCAGCAAGACGTCCTGCGTCTACCTGCTTCTGGACCCCAGAATATATCAGGTCTATGGTTTTGGCCTATTCTACCGGTACATTTGGTGTTTCTGCTTTATTTCTGTTCTATAGAGATGCTCATGGTACTTTTAACATTCTTTTGTTATATATTATTCTTTGGCTATTCTGTATATAGAGTAAGGCAGAGGGCAAAACGTGAATTTATAGTACCATCTTAACTGGATATTTAACAGGTTAGCACAAGAGAATTTTAGCAAAAAGATTCACAGAGAGTGTCAACTGCTCCATGGTAGAGTAAATAGAAGAAATACCTCATGTAAATGACGAGTTGATAGGTGCAGCAAACCAACATGGCACATGTATACCTATGTAACTAACCTGCACGTTGTGCACATGTACCCTAGAACTTAAAGTATAATTACAAAAAAAGAAAAGAATTATCTGGAAAAGAAAAAAAAGAAATTTTGAATTTGAGTTAAGTGGAGCATATTCAAGTAGAGGTTGAGTTATAGTATGTTGAAAATAAAAACACAAAAGATCAGGTTGGGAGCAAAGCTGAACATGAGTTTTGGGAATTATAGAGTTTTGGAACTGGGAATTTAATTGAATTGGGAATTACAGAGAATTTGGGATTATATAACTTTAAAAAATATTTCTTATAAAAATAGTCCTAATAATAATAACTTTTGAGGAATATTTACAAACAAATCAGAGAATTAAATCATTTAATTTCTACTTTGATAATATTACAGTTTCTCTCCTTCTTAATGCTATCTTTAGCTTGGGTATCCATTTATACAATTATAGAATTTTGTGGTACATTGATGATTATTAATTTATTCATTTAATTAATAAATATTAATTATGCTCCTGCGATCCACTGAGCACTCTGTAAGGCCCTGGGGATACAGAGATGAATACTAAATGGTTCCTGCCCTCAAGGAATTAATAATTTTTTAAGGAAATCCACCAACCACACACACCAAAACAAATGACCACTCCATTCTAAGATAAGTGCTACAATGACTAAAGGGACAAGTACTTAAGGCATAGGGAAGGAAATGAGTAATTCTTATTTGGTGTGATTCTGTAAAGAGGCAATTCGTAAAGCTTCACAAAAGAGGGAGAATATTGAAAGTTTCTAGAATTTCTGTAAAGAAGTAAAGGGATGTCTAGGAGAATTAACTTGTGATTGTCAAGCACATCACTGTTGCTTAGATTCTGAAGTTATTTTGGAAAGCTTTGTAGAGCTAACAAAGAATACAGGAGGGTGATAAGCCCCTTGCACCGGTCTCTCACTCATCTACATTTTCCCATATCACTTATTGAGCACGTGGGTTTTATCAACTAATGCGGGGGAGCTGAAAGTAGAGATTTCTTTACATGAGCAAAGATGGCAATGTCAGGCAAATTTAGGAAAAAGTAAATAGATTGGCATGCCAGAATGCAGGATAATAGTAACTAATTTGGGAATGGAAACATGGTCCCGGGTTGGACTGTGGAAACTCTTGTAAGCTAAAGGGACTGGACTTTTTTTGGGGACAACGAGAGAAACCATGACTGAAATGCTGGAGAATGAGGAAATCCACTTTATATTTTAAAAATGTAGACATCTGAGATAATGAAATGGAGAATAAAAAGAGTAGAACCAGAGATATTAATCAGAAAACTGCGGCAAAAGTCCAAGTATAATGACTATTAGAATGAATTGCCATGGGAATAGGGGAATTAGAAATATTATACTTTTTTATTTGTAACACAACAATAGGGCAATGCTTCTATTCACATTTTATGTAAGAGAGGGTTCCCTTGTTAAGATACAACTGTGCTGGAACTTTTGCCTTATATTCAATGCCTGAGGGCTATCTTTTTCCGATAACCAGGGTACTGTTTTATCTACTATATCAGTAATGAAGCATATTCAAGAGGTGCATGGGGTGATTTAGGCATTCAAAGAATTAACTCACTATGTTAGGCCCCTATCTTATGTTAGCATTATTGAAAACATGCAAGCACTGGCACTTTTACATTACATATAAAACAACAAATCTTGTCACTTAGAGGAAAAAACAAACGACCATTCTCCCCCAAAAAGAATGTCCATTTTAATAAGATGAATCCCAAGCTGATTAAAAGCATAGCTTCTGAAATGGGACCTAATTAAACTAAAGAGCTCCTGCACAGCAAAAGAAACTATCAACAGAGTAAACAGGCAACCTACAGAATGGGAGAAAATTTTTGCAAACTATGCATCTCACAATGGTCTAATATTCAGAATCTTTGAGGAACCTAAACAAATTAACAGGCAACCCAAACAAGACCATTAAAAAGTGGGCAAAATACATGAACAGACACTTTTCAAAAGAAGACATATGTGCCACGAAGAAGCCAACAAGCATATGAAAATGCTCAACATTGCTAATCATTAGAGAAATGCAAATCAAAACCACAATGAGATACCACTTCACACCAGTCAGAATGGCTATCATTAAAAAGTTAAAAAATAACAGATGCTGGCAAGGCTGCAGAGAAAAGGGAATGCTTATACATTGCTGGTAGGAATGTAAATTAGTTCAGCCATTGTGAAATACAGCTTGGCTATTTCTCAAAGAACTCAAAGCAGAATTACTACTCGACCCAGCAATCCCATTATTGGGCATGTACCCAAAGGAATAGAAATTGTTGTACCACGAAGACACATGCACACATGTTAATCACATCACTATTCACAATAGCAAAGACATGAAATCAACCTAAATACCCATCAGTGGCAGACTGGATAAAGAAAATGTACATATACACCATGGAATACTATGCAGCCATAAAAAGCTGAGATCATCTCCTTTGCAGCAACACAGATGGAGCTGGAGGCTGTTATCCTAAGTGAACTAACAGAGGAACAGAAAACCAAATACCACATGTTCTCACTTATAAGTGGGAGTAAATATTGAGTACATATAGACACAAAGATGGGAATAAGAGACACTGGGGCCTACTTGAGGGTACAGGGAAAGAGGAGGGTGAGGACTGAAAAATTACCTATTGGATATTATGTGTATTACCTGGGTGGTGAAATAATCTGTACATCAAACCCCCATGAGGTGACATGCAATTTATCTACACAATAAACATGCACATGTACCCCTCAACCTAAAATAAATGTAAAAAGAAAGAAGTTAAATTTTTAAAAAAAGTAATTAAAAAAAAGAGTATTAAAACTGAAAAAAACAAGCATAGCTTCTAGATAAATTCTGTGTCCCATGAAAAAGTAGAATTTGTACATTGAATATTTTTTATTAAAGGAGTCAAAATTAATCATAACCTTAAACAATATTCCTCGGCTGGGCATGGTGGCTCATGCCTGTAATCCTAGCACTTTGGGAGGCCGAAGCAGGTGGATCTCCTGACCTCAGGAGTTCAAGACCAGTCTGGGCAATGTGGTGAAACCCCATCTCTACTGAAAATACAAAAGTTAGCCAGGCGTGGTGGCACATGCCTGTAGTCCCAGCTACTCAGGTGGCTGAGGAAGGAGCATCGCTTGAATCTTCTAGGCAGAGGTTGCCATGAGCCAAGATCGTGCCACTGCACTACAGGCTGGATGACAGAGTGAGACCCTGTCTCAGAAAAAAAAAAAAAAATTCTGCCAACACAAGGATTGCATGCTAAATGAGAAAGAATAGAAAAGAGCTGGCTAGATACTGCTATCCTACAAACTATTCCACAAAGTAATACAAATGAGTGTCTTTTCTTTATACTACAAGGAAAATCCTTTTGCATATTAACTGATCAAGTTCAGGAACTAGAACTGCATTACATTAGAGTGACACCCTGTAGCTACTGAGCCCCTAATAATGTATTAGACACTAGTCTAGAGACATCATATATGCTACTTGCTTAAACTTTGACAAGCACTTAAAATGTGAAGAATTCCTCTAAGACTGTCATTCATTTGACTTTAGACTTGTAAAACTTTAGAAAAAAGGAGACTTCTCTTCCTCACTGGCCCAAGAGGGATCCTCTACTCCCAGTTCTTAAGCTGCTCCCTAATATCCCAGTCACTCACATAACATTTTACAGAGCATTTTCTGTATGCAGGTGTGTGCCTATTGCTTCTAGTTAAGAAAATTCCTGAGGGCCTGTAATCTAAAAACAATAATTAAAAGAATCAGATCATAAAAACCTCTGTTAGGTATGATTCAAAGGGAAAAAATGAGCTGCAGTGAAAGCCAATTTGAACTAGAAAGACTTGCATTCTTAAGTAACCAGACATGTGTAGCCACTTATGTAGCTGTCTGATTACATGTTTTTAAACATCTGTCAGCACAACCAGACCTCCGCATGCACACTCATGAGCACTGTGGATGTTTGTTCGACTGTGCAGAAGTCTCAGAATTGGAGAGAAATGAACAGATTTCACAGGGAGAACACAAGTCATTATTGCTTCACTTAAGGCAGGCTTGGGAAGTGGCTCCCAAGGCTGTGACTCATTTACTTGGCTATCAATATCTTAAGGACAAAATTGGAAAGAGCAATAAAACCTACAGAGCACTGGAGAAAGAGACACATCAGAGGTACCAAGAAGCAAGAGAAACTGGAGAGCTACAGCTTAACTTGTGGCTTCAGAGCTGAAAGCTGAGCCGAACTTCCCTCTTCTTGATAAAAAAAATGCAGTGACATTTTCCCACCATTAAAGCGTTTCAATCTCCAAAGTACAAATATAGTTCCTTTCAAACCTGCAGCATTTGTCCTTCCTCTGAAGACATCGTCATATGCTTTCCACTGTGGCTTCACCTGGTAGGCATGGATGAACACCACGAACACCACCACAAGGCACATCAAAGGAACAAGAGCTGCAGTGAACAAAGCAGCATAGACGTTTGGAATAAAACACCTGGAAGAGAAATGAGAAGAGGTAACTCAGACAGTTTCAGTGCAGATATTTCTAAATTCAGAATGTATCACATCACTACTTTATACTAGCTCTTTGTATCTGGATGCTGGCAACATCAGATTTTTGGTTTGCCAAACTTAAGTTTTGTTTGAGTACAACATCCGATTAAATCTAACCCACTGCTTCACACAGTAGGTTCCCCGGAACATTCGCCTCGTGTAAAGTTCAGAAAGCTGCAAAAAAAGGTTATGGCCAAATAAATTTGAGAGATGCACACTACATACATCTCACAGAAGTTAAGGGTACATATCTGTTCATTTGTAAAAAGCCACAGAAAGTCATGGAGTCAAGAGATCTGGGCTCTGAAATCAGGCTATTGAATCCACACCACATCTTAAAAAAAAAAGTCACTTTAGATACATTTTTTAACTTCTCTGAACACTCATCTTTAAAATAAAGATTACAGGTGGGGTGCAGTGGCTCATCCCTGTAATCACAGCACTTTGGGAGGCTGAGGCTGGCAGATCCTCTGAGATCATGAGTTTGAGACTAGCCTGGCCAACATGGTGAAACCCTGTCTCTACTAAAAATACAAAAAAATTAGCTGGGCGTGGTGGCAGGTGCCTGTAGTCCCAGCTACTTGGGAGGTTGAGGAAGGAGAATTGCTTGAACCTGGGAGGCGGAGGTGAGGTTGCAGTGATCCAAGATCATGCCACTGCACTCCAGCCTGGGTGACAGAGTGAGACTCCATCTAAAAAAATAATAATAAAAAATAAAAAAATAAATAAATAAATAAAATAAGGATTATAATAGTATCCGCAACAAAAGTTAGTTGTCAAGATTAACTGAAATAATTCACATAAAGCATTTAGTAAATTTGGTTTAACCCATCATTTCTAGACTTCAACGAAAATTAAACCTTTCTCCTTTTTCACACACACACACACACACACACACACACACACACACACACACACATACATAGACATATGGTCATGCTACAGGACTAATGTGCCCTGGAACACACTTTGGGAATCACTGATCTAGTCATGCCCAGCTTATGTTTCAAATTAGTTGGTGGATTCCAGGGAGAGTTCCAGGTTCCTTTCTACTTCCTTCCTCTATTTAACCTCAAAAGAAGAATGCCATCAGGATTTATGGCCATGGGGCTGATGACAAAGTCACTGTGTCCTGTCAATGACTGATCATGTCAGAGGGACTTCTCTTGACCTCTTTGGCCCCTCATGGTAAAAGGTCACAGAGGCCATTGCTGCTCCTGCATAGGAGGAGGCCAAGCCACCTGCTCTCTTCCCTCTACCCCCTTTCCCTTCTCTCCCTTTCTGCTCTTTCCTTCCTTCCCTCTCTCTCCATTTGGAGTTTTCTTCCTGGGAGGAGTTTTCTTCCTAACAGAGGAAATAAAGGATGAAGGATCATGTCACAATTAGGGAGCTAATAACAAAGCATGGGTTTGCCTTGCTTTTCCAGCCCCAGCATCCCTTGGGAACCATAAGAGAGAAGGTATTGTTTAAAGGCAAATCTGAGGATTCCCAGGGCTCCACTCTTGTCATCTCCACAATCTTGTTTTTTGAATGACTGACAGTTTTCTTATTTCTAAACTATACATTTCCCCAAGAGCCATGTATTCTCTCTTGAAAATGAAGATAATTTATCCATTTAGAAGCTACACTGCACAATTATATTTATTATTACCAGAGTTTAGATAGGACAACGGGGTCCGAGGCAAACTTAGATTATTTATTTATTTATTTTGGTAACACTGAAATTATCAGCAAAATGGTTTTAGAGATATAACTAGAAATTTTTACTTATGGAACATAACATCCACTTGTGCTTTGCATAAAATCTTGCATGAAAATCTCAAAATGGGGGGCGGAGCAAGATGGCCGAATAGGAACAGCTCCAGTCTCCAACTCCCAGCCCCAGCGACACAGAAGACCGGTGATTTCTGCATTTTCAACTGAGGTACTGGGTTCATCTCACTGGGGAGTGCCGGACGATTGGTGCTGGTCAGCTGCTGCAGCCCGACCAGCGAGAGCTGAAGCAGGGCGAGGCATTGCCTCACCTGGGAAGCCCAAGGGGGAAGGGAATCCCTTTTCCTAGCCAGGGGAACTGAGACACACAACACCTGGAATATCGGGTAACTCCCACCCCAATACTGCGCTTTAAGCAAACAGGCACACCAGGAGATCATATCCCACACCTGGCCGGGAGGGTCCCACGCCCACGGAGCCTCCCTCATTGCTAGCACAGCAGTCTGTGATCTACCGGCAAGGCAGCAGCGAGGCTGGGGGAGGGGCGCCCGCCATTGCTGAGGCTTAAGTAGGTAAACAAAGCTGCTGGGAAGCTCCAACTGGGTGGAGCTCACAGCAGCTCAAGGAAACCTGCCTGTCTCTGTAGACTCCACCTCTGGGGACAGGGCACAGCTACACAACAACAACAACAAAAAAGCAGCAGAAACCTCTGCAGACGCAAACGACTCTGTCTGACAGCTTTGAAGAGAGCAGTGGATCTCCCAACACGGAGGCTGAGATCTGAGAACGGACAGACTGCCTGCTCAAGTGGGTCCCTGACCCCTGAGTAGCCTAACTGGGAGACATCCCCCACTAGGGGCAGTCTGACACCCCACACCTCACAGGGTGGAGTACACCCCTGAGAGGAAGCTTCCAAAGCAAGAATCAGACAGGTACACTCGCTGTTCAGAAATATTCTATCTTCTGCAGCCTCTGCTGCTGATACCCAGGCAAACAGGGTCTGGAGTGGACCTCAAGCAATCTCCAACAGACCTACAGCTGAGGGTCCTGACTGTTAGAAGGAAAACTATCAAACAGGAAGGACACCTACACCAAAACCCCATCAGTACATCACCATCATCAAAGACCAGAGGCAGATAAAACCACAAAGATGGCGAAAAAGCAGGGCGGAAAAGCTGGAAATTCAAAAAATAAGAGTGCATCTCCCCCGGCAAAGGAGCGCAGCTCATCGCCAGCAACGGATCAAAGCTGGATGGAGAATGACTTTGACGAGATGAGAGAAGAAGGCTTCAGTCCATCAAATTTCTCAGAGCTAAAGGAGGAATTACGTACCCAGTGCAAAGAAACTAAAAATCTTGAAAAAAAAGTGGAGGAATTGATGGCTAGAGTAATTAATGCAGAGAAGATCATAAACGAAATGAAAGAGATGAAAACCATGACACGAGAAATACGTGACAAATGCACAAGCTTCAGTAACCGACTTGATCAACTGGAAGAAAGAGTATCAGCGATTGAGGATCAAATGAATGAAATGAAGCGAGAAGAGAAACCAAAAGAAAAAAGAAGAAAAAGAAATGAACAAAGCCTGCAAGATGTATGGGATTATGTAAAAAGACCAAATCTACGTCTGATTGGGGTGCCTGAAAGTGAGGGGGAAAATGGAACCAAGTTGGAAAACACTCTTCAGGATATCACCCAGGAGAACTTCCCCAACCTAGTAGGGCAGGCCAACATTCAAATCCAGGAAATACAGAGAACGCCACAAAGATACTCCTCGAGAAGAGCAACTCCAAGACACATAATTGCCAGATTCACCAAAGTTGAAATGAAGGAAAAAATCTTAAGGGCAGCCAGAGAGAAAGGTCGGGTTACCCACAAAGGGAAGCCCATCAGACTAACAGCAGATCTCTCGGCAGAAACTCTACAAGCCAGAAGAGAGTGGGGGCCAATATTCAACATTCTTCATGAAAAGAATTTTCAACCCAGAATTTCATATCCAGCCAAACTAAGTTTCATAAGTGAAGGAGAAATAAAATCCTTTACAGATAAGCAAATGCTTAGAGATTTTGTCACCACTAGGCCTGCCTTACAAGAGACCCTGAAGGAAGCACTAAACATGGAAAGGAACAACCGGAACCAGCCATTGCAAAAACATGCCAAAATGTAAAGACCATCGAGGCTAGGAAGAAACTGCATCAACTAACGAGCAAAAGAACCAGTTAATATCATAATGGCAGGATCAAGTTCACACATAACAATATTAACCTTAAATGTAAATGGACTAAATGCTCCAATTAAAAGACACAGGCTGGCAAACTGGATAAAGAGTCAAGACCCATCAGTCTGCTGTATTCAGGAGACCCATCTCACACGCAGAGACATACATAGGCTCAAAATAAAGGGATGGAGGAAGATTTACCAAGCAAATGGAGAACAAAAAAAAAGCAGGGGTTGCAATACTAGTCTCTGATAAAACAGACTTTAAACCATCAAAGATCAAAAGAGACAAAGAAGGCCATTACGTAATGGTAAAGGGATCAATTCAACAGGAAGAGCTAACTCTCCTAAATATATATGCACCCAATACAGGAGCACCCAGATTCATAAAGCAAGTCCTTAGAGACTTACAAAGAGACTTAGACTGCCATACAATAATAATGGGAGACTTCAACACTCCACTGTCAACATTAGACAGATCAACGAGACAGAAAGTTAACAAGGATATCCAGGAATTGAACTCATCTCTGCAGCAAGCAGACCTAATAGACATCTATAGAACTCTCCACCCAAAATCAACAGAATATACGTTCTTCTCAGCACCACATCGTACTTACTCCAAAATTGACCACATAATTGGAAGTAAAGCACTCCTCAGCAAATGTACAAGAACAGAAATTATAACAAACTGTCTCTCAGACCACAGTGCAATCAAACCAGAACTCAGGACTGAGAAACTCAATCAAAACCGCTCAACTACATGGAAACTGAACAACCTGCTCCTGAATGACTACTGGGTACATCACGAAATGAAGGCAGAAATAAGGATGTTCTTTGAAACCAATGAGAACAAAGATACAACATATCAGAATCTCTGGGACACATTTAAAGCAGTGTGTAGAGGGAAATTTATAGCACTGAATGCCCACAAGAGAAAGTAGGAAAGATCTAAAATTAACACCCTAACGTAACAATTAAAAGAACTAGAGAAGCAAGAGCAAACATATTCAAAAGCTAGCAGAAGGCAAGAGATAACTAAGATCAGAGCAGAACTGAAGGAGACAGAGATACAAACAACCCTCCAAAAAATCCATGAGTCTAGGAGCTAGTTTTTTGAAAAGATCAACAAAATTGATAGACTGCTAGCAAGACTATGAAGAAGAAAAGAGAGAAGAATCAAATAGATGCAATAAAAAATGATCAAGGGGATATCACCACCGACCCCACAGAAATACAAACTACCATCAGAGAATACTATAAACACCTCTATGCAAATAAACTAGAAAACCTAGAAGAAATGGATAATTTCCTGGACACTTACACTCTCCCAAGACTAAACCAGGAAGAAGTTGAATCCCTGAATAGACCAATAGCAGGCTCTGAAATTGAGGCAATAATTAATAGCCTACCAACCAAAAAAAGTCCAGGACCAGACGGATTCACAGCCGAATTCTACCAGAGGTACAAGGAGGAGTTGGTACCATTCCTTCTGAAACTATTCCAATCAATAGAAAAAGAGGGAATCCTCCCTAACTCATTTTATGAGGCCAACATCATCCTGATACCAAAGCCTGGCAGAGACACAACAAAAAAAGAGAATTTTAGACCAATATCCCTGATGAACATCGATGCAAAAATCCTCAATAAAATACTGGCAAACCGGATTCAACAACACATCAAAAAGCTTATCCACCATGATCAAGTGGGCTTCATCCCTGGGATGCAAGGCTGGTTCAACATTCGCAAATCAATAAACATAATCCAGCATATAAACAGAACCAAAGACAAGAACCACATGATTATCTCAATAGATGCAGAAAAGGCTTTTGACAAAATTCAACAGCCCTTCATGCTAAAAACGCTCAATAAATTTGGTATTGATAGAACGTACCTCAAAATAATAAGAGCTATTTATGACAAACCCACAGCCAATATCATACTGAATGGGCAAAAACTGGAAAAATTCCCTTTGAAAACTGGCACAAGACAGGGATGCCCTCTCTCACCACTCCTATTCAACATAGTGTTGGAAGTTCTGGCTAGGGCAATCAGGCAAGAGAAAGAAATCAAGGGTATTCAGTTAGGAAAAGAAGTCAAATTGTCCCTGTTTGCAGATGACATGATTGTATATTTAGAAAACCCCATTGTCTCAGCCCAAAATCTCCTTAAGCTGATAAGCAACTTCAGCAAAGTCTCAGGATACAAAATTAATGTGCAAAAATCACAAGCATTCTTATACACCAGTAACAGACAAACAGAGAGCCAAATCATGAATGAACTTCCATTCACAATTGCTTCAAAGAGAATCAAATACCTAGGAATCCAACTTACAAGGGATGTAAAGGACCTCTTCAAGGAGAACTACAAACCACTGCTCACTGAAATAAAAGAGGACACAAACAAATGGAAGAACATACCATGCTCATGGATAGGAAGAATCAATATCGTGAAAATGGCCATACTGCCCAAGGTAATTTATAGATTCAATGCCATCCCCATCAAGCTACCAATGAGTTTCTTCACAGAATTGGAAAAAACTGCTTTAAAGTTCATATGGAACCAAAAAAGAGCCCGCATCTCCAAGACAATCCTAAGTCAAAAGAACAAAGCTGGAGGCATCACGCTACCTGACTTCAAACTATACTACAAGGCTACAGTAACCAAAACAGCATGGTACTGGTACCAAAACAGAGATATAGACCAATGGAACAGAACAGAGTCCTCAGAAATAATACCACACATCTACAGCCATCTGATCTTTGACAAACCTGAGAGAAACAAGAAATGGGGAAAGGATTCCCTATTTAATAAATGGTGCTGGGAAAATTGGCTAGCCATAAGTAGAAAGCTGAAACTGGATCCTTTCCTTACTCCTTATACGAAAATTAATTCAAGATCGATTAGAGACTTAAATGTTAGACCTAATACCATAAAAATCCTAGAGGAAAACCTAGGTAGTACCATTCAGGACATAGGCATGGGCAAAGACTTCATGTCTAAAACACCAAAAGCAACGGCAGCAAAAGCCAAAATTGACAAATGGGATCTCATTAAACTAAAGAGCTTCTGCACAGCAAAAGAAACTACCATCAGAGTGAACAGGCAACCTACAGAATGGGAGAAAATTTTTGCAATCTACTCATCTGACAAAGGGCTAATATCCAGAACCTACAAAGAACTCAAACAAATTTACAAGAAAAAAACAAACAACCCCATCAAAAAGTGGGCAAAGGATATGAACAGACATTTCTCAAAAGAAGACATTCATACAGCCAACAGACACATGAAAAAATGCTCATCATCACTGGCCATCAGAGAAATGCAAATCAAAACCACAATGAGATACCATCTCACACCAGTTAGAATGGCGATCATTAAAAAGTCAGGAAACAACAGGTGCTGGAGAGGATGTGGAGAAATAGGAACACTTTTACACTGTTGGTGGGATTGTAAACTAGTTCAACCATTATGGAAAACAGTATGGCGATTCCTCAAGGATCTAGAACTAGATGTACCATATGACCCAGCCATCCCATTACTGGGGATATACCCAAAGGATTATAAATTATGCTGCTATAAAGACACATGCACATGTATGTTTATTGCAGCACTATTCACAATAGCAGGGACTTGGAATCAGCCCAAATGTCCATCAGTGACAGACTGGATTAAGAAAATGTGGCACATATACACCATGGAATACTATGCAGCCATAAAAAAGGATGAGTTTGTGTCCTTTGTAGGGACATGGATGCAGCTGGAAACCATCATTCTTAGCAAACTATCGCAAGAACAGAAAACCAAACACCGCATGTTCTCACTCATAGGTGGGAACTGGACAATGAGATCACTTGGACTCAGGAAGGGGAACATCACACACCGGGGCCTATCATGGGGAGGGGGGAGGGGGGAGGGATTGCATTGGGAGTTATACCTGATGTAAATGACGAGTTGATGGGTGCAGCACACCAACATGGCACAAGTATACATATGTAACAAACCTGCACGTTATGCACATGTACCCTACAACTTAAAGTATAATAATAATAAATAAATTAAAAAAAAAAAAAGAAAATCTCAAAATGGAGGAATGTTAAACAGGTTCTCAATATCTAAAACTGCTTCTGAAGTATTCTTATAAGGGATATACCTCCAAGTTACAAGACTATACTTTTAATTACAAGAAACTTTACTAGTAAGAAGTGTCTCTTTTAAAGTATTTTCCCCACTTTCTCTATTTTTCAAAAATATAATATCTATAAACCTAGATAATAATACAGCCATAAATACTAGACTTTGAAGAAAACTCAAGGGGAAACACACATAGCCTGTTTAGAAGGAATCCAAAATATAAGTAACCAGGGAAACACTCATTCTTCTGCTTTGGGAAAATAGTGCTTTAATGTCTTTTTAAATAATTTCAACTTTTATTTTAGATTCTGGGAGTCCATGTGCAAGTTTGTTACACGAGTATATTTCATGATGCTAAAGTTTGGGATATGAATGACCCCATCACCCACACAGTGAGCGAAATATCCAAGTTAGTTTTGTAATCCTTGCCCCACTCCATCCCTTCCCCATCTATCAATTTCCAGTGACTGTTGTTGCCATCTTTATGTCCAAGAGTACCCAATGCTTAGCTTCCACTTATAAGTGAAAACACGTGGTATTTGGTTTTTTGGTCCTGTGTTAATTTGTCTAGAATAATGGCCTCCAGCTCCATCCACGCTGTTGCAAAGGACACGATTTCCCGTTTTTTTGTTATAGCTACATAGTATTCTATGGTTTATATGTACCACATTTTCTTTATCCAACCCACCATTGTTGGGCACCTGGATTGATTTCATGTCTTTGCTATTGTGAACAGCGCTATGACGAACATACAAGTACATGTGTCTTTTTTGATAAATGATTTATTTTCATTTGGATACATGTCCAGTAATGGGATTGCTGGGACAAATAGTTACGTTCTAAGTTCTCTGAGAAATCTTCAAACTGCTTTTGATAGGGTCTGAACTAATTTATATTCACACCAATAGTGTACATGCATTCACTTTTCTCTACCACCTTGCCAATATCTCTTGTTTTTTGACTTTTTAATAATGACCATTCTGACAGGTATGAAATGGTGTTTCATTGTGGTTTTGATTTGCATTTCCCCGATGATTGATGATGTTGAGCATTTTATCATATGTTTGTTGGCTGTTTGTAATTCTTTTGAGAAGTATCTGTTCATGTTTTTTGTCTACATTTTAGTAGAGTTGTTTTTTGCTTGTTCAATTGTATAAGTTCCTCATACATTGTGGATATCAGACCTTTGTCAGATGCATGGTTTGTGAATATTTTCTCCCATTTTGTAAGTTGTCTGTTTACTCTGTTGATACTTGTCAATTTTTGTTTTTGTTGCAATTGCTTTTGGGGTCATAGTCATGAAATCTCCATGGACATTGTGCCAGGGCCTATGTCCAGAATGATATTTCCTAGGTTTTCTTTGGGGAGTTTTATAGTTTTAGGTTATACAGTTAAGTCTTTAATCCAACCCGAGTTAATTTTTGTATATGGTGTAAGGAAGGGGTCCAATTTCAATCTTTTCGATATGGCTAGCCAGTTATCCCAGCACCATTTATTGAATAGAGAGTTCTTTCCCTGTCATTTGTTCTTGTCAGCTTTGCAGAAGATCAGATGTTTGTAGGCGTATGGCCTTATTTTTCCGTTTTCTAACTTATTCCATTGGTCTATGTGTCTGTTTTTGTATCAGTACCATGCTGTTTGGGTTACTACAGACTTTTAGTGTAGTTTAAAGCCAGGTAATGTGATGCCTCTAGCTTTGTTCTTCTTGCTTAGGATTTCTTTGGCTATTCAGGCTATTTTTGTGTTTCATATGAATTTCAGAATAGCTTTTTTCTAATTCTATGAAAAATGATGTTGGTAGTTTGATAGGAATAACATTGAATCTGTAGATTGCTTTGGGTAGTATGGCCATTTGAACAATATTGATTCTTCTAATCCACAAGCTGGAATGCTTTTCCATTTGTTTGTGTCATATATTATTTCTTTTAGCAGTGTTTTGTAGTTCTCCTTGTAGAGATGTTTCATGTCCTTGGCCAGATGTATTCCTAGGTATTTCATTTTTTTGTGTATGTGAGTGCCTCAATTTTATATTAAAAAGAAATATATTATTAAAGGCTTAAGATACTATTTCTTTTTTGTTTGTTTGTTTTTTGAGACGGAGTCTCGCTCTGTCACCCAGGCTGGAGGGCAGTGGTGCAATCTTGGCTCACTGTAAGCTCTGCCTCCCAGGTTCACACCATTCTCCTGCCTCAACTTCCTGAGTAGCTGGGACTACAGGCGCCACCACCATGCCCAACTTTTTTTTTTTAAGTAGAGATGGGGTTTCACCATGTTAGCCAGGATGGTCTCGATCTCCTGACCTTGTGATCCACCTGCCTTGGCCTCCCAAGGTGCTGGGATTACAGGCATGAGCCACCGCACCCGGCCACTCAGATACTATTTCTAATTAACATAATCTGCTTAATGTATTTCTCATGTAAACCAGGCATATTTCAAGAGATATTTCTACACATACTGTGTATCTGCAAAGGGATATAAAAATGATAAATTTCTTGGCTTTTAGAATTTTGATAGCATGAAGCCTGAATCATTAGCTGAACACTCATCTGTATGCAATAAGACCTGATTCTTCCACATGAAGGACACATGATTAAATAAAATGGGCAAACATTAATGGTCTTAATATTGAACATACTCCTGCACTAAAAATAATGGCCATGTTGGTTACTCATTCTTATGTATATTGGCTTCAAAAGGTCACTTATTTTTTTCATGTGAATTATGGAATCCATTGACAGCAAGTAGCCTACAGACGCTTATACAAATTCAGATACTGATGAAGAATCACACATAGGTTTCACTGCCTTATTTGTGTCTTGAAAAATGTCATCACAATTCAATTTGGGATAGCAAAATAGGGAAAATTACTGACTCAATTATTGAGTTGCTCTAGGAATACAAAGATTTCGTAGAGTGCTGTAAGAACAGACTTTGAAAGGTGACCTCCAGCTGATGACACATTATTTTGATTAAAAAATTAAACAAGCAACGTGAAACTTTGGGAGGTTGGAAGTAACCAGACATGTCCACTGCTCCACTCAGGAAGAGAAGGGAACTCTCTAAGTGCTAATCTTAATTTCCTTTGTGGCCAGGCGCAGTGGCTCATGCCTGTAATCCCAGCACTTTGGGAGGCCGAGGTGGGCGGATCACCTGAGGTCGGGAGTTCAAGACCAGCCTGACCAACATGGAGAAACCCCTTCTCTACTAAAAATACAAAATTAGCTGGGTGTGGTGGTGTATGCCTGTAATCCTAGCTACTCGGAAGGCTAAGGCAAGAGAATCACTTGAATCTGGGAGGCAGCGGTTGTGGTGAGCTGAGATCATACCATTGCACTCCAGCCTGGGCAACAAGAGCGAGACTCTGTCTCAATAAATAAATAAATAAATAAATAAATAAATAAATAAATAAATAAAGTCTCCTTTGCAGTTCTCCCTGCTTATAGGATGACTTGACATTGATGGCTCATCCTTTCAGAAAAGGGGCAGGAAAATGACCCAATCCTGAAGCCATCCCCTTTTCTCCTTTTATTCAGAGCTCCACGAGTCATGACTTCTCAGAAGTACTAGTCCCCTGAGAGTACCTATTCCATGTTCATCCTCCACTTGGTCAATGTCGGACCAGAATGTTAAGGAGGAGGGCTTGCTCCCATAGCATGCCTGTTCTTGTTGGCAGCTCCTCTTGCCTTCTTCTCTACTTAGAGCATTGCAGAACCGCAGGGCCAATCCCCTTGCTCACTGCTGTCCAGCTGGGACTCCATCCCAGTCTCCTTCAAACAAAAACTGCCTGCCTTGTGTGCTACCTCCTAGGGATCAGGGAGTCAGACAGTGTTATGAAACACTTAACATTCGCAAAGGAGGCAGGGATACCAGGGTAATCCATGGTGCAGATAACAAATGGGCTCCCACTCCCTGATGGTCCATGGAGAGGAGCTGGGACCAGCTATGATTCCACATCCCCAAATCATGTCTCATATACTTAACACCTTCTTGTTTTAAATTATCTTTTAACTCTTCTTTTAAAGCTCATAGGCATTATTCTGATTTTCTGAGCAATATTGTCTGAATAAAATTTCTATTGGTGTACAATAAAATTTCTCCCAAATACTTAAAAATGTTCAAGATAAATGAACTATATTCTACCCTTAAAAGAAAAAAAAAGTAGCCTTGCCAACCAGAATTTCCTCCAGTTCACCCAAATTAGAGGTACAGTATATTCAGGTAGTTAGTTTGAGGATTAGAGCACATGAAAGTGATGAGGGGTGTTAGGAAACTGTGAATATCATGTTAGAATAGCTTCTGAAATAAGGCTGGGAATGAATTATTAGAAAAACTGAAAGTAACATAAGAAATCAGCAGACAGAAGGCAATGCCTGCACCAGGGCTGTGGAAGTAGCTGATTAACATGCAGCTATTGCTTCAAGAACACATCTGGCAGATATGAGAAGAGAAAATGAGACAAAGGCCATGTAGATTTGCTTCCTTAAAAAAGGTGAGGAGAATGTGTTCTCTGTAATTACAGCTCAACCACCTTCAAAGAACTTCAGGAATCTTTCTCACTTTGGGTGTCAAATAGTCTTTTGGGGTCTTACAACCACATAACTATTAATGTTCCTTTTTAAACTTTCAAGGATAGATTTTCTTGTTAGAACCTACAGACAATTCTAATTCACTTCAAAGTCTTGTCAGGACTTCATCTTTTTCTCTATATTTAGCCAGATGAAACAAGTAGATGCTGTTTCATTACCTTCAGTTTTTCCTCTTCTGAATCTACCCTCGGAGTATTCATAATGCTTTTACTCACTTTCTAAGTTAGTAAGATTATTATCTCTCCTCAGTAATGCTTTATACTTACTGAAACATTTTCACTCGCGTTACCCAACTTGATTTAAAAAAAAAATTCATGTGGGCGGCATGGAGTATTTCAATTTCTTTATTCCTGTCTGAAATCTTTGTAAGAAGGAACTCAGAGGCAGAGGGGTCTAGGAGAGACATGAACTCCACTTACAACCACTGAAAATACTGGAATGGATGCTGGGAACTCCCTGTGCATGAGATTGTGATTTGAGTCCATTTAAATTATATTTTAAAGAAAAAGTTGACCCTGGCAAACTGGAAAATCTGAAGAAATCCAGGCAGCTGGACAGCCAGGTTATATCTGGGTTACATAGGTAATGAAAAGGACTCAGGTAATGAAAGGACAATAAATGTGTCCAAGGTCTTCTTTGTGAGTACTTCTAAGACAAGGATAATAGTCATGATTCCCAGGCTCAGGTACCAGCCTCCCTCAGAGGTCTCCTGAGTATTTCTTCAATGATAGCCTCTACATTAAAAGACTCATTTGTCACTTCAACTACCTTTTTCTTCTCTACGTGGAAATTTATAGTGATGACCTACTTTATCTGGGGAGTACATGGGATGGTCTAGCAATCAAGAATTGTTCACCATTTATCACAAACTGGTTTCTAATTTGTACAGTATATCAGCTTATTGGTTTTATTAGTTGAAGAATACAGATGTTATTCTATAGATGCTTATCCTTTGTAAAGTCTAAGACACTATTTATGATTTCAATATTCCTTTCCTTGTATACTCAATTTACATTCTTTACAAAGATAATGCTCTTATTTGACATACATTTTTATTCACCTGCGAATTTATGCATGCATGCATTGTGTGTGTATGTATGTATTTCCTGGTCAATCCAAATGGGCTGGAGAGACTTAGAGAAACACTTTAAGTGCATTATTTTTTTTTAAAAGGAATAAATTTATGAAAACATCAAAGAAAAGGAGAAATACAGTTTGGGTTTAAACAACTGTAAGGTGGGAAAACATTCCTCTTTCTGTCTTTCTGTTGTAGAGCATATAGCAGTTGTTTTCATATCCAGGGGAATCAACTAAATTCTAAAATGCATTTTTGTTTAAGTTTATACTTTGAATAACATTAAGCTTAAACTGCAGATAATCTCTATAAAGTGAAATGGAACATTAAGAAAGCATATGCACTTACAGAGGGAGAGGGGAACAGGTTTTCCTAAACTGAACTGGCTGGATAATTAAGACTAATTAAGTATTACTGCTGCCACTACTACTACTGCTAGCAATCCTTTACCGTGTGCAGGGTATGAAACCCAATCCTCACATGCATTATCCCACTGAAACATAACTAGAAACCATTATTGTTATGTATATATGGGGAAAATAACGCCTAAATTATAAAACGTCAAATTGCTAGGACCATAAACAGGCTCACTGCCCTTCACTGTACCTCTACAATTTGAAAATTATTTCCACAATTCCAATATAGACATATTCAAGTTAGTGGTAAATATGCCAGTGTTCTTTTGAGGACAGGGACTGTAACATTTTCTTTATATTTCTCCCAGAGCTTTGCACAATCAGATCCTTAAGAAATGCTTATTGATTTAACTGGTTCTTAGCAGTCTTTGAAAACCTCTCACTTAAAAATATGGCATAGAAAATCCTGTATTTCAAGTGTCCTCAGCTCAATCATAATCCAATCAACATTTAAATATCAATCACATACCAGCTACAGTGCTGGGCATGGAAGGGCATATAAAGATGCCTAAGGCATCGTCCCTCCTGTCAGGGAGAATATATTTACAACAATGCACAACACTTCTGAATCTAATCTTCTACTGGAAGTTGTGTTGTTCTTCCATCAGCATCACCACCATCAGCTCCCCCATGGAGCTCCTGAATCTCATCTGCAGTTTCACAAGTTCCCCAGGTGTTTCCTATGTGTATTAATCCTGTTTAGAAAAAAAAGTGCACTTCACTGCCGGCCTCATTTAATTTTACATAAACATGTTCTTTGAGGCTGAAGCAAATTTGACTGATTTTCAATGTGAAAAGAAAACATGAAAACTGTTCTTGGAGTTATTTCTAAACAGAACTAACATCAGAATCGTCTGAATCATCAGAATCTTCTATTTTGGAAAAATCTGACTCATCAAATGAATCTTCCGCCAACAACTGTTCCAAAATGATGTTAACATCATGCGTAGGAATGCTACATTTTCTAGGATTTGACAACTTAAACGATAGGGAATTACTATATATTGTAAATGAAAATACCACTACTAAAAATAGAATGCTATAAATAGAATTATGTCTTTTGTTTCTAAAATCCATATACTAGACAGACATGAAAATAATAAAAGCGAGATATTTTGTGGCAAAGTTATCTTGGGGTAAACGCTGTAGCCACAAGCGCCGCTGCCGGGCATTCTTGGAGCAAACAGGAAAACAGTTTAAAGTCTGAGAAAAACAGTTGGTGCAGTGGCTCATGCCTGTAATCTCAGCACTTTGGGAGGCCGAGGTGGGCAGATTGAGCTCAGGAGTTCAAAACCAGCCTGAGCAACATGGAGAAACCCCATCTCTACAAAATACAAAAATTAGCCGGGTGCGGTGGCATCATGCCTGTGGTCCCAGTTTCTTGGAGGGTGAAGTGGGAGGATTGCTTGAGCCCAGGAGGTGGAGGTTGCAGTGAGCCAAGATAGTGCCACTGCACTCCAGCCTGGGTAACAGAGTGAAACTCTGTCTCAAAAAAAAAAAAAAAAAAAAAAAGTTTGAGAAACACTTTTCTAGCACACTCTTTAGACATAAAGTAGCTTAGTCTAATTAACTAGCTAATCTTTACATCTCTTTGGTAGGGAGCCAAGGGGCTATGGAACTCCAAAAAGAAGCAGACAGAGGTTTCACAGCACAAGGTGGTCACAACAGCCTGAAGAACCAGCGAGAAAGAAAAACAGCTGAAAGCAAAAGGGATAGAAAAGCAGAGATCTGTGATATTTAGAAGTCTGGGCTCTTCAGATGCAATGTTCAGAAGCAATCTGAATGTTGCAGAAAAGGAGAGCTAGCATTAAAGTGACAGAGGATACAGCAGATCTGCAGACCGGCCGAACGAGATGGGAAGGAAAGTGCCGGGCTGCAGTGGGTGTAGTAGGATGTTAATATTCAGTTCTGCTGCATCTAAACAGCTGTTGAAGGAATAAGGTTTCTGTGTGAGTGCAACAGACATGTTCCACAGTGACCTGTGCTGCTCAAAGTTTCTGGAAAGGGGGATCCATGTGCTACGTCCTCCACCCCCACTCCCCCAGCCACAGATGACTAGCTCTGAGATGAACACCTGCCTCAGACAACCATTCTTGCATGCCCCTGACTTATAATTTGGTGACTCTGCTCTAAAAGCTGAGCTGAGCCAATCTGTCTTTTGCCCTTGAGAATCTGACAGGGAGAGTTGCACATTACTGGTGGGCACTAGAGCTGATGTCAGGGCAAATGGCCATATTGGAGCAAATACACAAATCTTCAGAAGAAATTAACAGAGAAAGGGGAAGAGGAAGCAAGAGAGAAGGGGAGAGAAGAAGAGGGTTCCAATGCAAGTAACAACACAGAAGTGAGAGACTCTGTGGTCCCTAAAAGAAGAAGAATGTGGCTCTGGTTTCTGGCATGCTAGTTCTAGGTCTCCGGAGGTAACTGTACCTCATTTCCCGCTATTGAATATTCACGTGAATGCCTGTGGTATACTTCTATATCCCCACCTCCCTTCGACTTGAAATAAGTTTTGTGGATTTACATGCAACTACAATGACCATAGTTAAAACATAGCTAGTGAGCAAGTGATAGAGAGAAAAAGGGAGTGAACACACACCTGCTCTTTCAACAACATTGCTCTTAAAGATTCATAGGATCACTACCATGTCTACCTGTTTTAGAGCACACTCCACACCACGGTGAGAGTTGCTAACTCTACGTATTGACAAATGCCTCAAAAAAAATGCCAAAGGACCAAGGAACAAGAATTGGGCTCATTTTTAAGTACTTAAAATGTACTCATATGCTTATATTGCTTGAAAAGATACGGAAGAAAAAAAGGACCTATTATAGCAATATTATTTCATCTAATTTGAAAGGAGCAGATATTTGATTTCATTTAATATTAAACTAAGATTTTGAAGTAGTCAGATACACTGCCTACATTAAAATACTACCTTATATTGTAAATAATTAGCTCTTGGTGAATAAGGAAGAATTGCCCACATCCCTGGCTCATTAAGGAGTTAAATATATTTACATATAATTCCAAGGGCAAATAATGGACTCCAAGTATTAGTAGGTTAAAGACAGTTGATGAAAAACAGTCCAAAAATCAATATACTTTTTTTTTTCTTTTTCCAAGAAACTGAAGTCTGAGCAGCCTGTTCCCCAAGTAACTCGATAAAACTGCTGAAATAAATCCACTGGACACTGCTTGCCAACTTCATTCCAGGTAGATTCCAGTGAATCAAGCCCCATCAGCATTTCATCAGAATAAGGTCAGGCTGACTTGTTATTTTTTGTGTGTATGAATGCTCTATGTTCTCTCAGAAAACAAAATTGTTTGGTACTGGAAAATGTCATTGTCCTAGAGTATTCAAGGTGTCCTGTTATTACCTCTTGCTCCAAAAAGAGGGCAAAAGGTACCTGGAAAGAAAAGGCCAGTTACCTAATGATTTTCTAGAAAAGGGAGAGTTTCTTGCCTTTCAGAGCCTGCATTTTGGATGGGTCTATGCCCAAGGGGTGTCACTCTTGGCCACTATTGATGATGCAGATGTCTCACTGGCAAAAGAATCCTCACAGCAATGGTTTGATTCCTCAAAAGGGCAAACATCATTTTGTAGAAGGATAATTCAACTTTTAATTATTCACCACATTTTACAGAACAGTAGCCACATTACATTGACCTGGAAATTAGCCCCATATGTGGCTTTATGTGATAGTTACAAATGCTCCAAGAAAAAACTTCTAGAGCATTCCATGCAGGGGTGAACATTCAGTCATGCCCATATGTGCCATCTTTAGTCATATTAACATTTGCAGCACATTGCAATAACTGGTGATCCTAAATGATAACTTAAAAATCATTAAGAAATCATCGGTTAAAGTTAGTCATACTCTGTTTAAAATACACTACACATTTCTTTGCACTATTATTAAAATTTTAATCATAAAATTCTGGAAATAGTAAGGTAATTTTCAATTATTAAGAAAACAGTCGCCAGGAGGGTTGGCTCATGCTTGTAACCTCAGCACTTCCGCAGGCTGAGGTTGGGGGATTGCTTGAGGCTAGGAGTTTGAAACCAGCCTTGGCAACATGATGAAACCTCATCCCTATTAAAAAAAAAACAAAAAACATATATACACACACACACACACACACACACACACACACACACATACATATATAAAATTGCCAGGCATGGTGGAGTATGCCTGTAGTTCCAACTACTTGGGAGGCTAAGGCGGGAGGATGGCTGGAGCCTGGGAGACACGCTGCAGTGAGCCATGATCATGCCACCGCACTCCAGCCTGGGTGACAGAGTGTCTCAAAAAACCAACCAAACAAACAAGCAAAAGAAACAAAACTACCGCCCCGCCCCCCAGCAACAAACAAACAAACAACAGGAAAACAGCAACAGTGTGAGTAGATGAGGTTATATGTCCATCATTTTAAGGTTATTATCTTAAGTTGTAGATTAGTTATGTCTCAAATCCAATACTCAGCTCTGTTGCAGAGCCCATTTCAATTCTGGTATCCTAATTTTTTTTTTGAATAAATATGTAAGGATGTTGGTGTTTGCTGTGTAACAGGTTAGTACATAAAAATGTACTAAGATATCTAAACCCTAAATATGCTCATATTGGATTGTTGCTAGTTAGTCTATGGTGTTACTATTAATTAGTATTTATTTATCATTTTTATGTGTCCTGCAATGTTACAGTTAAAACTGGAAACTTAAGAAATGTAAAAGGCCAATGTGCAAGGGATATTCAATAATGTTAAAAAGAAATATTGGACAAAAAATCTGGAGTAAACTTGAGATACAGGTCATGAATTAATTTCAGAAGAGGAAAGTAAAACTAAAAGTAAAGGAAATACAAGCTAAAATTTTATCCACTTTATGGGGAATTCCCAATATCGAGGGGGAAATGACACATTTCACTTTCCCTGAAGCTTTCCCAGAAGCTTTGAAGTGGTAAGAATTAGATCATACATATGTAGAGGCAACATTTTAAAGGTCCCAATTTGAACTGCCCTAAGCTAGACAGACACATGTCAAGAGAGCTCCTTTATGACTTTCGTAAAGAAGCTTCTCAAAAGAAAATGATCTTGCTGTTGAGGGTATAATGTAGGGGGAAGGACAGAGTGAGGAGAAGCCTTTTACTGATGGGTTAGAATAATTCTGCTCACAAAAAAATACTGGTAATAATGAAGGCTCCGAGGCCAGATATTTGGAACGATCCCAGGTACACCTCTTATTGACTTTGCAACTATGTAACTTCTCCACATCCTCAGTATGTAGCTTCTCCACACCTCAGTTTTCCAAAAAATAAAATGGGGAAAACAATGGCATCTACCTTACAAGAGTACAGTGAGAACCAAATGATTGAATACATGTAAAGATCTTGGATCAGAGGCTAGCATGCTGTAGGTACTCAATAAAAGATAACTAGGATCACTGTCATCTATTGCTAAGCCCAAATCCTCTTATGTATATAATATACAAGATTTAATTTGTATTAAAAAGGAGAAGATATCAAATAGTAGAGAGGAAAGTGTGAACATTCATCACATTTCTTTATGTGTCAGAGAAAAGTGCTGTGCAGTATGAGTTCAGTGAAAGAAAACAGCCTCTCAGTTGGGGTGGTCAGGGTAGACTGTGGAAGAGGTAGGTGAAACCAGCTCTTTCTCTCCCGAGTTCCTTACCAATCAGCAGGTGTTTAAGGTGACTCAGTCATGCAATTATGATTGTCTGCCTGTGTCCACAGCACATTCGCATGAGGGGAAGCAGGAAAACTTTCCCTTTGCTGCTTTTCCTCATGACTCATGTGTGTTTCTGCAAAATCAGTGTTGAAACTTGGTCCAATTTGAAAAGCCAAGGTAATTATGGGTCATTCAAAAAGAGGCATGTACTACTCAAGGAAGCCCAACATGACACCATCATACCGCCAATGGCTGACAAACCAGTCTGGCCAGTGGTGTTAGCAGCAGTAAATTGAGCTGTTGGTGCAGGGGCTTTTCTAGGGATTTAAACTTAGGGTTTCTTATCTTCCATACTCCTGTCCCACTCCCACGAAGCTTCCAAAAAGAGGGCAAAAAGTGCCAAAAAAGAAAAAAAGGTCAATTACCTAATGATTTTATGCAAGAGGGAGGGTTTCTAGCCTTTCAAAGCCTGCATTCTGGATGGGGTGACTGCTGGAGGATCTCAGTGTTGACTGTTGGAATGCAGGCCACTATTAATATCCCTGTCATTCTGAGCTGCCCACTAGAAAGATAACAGCACTTCCTTCTTTAAGAAATAAGTTCCTTCATAGACTCTTAGCACTAGAAGGGATAGGAGAGGTCATGCCACCCTCCCTCCAGCATCATGGGTGAAGAAACCAAGTGCAAGGACTTCTGAGGCTTGCCCAGCACCTGACTGTTTAAACTCCTGGTCAGTGCTGTCATGAGGCTCCGCAGCGTGAGTCAGACTCCATGGAAAAATAACCTAAAATGTTTTCAGGGATCAGATTCTGCTAATAATCTAAACCCCTTGTCAAGCAAATGTCTCAAACGTTTTATTCTTTGCATATGCATTCTCAGGGGTTAGGGAACTATTGAATAAATCAAGTGTTAGTGAACATCACACTAAACATGCTCATTCCTAAGTATAATACTCACTAGTAATACCTGGGCAGCACAGACACACATATTTCTTCCATAAAACAGTTTTCAAAGACATCACACATAAACATTTTTGCATAACACAAAAATTCATGTAAAATAATACAACTCATTCCTTTAGAGGGAGAGAGAGCAAAGCTAGGAGGAAAGAGCAATGAACCCAAATCAGCATTCTGCCACTCACAATCCCCTGTCCCACCAAGGCCCTTTCCCCATCCAAAAAAAAAATTGGCTTCAGTTGAAAAATATTTTATCATAAGGAATTTATTTTTGTCAACAGGATGTTCCTGTTATTTTTAAGTCCTGTAGTTTCAACAACAGGATTTCAGGGTAGCGAAATAAAATAGGAACAGCAGAGTAATTTGAATTTCTGAGCATACTCATGCATGTATAAGAAAAGTCCAAATAGTCTAAAACTGGCTTTAAAGAATGTGAGGCTGTCTCCTTACGAACTTTCTAAATTTCTTCTCATTAAAAAAATGATGATCTAATAGACAGTAAATATTTCTGACCGATATTCTAAAGGTTTTAATTGTAGCCAAACTTCTTAATTGTGGAGCTGGGCCAATTAATATATTCAAACACTTCCCATTATAATGGTACAATAGTTTATTTGTTCTTTTCTTTTTTTTTTCTTTCTTCAAATAAATGTTGCATGTGCTACAAAATAGAAATAACTTAAAAACACACTGAAAATTCAAGAGTGTGAGATGCATCCCATCTGGGAAGGTATCAAGTACTTTTAAACAATACAATTTTCCTAAAGGTCAGGGATGTTTTTCTTTACTCATATAGTGGCCTATTACCTAGGTGTGTGGAGAGGGGTCAGGAGAAAATATTAGGTTGGTACAAATGGAATTTCCATTGTTGGAATTTGCCATTTGATAATGGAATACATTCTTAAATAAATGTGGTTATATTATACATCATTTTAATGGCATTTCTCGATTTATGGCTTTTTGTTAATGACATTACTTGCTGTTTGTTTTATGTTTATTTTAGACTATGGAGATTATGTTAGACAAAAAGCAAATTCGAGTGATTTTCTTATTCTAGTTCAAAATGTGTCATAAAGCAGTGGAGACAACTTGCACCATCAATAATGCATTCTGGCCCAGGAATGGCTAACATATGTATAGTGCAGTAGTGGTTCAAGTTTTGCAAAGGAGACAAGAGCCTTGAAGATAAGGAGCCTAGTGGGCGGCCATCGGAAGTTGACAATGACCACTTGAGAGCAACCATCGAAGCTGATCATTTTACAACAACACAAGAAGTTGGCAAAGAACCCAATGGAGACCATTCTACTGTCGTTGGGCATTTGAAGCAAATTGGAAAGGTGAAAAAGCTCGGTAAGTGGGTGCCTCATGAGCTGAAAGAAAAATTTTAAAAAATTGTCATTTTGAAGTGTAGTCTTCTTGTATTCTATGCAATAACAATGAACCATTTTTCAATTGGATTGTGACGTGCCATGAAAGTGGATTTTATGGGACAACTGGTGATGACCAGCTTAGTGGTTGGACCGAGCTCCAAAGCACTTCCCAAAGCCAAACTTGCACCAAAAAAAGGTCATGGTCACTGTTTGGTGGTTTGTTGCTGGTCTGATCCACTACAGCTTTCTGAATCCTGGCGAAACCATTACCTCTGAGAAGTATGCTCAGCAAATCGAAGAGATGCACTGAAAACTGCAATGCCTGCAGCCAGCATTGCGCAACAGAAAGGGCCCAATTCATCTCCATGACAACGCCCAACTGCACAACGCACAACCAATACTTCAAAAGTTGAATGAATTGGGCTCCGAAGTTTTGCCTCATCTGCCATAGTCACCTAACCTTTTGCCAACCAACTACCACTTCTTCAAGCATCTCGACAACTTTTTACATGGAAAATGCTTCTACAACCAGCAGGATGCAGAAAATGCTCTCCAACAGTTCATCACATCCTGAAGCACAGATTTTTATGCTACAGGAATAAACAAACTTATTTCTTGTTGGCAAAAATGTGTCAATTGTAATGGATTCTATTTTGATTAATAAAGATGTGTTTGAGGCTAGTTATACAATGATTTAAAATTCACAGTTACTTTTGCACCAACCTCTAAATTAAAGACTTGCTTAAAGATCCTGTTGCCTGCTGTCACCCAGAACACAGACTAATCTTGCTGGGTTGGATTATGTGCGGAAATATACCAAAACTCACCACTGTCTGGGTCATTCTGAATTGAAGAAAAGAAGAACATGATGATTTCACAAAACAGTGAGAAGTGAAGTGCTTACTGATGTGAACTCTGAACCAGATAGCCCTGGTTTTGAGCACCAGCACTGCTTTTTAATAGCTCTGTGACTATGGGTGAAAGAAACTACCTCTCTGAGCCTCAGTAGCCTTATTTGTAAAATATAAATAAAATCTGGTTTTTGCCCCACAAATTTGTTGTGAGAGATAAATGAGGCAATCAAAATGCTTAGCATGTACCTAGCATGTGGTAAGGACTCAGTAAAGGACAGTCATTATTATCATTAACTTTAGTAGGCAAATTGATTTAATTTTTTTGCTGTAGCACTGTAATGTCTCCTCATGTATAGAAATCATATATGGCACTTAACTGTATTCATATTTCATTTCATATGCTACTCAAATGTTTGGTTAATATCCCCCATTTTTTTGCAACAACAAGCTTATCAGAGGTCTTAATCCATAAAGTTGTCATCACCTCTAATCCAGTGTCTAATACCACTTCTCAGAAAAGCAAACATTTCCTTTAGAGCACTCATAGCAGTGACTTAAATGTGAAGGCTCTGGGTCAGTGCTTAGTCATTTGAAAGCAAGAAAAACCTACAACCTTTTTATAATATGTGTTTAAATCTTTATTTGGTTCTGTCGAGGTAACTGAAAATTGTCTACAGTAAATCCGAGGTTTAAAATCACAGAAAGGGGAGACGGTAATTAAGCCTTCATGTTGGGATGACTTGCCTACTCAGGGATGTGTTCTTTCTGGTTGCTGTTTTGAAGGGTGGGGAAGCACACACAATCTCAGTGGCCTCCTCTACTGTGACTTTGAAGATGAGGCAGTTCTATTAAAGGTTCTGCCTGCTGTAGTTTGAATGTTTGTGTCTTCCCAAAATTTACATGTTGAAATCCCCAATGTGATGGTACTAGGAGGTAGGGCTTTGGGGGAGTGATTAGGTCACTAGAGCAGAGCCCTCATGAATGGGATTAGTACCCTTATAAAAGAAGCCCCAGACAGACTCTTGCCTTTCTGCCACGGGAAGTTATAGTAAAAAGATGGCTGTCTATAAACCAACATGGGGTCCTTCTGCCAGTGCCTTGATATTGAACTTCCCAGCCTCCAGAACCAAGACAAATAAGTGTCTATTATTTATATGCTACCTGGTCTATCGTATTTTGTTATAGTATCCCAAATGGACTAAGAAGGCTCCTAACATGTTACTTCAATATCCAGGCAGCAGTAAATAGCATCCTCATGATTTTTTTGCCCATACTTTCCTCTTCAGCAAACAGGCACTAGATCTTTGTTATGCTTTTTAATTATTTCTACAAAATACAAAACGATTAATTGATGTGCCTAAAAAAGGTTTCAAGTTGCTTATAAAGTTGCTCAACATAAAAAAATTAAAAATGAGAGAAATGAGGCAAAAAAGAAATAAACTAAGATTGAACTAGGAGTGGGGTATCAAAATGCTATTCTCTAATAATGGGTTATGCATTCATCCCAATTTGCTCTCTTTAGCAGCTGTTTCAGAGTCTTTGTCTCTCTCTGTCTCTCACACACACACACACACACACACACACACACACACACACACACACACACACACACATATAGAGTAGCTGAAATGAAGCACAACTTTTTCCAGTATGAAAGCAGCAGGGCTTTTGTGTCACATAATGGAAAAAATTCTTGATCTTATATTAATGGAAAACCCACCACTGACTTTTACTTGACTGCTATTCATTATTTATTCATTTTATATGCATTTATTAAGCAATAACTATGTGCATGCTATTTGCTATGCTTGGACATGCAGTGATGAATAAGACATGCTTCCTGAGCTGGAGATCAGTCTGGTATGGAGAAGAGGCTCACATTATGCCATAAGTTAGTTTAGTGTTTTAAATGTGATAGCAAAACCACCTGGAGTGTGACTGGAGCACAAGGAAAGGAGTGAATTATTATGTGAAGGGAAGTTAAGACAGTGAAATCTTATTTGCCAAGAACAAGATCAGATTAGAATCAAGAAGGACATTTGTTACTTTAACAATATGAAAATGAATTGGATAGTCTTTGGAGAACTATATTCTCTTTCTGGACAATGGCAAAGAAAAGAAAGGCTCAAAAATTTCTCAACTTTGTTTCCTGTTGGTTCAGGAATCATCTGTGCACTTAAAAAGGGAAGCAGGGCTTGAGATTTTCAGGAAGATAACAATTATGATTAATCTTTGTTTCTCTGGGGCCATAAAACTTTCAAGGTCAAGGATTTGTATATATGCTCTGATTTTGGGGGTAGGGACCAGAATTAATAAACACACAGAATTAAAATAAAGGCTTGAGGGTCCAAAGACACAAGGACTGTGTATTTTACTAATTTTAGAGAAAGGGCCTAGAGAGACTGAGTGACACATATCATTTTGTAACCCCTCCAATAAAGACTGTGTGAAGGGTGATTGTAGAGGAAAGCCCAAGAGAGCTGTAATATAAGGATTTCAAAAGAACCCCAGACAGTTTAGAAATCAGAGCTACATCAGGAAGGAAGCAGTGATCAAACCAATGTTCCCTTTGGAGGTCCCTTTAACCCAGTGAAAATGACAAGGAACGAACCATAAGATCAAAGCTGAGTGGAGGGGCCTTGGGAAGTGCAGTAGAGGTAAAATAATTCACCACTCCCTGAAAAATTCCACTTTCCTTTATTAGCCTTTAATGAATCAAAACTTAACAACTGAAGAAAGCATTAATATTGGGTAGGTCAGCAAACTGAAGAATACTAAAGAAGCATGTTTCTGGGGGGAGGAGAGGCCTCTGATACTGTTTATTCCCTGTCTTTTAAAATCTAAATTTGTCCTTTATTGATATAGAAAAGTTTCTCTTAAACTATAACTGGAGTGTGACATAGACATCTTTAACAAACCTCAAGATACTTAAAATGCTAGGTGTAGGCTGGGGGCGCAGTGGCTCATATTTGTAATCCCAGTACTTCGGGAGGCCGAGGCGGGTGGATCACCTGAGGTCAGGAATTTGAGACCAGCCTGACCAAAGTGGTGAGACCTGTCTCTACTAAAAATCCAAAATTTAGCCGAGCTGGTGGTGGGGGCCTGTAATCCCAGCTACTCAGGAGGCTGAGGCATGATAATTGTTTGAGCCCAGGGGGTGGAGGTTGCAGTGAGCTGAGATCACTGTGCCACTACACTCCAGCCTGGGTGACAGAGCAAAACTCTATCAAAAAAGAAGAAGAAGAAGAAGAAATATGCAGAGGTTTTCCCTTTTTTCAGTGCTATCAACAAAACAGTGCTATTTAACAAAACAGTACAATCAATTCAGTAAATGCTACTACAAAGCAATTTTGGAAAGTCAGATTCTAAAATGCACCTTTTTTTTTTTTTAGGAGAAATGTTCAAGAAAACATAGAAGGTATCAGGCTACCACAAAAGCTAATATTTGATGTCTTATTTCCTGTAACTCCCTTTCTCCAATCCTTATAAAAACTCACTGCAGAGACACTGATGTTAAGGCTTATATTTGCTTAAAGTTCAAAGTGGAGCACTGCCTCTAGATTAACCTTTGAAAAAAAAAGAAAAGGAGATTAATTTAAAAAAGAAAAGCCAGTAAGTTTGTTCCCTAGCTTTGGGTGTAATAATTATTAAACAAAGAGTGTCAAAATACAGATCAAATAAAGTCACAAGTGGTCTTCAGTCTATGGTTAGGTAAAACGAATATCCTAAACAGGATATTCTTCCACCTTTTATATGAAAGAAGTTTTTATATAGCAAACATAAAGTGAATTGTTAATAATATCAGAGTGAGGTTCTCATCATTGTAAAAAAGTCCACTTACATAAACAAGGATGCCAAATGTAGATGCTTATTGGGATGTAACCCCATTTTAAGTCAAAAATTCCCTAAGTCGATCGAGACTACCCTGGCTAATGCGGTGAAACCTCATCTCTATTAAAAAATACAAAAAAATTAGGCGGGCATGGTGGTGGGTGCCTGTAGTCCCAGCTACTCAGGAGGCTGAGACAGGAGAATGGCATGAACCCGGGAGGCGGTGCTTGCAGTGACCCCAGATCGCGCCACTGCACTCCAGCCTGGGCGACAAAGTGAGACTCCGCCTCAAAAAAAAAAAAAAAAAAAAAAAAAATCCTAAGTCAAAATGCATTTAATACACCTAATCTACTGAACATTATAGCTTAGCCCAGCCTACCTTAAACATGCTCAGAAAACTTACGTTAGCCTACAGTTGAACAAAGTAATCTAAAACAAGCCTATTTAATAATAAAGTGTTTCATGTCTCATGTAATTTATTAAAAACTACACTGAAAGTGAAAGAATGATTGTATGGGTACTCAAAGTACAGTTTCTATTGAATATATATTGCTTTTGTATCATTCTAAAGTTGGAAAACTGTTTAGTTGAATCATTGTGAGTCAGGGACTTCCTGTATAATATTTAGAAGTTGAATATATTTAAAACATGCATATAATCAGTATCTTCCGTTTATGGGTTGAAATTCATACATTTAAAAGTCTGACTGCAATAAGGAGACTTTTAGAGATTTTGTATCTCATGTTGTGCTAAGTTTATATGCAATCTTTAGTTTAATCTTCACAAGAAATCCATAGGACAAGCCTTAATTATAATCTCCATTCTTTCCTGACTATTGAGCATTGGTTTAGGTCAGAGAATGTCCGAGACTCCAGGGTTAGAGCAGTGAACAACCACAGCTGCAAAAAGTCCTTGCCCTCCTGGAGCTTACATTCTAGTGGGTATCACTTTGTCTAGATCCTTTTTAAATATTTAATTTTATTTTTCGAGACAGGGTCTCACTCCATCACCCAGGCTGGAGTGCAGTACTATAATTGTGTCTCACTGCAGCCTCAACCTTCTGGGCTCAAGCAATCCTCCTACCTCAGCTCCTGAGTACCTGGGACCACAGGCACACACCATCATGCCTGGCTAATTTTTAATTTATTTTGTAGAGACAGGCTCTCTCTATGTTGCCGAGGGTGGTCTTGAACTCCTGGGTTCAAGCAATCCTCCTACCTCAGCCTCCCAAATTCTTTTTAGTCTAACCTTGTTCAGTGCTAAGTTATTACAAAGACTTTAAAAAAACACAAAAAACTTTCTTTTAAACCTAAGCTAGAATCCCACACAGATACCTGAAATACAGAAAATATGAAAATGCATACAAATAAACAAATACATACTATACTTGATATTGATAATGATATCAACAATGCCATGATGGAAAAATAAAATAGGATAAGGTCATTGTGAAGTGCTAAGAATTGTTGATTTTATATGAAAGGGTCACAGGCACAAAGTACCCTATTTAGAAGCCAAACTGAGATTTAAGATTTCCTACTACCAAATCAAGGAGCTAGACCACTGATGTCTCTTTCAGAACAACAGGAAAATATGTACTGAATTAATATTGCAGTGTTCTTATTAATATGCTGTTGTTTCAAGCAAATTAATGCTACTCCTCAAATGTCAAGATATCACCCAAGGAATACCTCACCCAACTGGAAAAGAGTCCAAATGCTTTATTTCCAAAAAATGTAGATCCTCACTGTCAGCATAAGTACCCAGATTGGTATGGTTAATTATTTTTCTAATTCTTTACCAGCAGGATCTGGAGGAGGACATCTGGAATTCTCCCTGGCAGGCCCGCACATGACTCATGTCAGAGGAACAGTTGCATTAGACAACTGATAAGTTTGTAAATTTTTATGAGGTGTTTCCAAACTTCACACACAGTTGTCCCTCAGTATTTGTGGTACATTGATTCCAGGGCCTCCCGCAGGTACCAAAATCTAAGGATGCTCAAGCCCTAAAGTTGGCCCGGTGGAACTCGTAGCACTCTATTGTCATTCTTGTTTATAACCAGTTTGTTTCTTTCATCTAAAGCACTCCCCCTTCAAAAATAATCAAGAGATACTGGTTATCTGAGTTTTATATTTGTCTAAGATTGATATTTTTCTTGTGAAAATTCATTTCATTTGATTATAGTCATCCCTTAAATTCCGGTGTTTGCCTAAACACAAGCTATCCAGAATTACTTTGAATGATAATATTTGTCTTGATTTTGAATTAACATAAAGTGCAACAAGTGTCCAGGTATGGCCATTTAGTGTAAAATTCATGTATTTAGTTAAGTATTTAATCATTTATTGCAAATGGGCTGACTTGTTCCAAGGAGACCACCACATGGAAAGTTTTAAGACTTTTTAAAAAATGTTGAAATAATCTGCTGTGATCCTAACTGTGAAAGGTCCACTGAGCCTAGACTTAACTATTTCAAAAGAATGAAGGAGACATCCTGGATCATCAGACAACGCATTTAAACGGAGAATTGTCCTGACGAATCCATAAACAAATGTGAATTTATGGGGATAAACCAGTGATAAATCCATAAACAAACACAAGATTTATGAGAATAAACCAGTGCTGTGTCACATAAACTCTAGGGTAAAGGAGAAAGGTTTACTAGTTTACCTAGAAATTATTCTTAAATCTTTAAACCATATCACTTTTTAAGATATATTTTGTTAACACAGATAATTATCAATTGGTTCAGTTCAGTGGTCTTGGTTTTTTTTTTTTTTTTTTTTTTTTTTAAGGAAAAGCAGAATGCACAATAAATATAGGCTGTAATATGAAAGTCACACCAATAGACGGTTTTTAGATAAGTTGTTCATAATCCGGTTACCATCACCCATCTGCAGGTGACTTAATGGCACTGTAGGCAAAGAAACTAGAGTAAAATAAACTTCTGTTGGTGTTGCCTAACTACGGCAAACAAGCCGTACCTTTTTTGTGACTTTCATTTATTTAAGTCACTCTACAAACATCGATAGATCTTGTTGTTAAACTGGAAGTTTTGATCAAGAACCTAAGGCATCAGATATCGAAGTAAGCTGGAAGACAGAACGCATCAGAGCAACTTGTGAAACTATGTGGCTGAGAACAGGCTAGATATCTTTACATGTCAAAGGCATTAAACAGACAGAAAGAGAGAAAGGAAGTTTAGAAAAGGAAAGGTTTTATTTATTTGTTTATTTAATTATTTTTGGCATGCACTTGTATAGGAAAAAGAGAGAACAAGACACCTACAATTGTGCTATGTAGAAGTAACTGTGTGCCCCCTGGAGCTGGGGGGAAGGGATGAAGAGTTCTGGTTCTGACCCTCTTTGGAAAGTCTCCAGTGTGAGAGACAGGCTGGCTTGCTACTCTAGCAGCAGGCTAGAAAAAGAGGTGGTTAGGTTGGGTAAACTTGCACTTCAAAAGTTTATTGGGTCAATGTGTTGCACAGATTTATCTGATACATTGCACAAGAGAGAACTAGAATAATATGATCCTAGTTCTTGTCTGATAGAGCCTTCTGGAAGCACCATTAGGCCTCAGCAGAGACAGGCAAAAAGTACCGAGTTGCTAGAGATTGTGCAAATCATAAGCAACCATCCAGAGGATGGCAGCCAACTTATGACAGTACCAATTAAACAAATGTGCCAGTATTCTCCTGCCTCTCTTCCATATTCTTCCTCCCCATGTTCCAACTCAGGAGAGAGAGAAATAAAGATTAATTAGCAGAAGTGTAAAGAGTCAGGGAAAAAGAGGCTAACCATATGCTTTTCCCTATCTGTAAACTTTATGCCTTAGTAAATCCTTGCTGTTGGAAGGACAGTAGTTTTAACCAAATAAAGTTAGCAACTTTGACAATCCCATGGGATCAGATTTTTAAATAATTGAGTCAAGACTATCTTTGTGATTTACAGTAATCACAAGGCTTTCTATTTCCAAAGAATTATTAGAAGTTTCAAGAAGTTTTCTAAGGTTTTATTTAGTGGCAGAAGACTTCTTTCATTGAACAAACTATAAAGAAACAATCAGCGGCAAAATAGTAAGTAGCACTTTATGATTAGACCTCATGAATCCTAACACATTAGTCACACTGTGATGGTTAATATTGAGTGTCAACTTGTTTGAAGGATCAAAGTATCGTTCCTGGGTGTGTCTGTGAGGGTGTTGCCAAAGGAGATCAACATTTGAGTCAGTGGACTTGGAAAGGAAGACCCCAACCTTCATCTGCTTGGGCACAATTTAATCAGCTGCCAGCATAGCCAGAATAAAAGCAGGCAGAAGAACATGGAAAGGTTAGACTGACTTAGCTTCCGAGCCTACATCTTTCTCCCATTCTGGATGCTTCCTATCCTCGAACATTAGACTCCAAGTTCTTCAGCTTTGGGACTTGGACTGGCTTCGTTGCTCCTCAGCTTGCATACAGCCTATTGTGGGACCTCATCTTTTGAACGTGTGAGTTAATACTCCTTAACAAATTTATCTTTATATATATATTTATCTTCTTAGTTCTGTCCCTCCCTCTAGAGAACTCTGACTAATACATACATGTAAAGAGAAAAATTATGGATAAACAAAGGATATTATCTTTTTTTATAACAACAAGGGAACTGTTTGACTAAGAAATCTGTCCACAGTTACTAGGTGTGGCAACTAGAGCTCAAATTCAGATCTTTGAACTCCCAGATTAGTATTATTTTATTCTACAATAGTCACCACATTGTTTTTCACAGTGGTTGTACTAGTTTACATTCCCACCAGTAGTATAGAAGTGTTCCCTGTTCACCGCATCCACGCCAGTATCTATTATTTTTTGACTTTTTGATCATGGCCATTCTTGTAGGAGGAAGGTGGTACTGGCATTGTGGTTGTGGTTTGCATTTCCCTGATCATTAGTGATGTTGAGCATTTTTTCATATGTTTCTTGGTCACTTGTATATCTTCTTTGGAGAATTGGCTACTCATGTCCTTAGCTCACTTTGGATGGGATTGCTTTTTCTTGCTAATTTGTTTGAATTTGTTGTAGATTTTGGATATTAGTCCTTGGTGAGATGTATAGATTGTGATGATTTTCTCCCACTCTGTGGGGTGTCTGTTTACTCTGCTGACTGTTCCTTTTGCCATACAAAAGTTCTTTAGTTTAATTAAGTCCCAGCTGTTCATCTTTCTTCTTACTGCATTTGCTTTTGGTTTCTTGGTCATGAAATCCTTGCCTGAGCCAATGTGTAGAAGGGGTTTTCCAATGTTAGTTATCTTCTAGAATTTTTGTAGTTTCAGGTCTTACATTTAAGTCCTTAATCCATCTTGAGTTTATTTTTGTATAAGGTGAGAGACGAGGATCCTGTTTCATCCTCCTACATGTGACTTGCCAATTATCCCAGCACCATTTGTTGAATAGGGTAGCTTTCCCCACTTCATGTTTCTGTTTGCGCTTTGTCAAAGATCAGTTGGCTGTATTTGACTTTATGTCTAGGTTTTCTATTCTGTTCCATTGGTCTATGTGCCTATTTTTATCCCAGTACCATGCTGTTTTGGTGACTATGGCCTTATATCATAGTTTGAAATTCGGTAATGTGATGCCTCCAGAATTGTTCTTTTTGCTTAGTCTTGCTTTGGCTATGCAGTCTCTTTTTAAATTCCATATGAATTTTAGGATTGTTTTTTCTAGTTCTGTGAGAATGATGATGATGTTTTGATAGGAATTGTGGCGAATTTGTAGATTGCTTTTGGCAGAATGTTCATTTTCACAATATTGATTCTACCCATCCATGAGCATGGGATGTGTTTCCATTTATTTGTGTTGTCTATGATTTCTTTCAGCACTGTTTTGTAGTTTTCCTTGTAGAGGTCTTTCACCTCCTTGGTCAGGTGTACTCCTAAGTATTTTATTTTATTTTATTTTTTGCAGCTATTATAAGAGGTGTTGAGTTCTTGACTTGATTCTCAGCTTGGTCGCTGTTGGTGTATAGAAGAGCTACTGATTTCTGTACATTAATTTCGTATCCAGAAACTTTGCTGAATTCTTTTATCAGTTCTAGAAACTTTCTGGAGGAGTCTTTAGGATTTTCTAGGTAAACAATCATATAATCAGTGAACAGCAACAGTTTGACTTCCTCTTTACTGATTTGGATGCCCTTATTTCTTTCTCTTGTCTGATTGCTCTGGCTAGGACTTCCAGTACTATGTTGAAGAAAAGCGGTGAGAGTGGGCGTCCTTGTCTTGTTCTAGTTCTCAACTTTTCCCCATACAGTGTTATGTTGGCTGTGGGTTTGTCATAGATGGCTTTTATTACCTTGAGGTATGTCCCTTGTATGCCAATTTTGCTGAGAGTTTTAATCATAAAGCAATGCTGGATTTTGTCAAATGCTTTTTCTGTATCTGTTGAGGCAATTATGTGATTTTTATTTTTAATTCTGCTTATGTGGCATATCACATTTATTGCCTTGCATTTTTTTTTTTTTATACTTTAAGTTCTAGGGTACATGTGCACAATGTGCAGGTTTGTTACATATGTATACATGTGCCATGTTGGTGTGCTGCACCCATTAACTCATCGTTTACATTAGGTATATCTCCTAATGCTATCCCTCCCCGCTACCCCCTCCCCACAATAGGTCCTGGTGTGTGATGTTCCCCTTCCTGTGTCCAAGTGATCTCATTGTTCAATTCCCACCTATGAGTGAGAACATGCAGTATTTGGTTTTCTGTTTTTGCGATAGTTTGCTGAGAATGATGGTTTCCAGCTGCATCCATGTCCCTACAAAGCACATGAACTCATACTTTTTTATGGCTGCATAGTATTCCATGGTGTACATGTGCCACATTTTCTTAATCCAGTCTGTCACTGATGGACATTTGGGTTGATTCCAAGTCTTTGCTATTGTGAATAGTGCCACAATAAACATACGTTCTTCCATTTGTTTGTCTCCTCTTTTATTTCACTGAGCAGTGGTTTGTAGTTCTCCTTGAAGAGGTCCTTTACATCCCTTGTAAGTTGGATTCCTAGGTATTTTATTCTCTTTGAAGCTATTGTGAATGGGAGTTCATTCATGATTTGGCTCTCTGTTTGTCTGTTACTGGTGTCTAAGAATGCTTGTGATTTTTGCACATTGATTTTGTATTCTGAGACTTTGCTGAAGTTGCTTATCAGCTTAAGGAGATTTTGGGCTGAGACAATGGGGTTTTCTAAATACACAATCATGTCATTTTGTGTATTTGACTTCTTTTCCTAACTGAATACTCTTTATTTCTTTCTCTTGCCTGACTGCCCTGACCAGAACTTCCAACACTATGTTGAATAGGAGTGGTGAGAGAGGGCATCCCTGTCTTGTGCCAGTTTTCAAAGGGAATGCTTCCAGTTTTTGCCCATTCAGTATGATATTGGCTGTGGGTTCGTCATAAATAGCTCTTATTATTTTGAGACACGTTCCATCAATACCGAATTTATTGAGAGTTTCTAGCATGAAGGGCCGTTGAATTTTGTCAGAGGCCTTTTCTGCATCTATTGAGAGAATCATGTGGTTTTTGTCTTTGGTTCTCTTTATATGCTGGATTACGTTTATTGATTTGCGTATGTTGAACCAGCCTTGCATCCCAGGGATGAAGCCCACTTGATCATGGTGGATAAGCTTTTTGATGTGCTGCTGGATTCGGTTTGCCAGTATTTTATTGGGGATTTTTGCACCGATGTTCATCAGGGATATTGGTCTAAAATTCTCTTTTTTTGTTGTGTCTCTGCCAGGCTTTGGTATCAGGATGATGTTGGCCTCGTAAAATAAGTTAGGGAGGATTCCCTCTTTTTCTATTGATTGGAATAGTTTCAGAAGGAATGGTACCAACTCCTCCTTGTACCTCTGGTAGAATTCGGCTGTGAATGCGTCTGGTCCTGGACTTTTTTTGGTTGGTAGGCTATTAATTATTGCCTCAATTTCAGAGCCTGCTATTGGTCTATTCAGGGATTCAACTTCTTCCTGGTTTAGTCTTGGGAGAGTGTAAGTGTCCAGGAAATTATCTATTTCTTCTAGGTTTTCTAGTTTATTTGCATAGAGGTGTTTATAGTATTCTCTGATGGTAGTTTGTATTTCTGTGGGGTCGGTGGTGATATCCCTTTGATCATTTTTTATTGCATCTATTTGATTCTTCTCTCTTTTCTTCTTCATAGTCTTGCTAGCAGTCTATCAATTTTGTTGATCTTTTCAAAAAACTAGCTCCTAGACTCATGGATTTTTTGGAGGGTTGTTTGTATCTCTATCTCCTTCAGTTCTGCTCTGATCTTAGTTATCTCTTGCCTTCTGCTAGCTTTTGAATATGTTTGCTCTTGCTTCTCTAGTTCTTTTAATTGTTATGTTAGGGTGTTAATTTTAGATCTTTCCTACTTTCTCTTGTGGGCATTCAGTGCTATAAATTTCCCTCTACACACTGCTTTAAATGTGTCCCAGAGATTCTGGTATGTTGTATCTTTGTTCTCATTGGTTTCAAAGAACATCTTTATTTCTGCCTTCATTTCGTTATGTACCCAGTAGTCATTTAGGAGCAGGTTGTTCAGTTTCCATGTAGTTGACTGGTTTTGATTGAGTTTCTTAGTCCTGAGTTCTAGTTTGATTGCACTGTGGTCTGAGAGACAGTTTGTTATAATTTCTATTCTTTTACATTTGCTAAGGAGTGCTTTACTTCCAACTATGTGGTCAATTTTGGAATAAGTGTGATGTGGTGCTGAGAAGAATGTATATTCTGTTGATTTGGGGTGGAGAGTTCTGTAGATGTCTATTAGGTCCACTTGGTGCAGAGTTGAGTTCAATTCCTGGATATCTTTGTTAACTTTCTGTCTCGTTGATCTGTCTAATGTTGACAGTGGGGTGTTAAAGTCTCCCATTATTATTGTATGGCAGTCTAAGTCTCTTTGTAAGTCTCTAAGGACTTACTTTATGAATCTGGGTGCTCCTGCATTGGGTGCATATATATTTAGGATAGTTAGCTCTTCCTAATGAATTGATCCCTTTACCATTATGTAATGGCCTTCTTTGTCTCTTTTGATCTTTGATGGTTTAAAGTCTGTTTTATCAGAGACTAGGATTGCAATCCCTGCTTTTTTTTGTTTTCCATTTGCTTAGTAGATCTTCCTCCATCCCTTTATTTTGAGCCTATGTGTGTCTGCATGTGAGATGGGTCTCCTGAACACAGCAAACTGATGGGTCTTGACTCTTGATCCAATTTGCCAGTCTGTGTCTTTTAATTGGACCATTTAGTCCATTTACATTTAAGGTTAATATTGTTATGTGTGAACTTGATCCTGTCATTATGATATTAACTGGTTCTCTTGCTCGCTAGTTGATGCAGTTTCTTCCCAGCATTGATGCACTTTACATTTTGACACGTTTTTGCAATGGCTGGTACCTGTTCTTCCTTTCCATGTTTAATGCTTCCTTCAGGATCTCTTGTAGGGCAGGCCTAGTGGTGACAAAATCTCTAAGCCTTTGCTTATCTGTAAAGGATTTTATTTCTCCTTCACTTATGAAACTTAGTTTGGCTGGATATGAAATTCTGGGTTTAAAATTCTTTTCTTTAAGAATGTTGAATATTGGCCCTCACTCTCTTCTGGCTTGGAGAGTTTCTGCCAAGAGATCTAGTGTTAGTCTGATGGGTTTCCCTTTGTGTGCAACCCAACCTTTCTCTCTGGCTGCCCTTAACGTTTTTTCATTCATTTCAACTTTGGTGAATCTGACAATTATGTGTCTTGGAGTTGCTCTTCTCGAGGAGTATCTTTGTGGCATTCTCTGTATTTCCTGAATTTGAAAGTTGGCCTGCCTTACTAGGTTGGGGAAGTTCTCCTGGATGATATCCTGCAGAGTGTTTTCCAACTTGGTTCCATTTTCCCCGTCACTTTCAGGCACACCAATCAGACGTAGATTTGGTCTTTTCACATAATCCCATATTTCTTGGAGGCTTTGTTCATTTCTTTTTACTCTTTTTTCTCTACACTTGTCTTCTCACTTCATTTCATCATTTGACCTTCAATCGCTGATACTCTTTCTTCCAGTTGATCCAGTTGGTTACTGAAGCTTGTGCATTTGTCACGTAGTTCTCATGTTATGGTTTTCATCTCTATCAGTTCTTTTAAGGTCTTCTCTGCATTGATTATTCTAGTTAGCCATTCATCCATTCTTTTTCCAAGGCTTTCAGTTTCTTTGCGCTGGTTACGCAGTTCCTCCTTTAGCTCTGAGAAGTTTGATCGACTGAAGCCTTCTTCTCTCAACTCATCCAAGTCATTCTCCATCCAGCTTTGTTCCATTGCTGGCGATGAGCTGCATTCCTTTGGAGGGGGAGATGTGCTCTGATTTTTTGAATTTCCAGCTTTTCTGCCCTGCTTTTTTACCATCTTTGTGGTTTTATCTGCCTTTGGTCTTTGATGATGGTGATGTACTGATGGGGTTTTGGTGTGGGTGTCCTTTCTGTTTGTTAGTTTTCCTTCTAACAGTCAGGACCCTTAGCTGTAGGTCTGCTGGAGTTTGCTTGAGGTCCACTCCAGGCCCTGTTTGCCTGGGTATCAGCAGCGGATGCTGCAGAAGATAGAATATTGTGGAACAGTGAGTGTTGCTGTCTGATTCTTGCTCTGGAAGCTTTATCTCAGGGGTGTACCCTGCCATGTGAGGTGTTAGGTGTCGGTCTGCACCCAGTGGGGGATATCTCCCAGTTAGGCTACTCAGGGGTCAGGGACCCACTTGAGCAAGCAGTCTGTCCATTCTCAGATCTCAACCTCCGTGCTGGGAGATCCACTGCTCTCTTCAAAGCTGTCAGACAGGGGCATTTACCTCTGCCGAGGTTTCTGCTGCTTTTTGTTTAGCTATGCCCTGTCCCCAGAGGAGGAGTCTACAGAGGCAGGCTGGCCTCCTTGAGCTGTGGTGGGCTCCACTCAATTCGAGCTTCCTGGAGGCTTTGATTACCTACTTAAGTCTCAGCAATGGTGGGCGCCCCTCCCCGAGCCTCGCTGCCACCTTGCAGTTAGATCTCAGACTGCTGCGCTAGCAATGAGGGAGGCTCTGTTGGCATGGGACCCTCTGGGCCAGGTGTGGGATACAATCTCCTGGTGTGCCGTTTGCTAAGACCCTTGGTAAAGCACAGTATTAGGGTGGGAGTTACCTGATGTTCCAGGTATTGTGTGTCTCAATTTCCTTTGGCTAGGAAAAGGAATTCCCTTCTCCCTTGCACTTCCCAGATGAGGCGATGCCTCATCCTGCTTCAGCTCTCACTGGTTGGGCTGTACCCGTGGACTAGTGCCAACTGTCCAACACACCCCAGTGAGATGAACCCGGTACCTCAGTTGAAAATGCAGAAATCACCCATCTTCTGTGTTGCTCACACTGGGAGCTGGAGGCTGGAGCTGTTCCTATTAGGCCATCTTGGGCACGCCCCCTGCCTTGCATATGTTAAACCATCCCTGCATCCCTGGTATGAAACCCACTTGATCATGGTGGCTTATATTTTTGATATGTTGCTGGATTCGGTTAGCCAGTATTTTGTTAAGGATTTTTGCATGTATGTTCATCAGGGATATTTGTCTGTAATTTTTTTGGTTATGTCCTTTCCTGTTCTTGGTATCAGGGTGACACTGGCTTCATAGAATGATTTAGGGAGGATTCCCTCTTTCTCTGTCTTGTGGAATAGTGTCAACAGTAATGGTACCAATTCTTCTTTTTGAATGTCTGGCATAATTTGTCATTTTTATCTTTGCTCATGCTGTGTTTCATGCATGGAATGTTCTCTTCTCCTTCCAAATTACCTAATAAAATGCTTTTCATCCTTTAATGTTTGGCAAAGCATCATCTCTTCTTGTGTTCTCAACCACCCACCATAATCTTCCTACATCTGAATTTTTTTAGAAACGAATGATTTACTGATATGTACTGATTTCTTATGGTTTTTTTTGTCTTGTTGCTCTAAAGAGACTATAAACTTTTCAAGAACATAACTTTACGCATTTTTGTATCCCACTCAATGTTAAGCATATTGGTACACAGTAAGGGTTCAAGAAAGAAGAAACATTTATTCTTTTATCTTTAAGGTACTGACAGTGCGTAGCTAAATAAAATTTCAAAAGGCAAAGTCAATTCATTTTTGTTTGACATTATTGAGATAATAGTATCAAAGCAAGTGCAATTCTGGTGTGGGCTAGGAGGTCTTCCATTTTTCTGACATTTTCCATTTTTACTTAACCTGCTTAAACAGACTTTGGCTATTTTACCCGGTGGTATGTGGTAAAGCAAAGCAACAGCTCTAACAATGCATTGTTGAATGATTCAAAATTGAAAATGAGAAAGTTCTTCTAATAGCAATACTGAAAAAAATGCACACAAGTGATTACTACTTAAAATAGTGAGTTTTTCTTGACCAGCGATAGAAAGTATTATCATTTTTGTATGTAGAGAACTGTCTTAAATTTTTAAACTTGTACTATTTTTTTCTGTTTCAAGTGTATGTTTTACTTCATTTATATTGAAAATATAACTGACTTTGAGAAGTCAAACTAAAAGATCAGGCTTATGTTGTGAGTCCCTGTAGACACTCTTAAGTGTTTCATATGAGGCTAGTGTTCAATGCATTGCAAGCACAGCCTAAAACAAGATCTGATTTATCTTGTAGTAATTGTGATTATTTTGTGCTCTGGAGAGTTCTGATAGAGAGATTCATACATCTACAGAAATGCATTCTAATATAAATATCTTTCTATAATAATTTCTTCATTCATTCTCCAAATATTTGTTGAGCATCTACTATGTACATACCAGACACTGTTCTAGACTCCAGGCATACAGTCTTATAAAAAAGACCTCATTAAGATTACTTTCTTTTTGAAGAATCAGGGAGTTCAAAATATAAAATAAATATAAAATATAATATTGGATGGTGATCAAGGCTTTAAAAAAATAAAGCAGCAAATAGGAACAGTGAAAAAGATGACCAGGAAAGTCCTATTTGAGGAGTGACATCTGGAGAGGGCATACCATGTGAAGTTTGAAAGAATATTCTAGATAGAAGAAACAGCAAATGCAAAGCCTTGAGATAAGAGCAGCTATACAAATATCTAACCTTTAAGTACTGCCCACTAAGTGCTAAGCACTCTTCTCAGTAATACTTAGAATAACTTACTTAATCCTCACAATAATCCTAAGAGGTAATTACTAGAATTATCATCCCCATTTTATAAATGGAGGAACTGAGGCACAGAGAAGTTATTTAACTTCTCAAGGTTAAATTCTAGGAGGAGGCAGAACTAGAGTTTGAACCCAAGCAGTTGGTCTGGCTCCCGAGTCCCTGCTGTAACCACTGTGTACACGGTTTCTCTGAACAAAATGGCTGCTGGGGCAGAGAGCACTGAGCAATGTCTCCTTACAAAAGTGGTAGCAAGAACCTCTAGAGCCCCGAAGAGTATCAGCATCAAGATAAAAGAATACTAGTTTTTTTTAAGAAGTATGGCTTATCAGCTTGAACCTGACAAACCTTAAGCATTAACTATTGATAGAGTATTTAATAGAACTATATCTGGAAAAGAGATTCCTTTAGAAGAAGATGAACACAAATGGATTTGTATTCAGACAATGGACAACTCTACTGCATTACAGCCAAGAACACACTGTAGATTTACTCCTTTGATTATATCTGAAATAATGAAGTAGAGATGGAACGTTGGTGCCTCTTCTCATAAGAGTTACATCTGATTTTCCCAGATGGTGAACAGGAAATTGCAGATACACAGTGAATTGGGGATAAAGAAACCATACAAAGCTCAGACTGTTGCTGAGTAAACATTAATAAAAATGCTTGGGGTTAGTACTGCCTTGAACTATAGCTTGTTTGTTCTCTTGGGAAGGAAAAAAAAAACACCCAGAAATCAAGTTTTAAGGATCTCAATAAAGAGTTGAAGCCAAACAGTAAGCCCTTTCAGCACTCCGAATCACATGTGAAACTGTCATGGAGGCTGCTTTCTAGGGTGCCTTCCATTTATGGGTCTACAAGCACAAGTTTGTTAAAACCCTGACTTCCATAATTTTATAACTGCATAAAGGAAACAGGACAGAGATTGTTTGGTAATGTGGAGGGTATTATTTTTAAAAGGCTGCTCTATTTTCTAATACTGAAATTCAATTCAGATTAAATTATCCTGCTTTAATATTTAAAGATAGCTGTCTGCAATGTGATTGGCTAAAACCCTGAACATATCCCACTTAGGCAATATAACATTTGTTTGAACATCCTAGGTAGGCATGTTTCCTTAGGTCCAAGGAACAACTCTGGCCTAGCTGTGAATGATATAAAACAGTTTACTTGGTGGCTGTAAGAAAGCTGTTGTTTTTAATATATCAATTGCACTGTGATATTTATTATAATTCATTATCATTTCTGGTGACTCCCACCATTATGACTCCTTGGCTGTTTTTATTATCTAAGATAAAAATAATTTGCTGTAGCAAACCACAATCTTTTCATCATGCATTAACTACTCTACTGATTTCAGAGAAGTTCAGGCAGGGCTTGGGGAGATCTTTGAACTGAACGACTATGTCTTCCTTGGTCAGTGGTGAACGAATTAGAGTAATTAGATCACAGTAAATGAATAAAACTAAGAGCCTCAAGCTTAAAACATCTGTAAAGCAGTTAAATAACTTCCACATTTCTTCATCCTCAAAAATACTTCCTAGTGGAGGGCTAATTTTAGCCACATCCCCTAAGTTCTCCTCAAATATAATACTTTCCTTAAATATACATAAGGAAAAACAAACATAGTATGCATGTGTTTAATGTCTGTGTTGAGTTCATTCTTAGAGCATTATGAAAATGGTCAACCAATTGAGTCTCAAGATGATATGAAGGTAGAGATTATATTGACCAACTGAAATCAATATTGATGTTAAGATAGGCCTCTGAAAACTCTCCTCTAGCTTCAGGAAATTGAAATTCTTTCAAGTAGGTTTTAGTTCAGTTTCTGCCATAAAGAGGTTATTTCAAATTGCACAAGTCTCTCCCTCCTTTTTTTATTATTATATTTTAAGTTCCGGGATACATGGGCAGAACCTGCAGGTTTGTTACATAGGTATACACGTGCCATGGTGGTTTGCTGCACCCATCAACCTGTCATCCACATTAGGTATTTCTCCTAATGCTATCCCTTCCCTAAACCCCCACCTCTCAATGGGCCCCACTGTATGATGTTCCCCTCCCTGTGTCCACGTGTTCTCATTATTCAACTCCCACTTATGAGTGAGAACATGTGGTGTTTGGTTTTCTGTTCCTGTGTTAGTTTGCTGAGAATGATGGTTTCCAGCTTCATCCACGTCCCTACAAAGGACATGAACTCATCCTTTCTTATGGCTGCATAGTATTCCATGGTGTATATGTGCCACATTTTCTTTATCCAGTCTATCATTGATGGACATTTAGGTTGGTTCCAAGTCTTTGCTACTGTGAATAGTGCTGCAATAAATATACGCGTGCATGTGTCTTTCTAGTAGAATAATTTATAATCCTTTCGGTATATACCCAGGAATGGGATTGCTGGGTCAAATGGTATTTCTGGTTCTAGATCCTTGAGGAATCACTACACTGTATTCCACAATGGTTGAACTAATTTACACTCCCACCAACAGTGTAAATGGGCAAGTCTCTTAACATAATTAGGTCTCCAACACATCATCACTTAAATAATGAGATAACTAGAGAAGAAGATAAGATTGGGTAGAAAATGGTCCTTAAGTATTTTTTCTGAACCTAAATTCTGTTGCTTAATTCCCTAAAGACCTGGATGCAATATTGAGTCTATTCATAAAGGTGTTATGACTGTGTCCTTCATATTCATTATAACTTGTAATATTAACAAACCTCATCTTCCATAATTACTCCTGAAATGAATACTTAGTTGACAATAGATGGAGACAATGGATCAGATGATCCAAAATTGCAGATAACTGGAAACTATATCAGTCTCTTCTTGTCATCATCTTTTACTGAGCACATCTAGCTTCTACTCACTGAAAACACAGCAGCTAGAAAGTTGGCAGTCTACGTATGATGCCATGTATGTATGACGACAACACCAATATAAATGTAATATTTGTTAAACAGATCCATAAAACAGATTCCAAACATATAATTAACAACTAAGTGAAATACAAATTAACATCAACACATACTTAGCAAATATTTTAGAGACCGTTATGCTCCAGCCCATCAGATGTGAATTTGCCCAACAGAGGATTCCCGTCCTCATGAAGCATACAGTCATCTAACTGGTCACTCTACCCTTGAGCAGTACAGTGCCCCACGGTCCAAACATATGAGAAGGAACTCTACTTTAAAAGATCCCAGAGAAGGCTTGAAATTCATTCTAACAGTTATTAACTCCAAGTTAAAAATATTTATCTCTCATACAAATATTTCGTGCACCTGCTTGAACTTCTTTTATTCTGTTTTATTTTGAGTATGGATGCAAAGAGAAAAATAGCTGCATTTTTTTCTGAATTGAAACCATATATGTAAAAGCATTATATTTCTCTTTTGCTATTGCAATAATTGTATATATTTTATCCTCCTCAAAGAGCTTTATTTTGCATGGACAAAACACTACATACAAATTTATTGATTTTTAAATTTTACTTTCTACCCATTACTCATCTTCATAGAGCTCTTCCGGATCTTTCTAATTGTTTTCAGTTTTCTTTAGCTGAGGAGTTCCACCTCAGATACAAGGATCTAATTTAAGAGTAGTAAAATACCAAAATTAAACCATCATTCCCACATTCTAGACATAGTTTTTATTCATCCTTGTACATCTTTGTTTTTAAAACTTTGACACCTATGGATTCACAAGCAACATACTACAGTCTTTCTATCTTTTCATGTGTATTACTGCATAAATATCTTTTCTTCATCTCATATCAATGTACCTTGTTTTAACCTTCCACATCTGCAATTCTACACTAGCCTGTACTGAAGTCATTCTGTGATGTTTCAGCTCTTCCCCAATTTACTTATCTGAAGTGGGCATTTATTATTTGTTTGTTTGCATGCCCATCCATCTTTATTTCCCCATGTTCTGGGATAAAATCTCCTCTTCTTGTGGAGAACAGATTAGAACCAGAACCAAATATGATTCCAATTAGACTGGCCAAGGCAAGCAGGTGACCCAACTTGGACAATCAGAGCTTTAGCTCAGAGGTGAATACATGACTCAGTCTTCCCTGTTTTCATGGTCAGGAAGCGAGACACTTTTCCACGGGGAAATCAGATGGACTGTGTAGGCCTAGAGCTGCCAGTGACTTCCTTTTGTACTTCATGAAGAAAGCCTGCCCAATAACGAGGGTAACAAAGGACTCCAGAAGGGAGTCATGGAGCAAGACAGCAGCGTGATGACATCTTGGGTATCTATGACTGCCTGAGTCCTACCCTGCTCTGAAAGTTTTTACTTATATGAGCTACACATTTTCTTATGTTAGCTTGAGTTGGATTTTTGTCAATTGTATTTTAAATACTCCAAGAAAATGCTTTTAGTAGTTTCTTAATCCTAAGGAATAACTTACATATTGGAAGCACCAGGTTCAATATTTGATATGGTTGAATATCAACTACATATTCAGAATATCTGTGGGTAGTAAGAGCATTCTTTTCTCCGCATGAGAAAAGGACATATGCCTCATTAGAATCAACATGGGGAGCATTAATGATGGCATCATACCCCAGTGTAAATTATACAGCTTAAAAGGGATCATACTGGTAGGAAAATGTGAGGTGCAATTTGTAACCAACTGAGAGCACAAAGGTATTCTTTCTTCTATGAATTCAAGTAAAAACTACCTGTATATTGAGGTGAGTGTGACATCTCAATTCCCTACAGCTCATCTTTTATCTGTACCAAAGTTAGTTCTTAGGGCTCTGGAGAGAATCAGGTTCCCTGTGTGTATATATCTAGCATGCTTGCTGTCACTGAAATAGAAGTGAATTTATGAGATGAATCCCCAAGAGGCTAGTTAATTCTAGGCACTCTGCCTGCACAGTTGCCCATGCCAGAAATCTGAGAATCATCCACGACTTTCTTTTACTCCCTCTAGATGAAATCAATCATGCAGGTCTGACAACTACACTTTATAAACATATTTTTTGAATCCATTCATTTCTCTTCATCCACACTGTCACTGTCTGTAGCCAGAGCACTATCACCTCTTGCTGGGCTTGTAGCAATAAGCTCTTAACTCTAATGTCTGCATTCATCCTTTTCCCTACAACCAATCCCACGTACAACAATGAAGGGGCATTTTAAAATGCTAATATAATGAGGTAATTCTCTTTCTTAACCCTTCACTGCCTTTGCATTGCCATCAAAATCAAGTCCAAAATCCAATCTGGCTCCTGCTTGTCTTACAATGCTCTAGTAATCCTGACTTTCTTGTAGTTTCTCTAATAATACAGGGTTCCTTCATTCAATAGGGTCTTCCTTCTACCCAGAATATTGTATTCCCTACTCTTTACCTGACAATTCCTACCACAAGTGAAGTATCTGAAATGCTTGGGACCCAAAATGTTTTAGATTTTGAATTTTTTTCGGATTTAGGGATATCTGCTTATATAATATCTTAGGGATGGAACCTAAGTCTAAACAAAATTCATTTATGTTTCATGTATACCTTATGCACATACCCTAAAGGTAACTTGTACAATAATTTTAATAATTTTGTGCATGAAACAAAGTTTGACTGCATTTTGACTGTGGCCTATCACATGAGGTCAGGTGTGGAATTTTCCACTTGTGATGTCATGTTGGCGGTCAAAAAGTTTTGGATTTTGTAGTGTTTAGGTTTTAGGATAAGAGATGCTCAACTTTATTCTGTCTGTTAGGCCTTGTTTTCAAATGTTACCTCCTCAGGGACACTTTCTTTGATATCATAAACTAGATCAAGTCCCTCAATATATAGTTTCATAAATCTTCATTTCTTCTGGTGAAACTTATCTAAATTGCAATTAATCATTTTATGGCTTATCTGTTTAAAACCTGTCACTATCACCAGACTGTTAGCTCCCTGAAGGCAAACATCACATACGTCATGTTCTTTTCTTATTTCTGATTACAGCGAAGAGCTTATTAGTTATCTATCCATCCACATAACTAACTTTATCCACCCTCTCCCAACTAATATATGACAAAATTTTCCCTTCCTGACTTGATGGGACAAACATTGGGAGACAATTCTTTTTCTTTGTTTCTGCATGGCTTGCAAGCAGAGGCACTGACAGCTTTCACTCTGGACTTTTTTTTTTTTTAAGAATATATGATCCACTTTGGAGGATAGACACAGTTGCTTTCCTCTAAAGCAGACAGCAGATTTGCTTACTGTCTAGTATAAAAAAGACATGTCCTTCTACTGCAAAGATAAGGCATGTTTGCTTGTACTTGTTATAAAAGATTGGGCTTTCCTAAACTTGGATATCCTCAGCTGTGATGCAAATCCACTGCATGCACAGCATCCTCCTGGGCTGCTTTGTGTTGCCTGCCTGGGTCTTTGGGGCAAGGAGAACTGATGCGAACATGGAGCAGTGCTGTGTGCTGTGCCATGAATGATAAAATTGCATTGTCTCTGACCTAGAATGTTCGTATCTGTCAGTATCCATGAAACTATGGCAGGCTAACTTACTAGCTAGCAAGTAGGGTAGCATTTTAGATCCATCAGAGTCCCTGGCAACAAAAAGGTCATCTAAGTTGTATAATCTTTAACATTTAAAAATATTTTATTTTTATTTTCTTGCATTTAATTTCCTGCCAGAAACTCTTAAGCCAGGGATTCTTAATCTGAGGTATAAGAATGGGCTTCATGGGCATTGTGAATCCCCTGGGTAACCAATATTTTAACATAGTTCCTTTTAAAAACAATCATATATATATACACACACACACAAATATATATATATGGACAACAGAGCAAGACCCTATCTCAAAATATATATATGTATAAATGTGTATATATGTATAAATATATACATGTATAAATATATATACACATATATACACACACATGTTGAGACAGGGTCTTGCTCTGTTTCTCATGTTTGAGCACAGTTGAACAATCATAGGTCACTTCAGACTCCAACTCCTGGGCTCAAGTGATCCTGCCTCAGCCTCTCTAGCAACTAGGACTACAGGTGCTCACCCGCATGCCTGGTCAAGTTTTTTTATTTGTTGTAGAGACAGGCTCTTGCTTTGTTGCCCAGGTTGGTCTAGAATTTTTGGCTTCAAGCAATCCTCCTGCCTCAACCTTCCAAAGTGTTGGGATTACAGGTGTGAGCCACTGTACCCAGCATTAGCAGAGCTCTTGAAAGGAGTAAGTTACTTTTATCAGATTTCCTAAGGAGCCAGAAAAAAATACTAAGAGCTATTTAAGGATATATGCCTTACCTCCTTATGTGAAGAACATTGTGAATTCATTTAGAGTATATTAGAATATATAATGAAACATAATGATTTCTTCATTAAGTATATTTTTTAACATCAGATATCTATAACACTTAATCTGAAACCCTCATCTGTCAGCTTCCTTTATCTCATATTTTTGTTCTTGAGATTCTGTGTGTAAGTAAGTAAATCTTAGCTGACACATGTATATAGTGCCTACTAGGTGCTAGGCATTGTTGTAAGATATGTGTGTGTATATATATATATATATATATATAGAGAGAGAGAGAGAGAGAGAGATGATTATTATTATTATTATTATTAGATATTATAGATTAGGAAACCAAAGAACAGAGAGGTTAAATAACTTGTCTAAGGTCACCCCAGCTAGTAAGTGATGGAGGAAGATTTGAAACTAGGCAGGCAGATACATGATTTCATCTATACTATTCATACCCAAGCTATATTGGCTTCTCAATTCAAGATATTTTTAGATTCCTTTTGCTCTAACTAAATTAGCCTAGTAAATAATATAAATATAAATGAATAGTTTACCATTCACAAGAACTACATTCTTGAAATTTTCATTATCTAACAAAACCTGAGTTAGTAATATTTCAGAAAATTGGAGTTAAGCAAAAAGTTGTAAAATCATTCTAAAACATATATTGGGGAAGAGAAAAATATTATTTTAAAATCTTATAAACAGAATTATTCTTGGGGAAATAATTTGTTCAGCAAAACTCTTTAATAGTCCATTGGGAAGTAAGTGCATGGACCTCAAGACAAAGACAAGGTGACACCAAGAGAAGATGGATTTGCTTTTCAACAGAAAGTGAGGAAAATTTGGTTTCTTTCCAGAGACAGCTCAAGAGGGAGGCAGTGAGAATTAAGGACATCAAAAAGGGTGGATGGCATACAACATATGGTGGCAGGCTGGATGGTGGAAGAACGATAGGGCTAGAAGGAGAAACAGAGCCATTGCAAAAGTTCCTGTGTTACAGACGGCAGAGGAAGCTTTAAAAATAAGGATGTCAGTCTGGATGCAGTGGTTCACATCTGAAATCCCAGTGCTTTGGAAGGCTAAGGTGGGAGGATTGCTTGAGGCCAGGAGTTGGAGAATAGCCTGGTCAAAATAGTGAGACCTTGTCTCTACAAAAAAAATAACAAAATTAGCATGCCTGCAGTCCTATCTACTGGGAAAGTCAAGGTGGGAGGACCGCTTGCACCTAGGAGTTTGAGGCTGTAGTGTGCTATGATCATGCCACTGCACTCCAGCCTTGGCAGCATAACAGGGGGATAAAAAGAATGTTCACCAAAACACCCATTATGCTGTTTTGTCTGCTTGTCACTCTGATTTGTACTTTTAGAATTTGGCAGAATGCAAAAAAAAAAAAAAAAAAAAAAGAAGAAAAGAAAAGAAAAAAAACAAAAACAAAAGAAGACTGCTTCATGGCTCTGTGGATAAGAGACAGAGAAGAAAACACCTGAAAGAAGCTAGAATCAAGAGTGGAGAGAGAGAATACAGGCAAAGCAGAAATTCAAAGCAAAAGTTTCCATGGAGATACCGGTGAGGACACTGTACGCCCTGCCTTTCTTGTGATAAGGAATTAGGCCAAGCTCTCAAAACGTTTAAATGGAAGGAAGACTTTAGGAAGATGTAGTACTTAATAACAAAACTTCTAAAAACACATCCTTTTCTAAAATAAAATGGAATTATTAATGTTAATAATCTACCATGACATATTACCCTTCTTGAATCTCTCTTCAAATTTTAAGGAAACTTTGCTCAGTCTAACCAGTGAGGCAGATTTCTCCATGAGTTTTGTGTTATGTAGACTTTAACCTGCTTGAAGTTTGTAAACCAAACCTTGTTAGAATGGAGTGGAATGTGTTTGTGCTTAGACTGACCATAGCTGGTTTTCACAAGCCTCAGCAAAATGCTTAGGTAACCTCCCGGCCTACACTAGATTTGGTCTTCCAGCTATATTTTGGAAGATTTGAAGGACAGAAAGCAATCACATTAAATACAAACTTTAAATTTTTTAAAATTTAGTATCTGTAGAAAAAATCAGGTTATCACAAAACTGTAGTTGATTAGGAATTTCTGCATGCTTCATTTCTCTTACATAAAGAAATCAAGATATTTGGTGACTTTAAGAGAAAAAGAAATGTTAAATGAAAAATGTCTCTGTATAATGAAGTACTCAGAATATAAAAACAATCACTAAGATTTGAATATCTGTTAAATGTAAAAATGTGAAAGATGAACTTCAAGTCAATATGGCAGACAGTACTGATATATAAGAATCCCCCACCCTTGCTCCAAACAAATAAATTGCTTAAAATGTAAATAAGAATAGTACAATTTGGAATTTATAGTGTAACTCAAAATTTGGAATCATAAATCCTCATGTGCCAAAAATAAAGCCACAACAAAATGTCACACTGGGTAACAGGACTGAAGTCCTGTGGCTCACAGAGCAATCAGAACTGGGAAGGGCAGGGTTTAATGCCTGTGTGGAGATGTCAGGGCCCTGTTTGCACATTGCCAGGACTAAATTACATGCAGAGACCTAGGAGCCATGAACGGCTGCCAAAATCATAAATAGGGAATCAGAAAAATCTTTGCGCACTGCTCTGGGAGAGTGGCAAATAGTTACCAGTCAGAAACTTGAACTCCAAACCTTGCCCCATGTAGATGTGACATCCAAATTCACACTATTCACACAGACCAGGAACATGAAGCCGAGAATGTAAGATAAAACTGGTCTGGAATCTTTAAATCATGTAGGACCCTGTCAAAGGGCACAAGGAATTCCTACAGAGAATTCTAGCCATGCTTATAATAAAAAAATTATAAACCACACAAGGAAATAAAAGTTCTTGTATCATTCAAGAACAAGTTAAATACATTATTAACTTAAAATATTTTTAAGTATATGTATTTTAAAAACCATACACATTAGTAACCAAAAAAGTGGACTGTTTAATCACATCAATGGAAGAAAAGTAAAAACAGAAGCTAACAAAAGGCTCAGTTCATAGAAAACACAAAGTAAGTTAGTAGAAATAACTCAAAGTTTATTAGCAATCAAAATAACTGTAAATGTATAAAACCCACTAATTAACAGGGCTCTAGATTGGATATAAACAGTTCCAGATCTGTGCTATATAAGATTTACCTAAAGTAATGAATGACCCTTAAAGTCTAAAGTAAATGGCCAGGAAATGCCACAGCAGAACAGAAAGTTGGAGTAGTAATACTAATAGGAAATCGTATACAAAGTAAGGCTTTAAAACATTCATAGAGATTTAAAAAGGTTCAAAAAATGATTTCCCCTGGAAGATATAACAGTGTGGATCTATATGCATCTAATAGAAAATGGCCTCAAAATATATAATTCAAACACTAATATAAAGTAACATTTACAAATCCAAAACCATAATGGAAGACTTTCTTTCAGAAACTGACAGATAAAAGTTGAGAAAAACAAAACTTAGTAAGGCAAAGAAAGAATAAATTATAAAATTAGGAGACTAATAAAATATATATAATTATAATTAGCAGAACAAAACAGATAAGACAAGGTGGTTAATGACTCAACTATAGAAAGCAGGAAGACAATACTAATGATATAAGCCAACACTGGTGAAATAAAGACAAATGAAGGCAACAGAGATAGGTGACTCTAAATAAACCACTACATGTCAGTTGTTGCCACCTTAATCCAAGTGACTATCATTTTTTGCCTTTACATTGCAATAGCATCATAACTTTTCTACTCTGCTTCTGTTTATATTTAAAACTATAAATCAGATTATGTCATTCCTCCCACAGCCTTCTTAAACTCAGAGTCATTACCCTTACCTATTCTGACTTCTCTCTTCTCCCTCTCATTCACTCTATTGGAGCCACACTGGCCTCTTCGCAATCCCCAGACATGCCCAGCATGCTCCTGCCTTAGGGCCTTTGCACTGGCTGTTCCCTCCACCAGGAATATTACTTCTGGGATGCTCACATGACTAACTTCCCTGCCTCCTTTAAATCTTTGCTCAAATCTCATCTTCTCAATAATATTTCTGCCCACCTTCTTTAAAATTGCAGCCTGCATGCTGCTCCCAACATGTGGCACTTCTGATTCTCCTCACTTTGCTTTATTTTCCCATAGCATTTATTATCTTCTTAATATATCAGATAATTAATTATTTTTTCTTTTTTGAACAACCTGTTTCTGCCTCATAAAATCCACAATGCTGGGATCTAGGATTTGTTTAATCTTTACTTTTTAAAAAGAAACCCAGTTAGTTAGAACAGTCTGGCATATAGCAGTTAATAAAATTTATTGATCACATAAATGAAATATAATTGTTTAAAGAGTTAATTCTTTGACAAGATACTAACATTCTTTGGCATTACTGATCATGAGAAGAAGGAAGGCACAAGAACAATGAGATACAACTTTAGATATCAGAAAATAATATGACTCATCTAATGCTAACATATTTGAATACTTGGATTATAAACTATTTTCTAAAAAGAACTCTCAGAAGCGGGGCCGCCCGGTGGTGGGGGTGCCAGAGCGGCCACAGGGACCAGGGCCGCGCATGACCTGCCACAGTCACAAGGTTCTTAATCACTAGTAGCTGGTGCTCCAGACTGGTGGCACTCACCTTTCTCTGAGCCTAGTGACCCAGGGGATTTACTTTCTGGTGGCTTTCTCTGAAATGCCAAAGCCACCAGATTATTCAGAGTTGAGTGACTCTTTAACGCTGGCCATGGTAACAGGAAGGTTTTCGGGACCATTGCATAGAGCATGGAGAATGATGAACTTCCATCAGCGGATGAGATAGATTGGAGTGGGATTGTATCTGTCAGTAAGTGCAGCAGCATTTTACTATGTTTGAAATCAGTGAGACTTACAACAGGCTGGCCTTGGAACACATTCAACAGCACCCTGAGGAGCCCCTTGAAGGAACCACATGGACACATTCCTGGAAACCTCGATTACTTTTCTTGTCTTTTTGGTTGTGGACAATTATTTTTCTGATACCTTACTTACAGATGTTTTTGTTCCTTTACTCTTGTACAAGAGCTGATCCCAAAACAGCTACTGTATCATCCCTATATGATTGGCAGTTATTTGCAATCGCCATGAGGCATTTGTCAAGGTTTCTAATCAGATCAACTGACTACAACTGATTGACATATAAAATCAGTCGACATTTTTTCCTTTGATTACAAAACTGCCAGTACTATATGACTCTGATCACAAGACTGCAGTTTCTTCACAGATCTCAGGAAATTGTGGTGGGGCAGAGGCTTTTCAAAAACATATGAGTAGGGGCTTTCTTTATCTGAATAATAATGAATTTTTAGGTAAAGCCTGAGATAGAGTACTACATAATCATGTTGATGACTTCAGACTTTGGAAGTTAATCTTGTCTGTTATTTGCATTCTTAACTTGACTAAGTACCTGAATTCCTATTCTACTGTGCAACATAGTGATGATTCAGAAATTTTTCCTTTGGGGAAAGAATAAATATGAACATTTCCACTGTGTTAAGTGTAAAAAGGTCCACACATGATCATAAAATTTAAATTTTATACAAAAACAAAAAATAAAAAGAACTCTCAAAAGTGACTCAATAAAAACAGAAAACATGGCTAGACCAAAAATTACTGAAGAAATTAGAGTCAAAATTCACCCTACACCTCTAAAATCAATAGTTTTACGAGCAAAAGTTAAACAAATCTTTATGCACAAAGAATCCCATCTTAAAAAAATGGTACCATTTCTTACCACTTCATTTTTTATGTTATCATAATTTAGATACCAAAATACCAAAAACATATGAGAAAGAATCATCATAAACCGGCCTTGCTTAGAATATACATGCAAAAACCTGAATTAAGTATTAATAATTTGAATCCAACAGTGGACTAAAAAAAAGGGTTTATCTAAGCATTTCAAAGACTTTAATATTTGAATATCTATCAATATAATCTCATCATTAGCAGATTAAAGGAGAAATATCATACAACAATTAAAAGAGTATGGTGTTGATGCAGGGATAAGCAAATGGAACAGAAGAGAGAGTTTACCCACACTTGAATAGTAACTTTAGTATATGACAAGTAAATGGGGAAAGATATTACTAATAAATGCTCTTGAAACAATTGGTTATTATTTTTAAAAAGTAGATCCCTCCTTGACACCATTCACAAAATACATTCCAGATGAATAAAATATCTAAGTGTAAAAAATAAAACTTTAAATATTTTACAAAACACTGTAAGAGAGTATGATATTGAAATACTGTGGGGGATTTTTTTCTAAATCAAAAGTTGAGGAAAATATTGGTTAATACGACTGTATCAAACCTGAATACTTCATTTGATATACAGAATTTAAAAAACAAGGAAAACTAGAAGCAGATATTTGCAACATATTTAATTGACAAATGATTATATTCATGAAATAAATAAAATTTCTACAAATCAATAAGAAAAAAATAAACAACCTATTAGAAAAAATTGTTGGACAACTATTTGAAAGAGCAAGACACCATGTGTTGGTGAAGCTGTGGGGATATGCTTCAAAATAGCTGGTTAGGTTTAAATTGTTGCAACCATTTTTTAGAGTAATTTGTCAATATTTACTAATATTTAAGATACATCTACATGAAGCCAAGCAATTTCATTTCCAGTTACATGTTCCAGAGAAACTTTGTACATATGTCTATGGAAGTGTGTTCATTGAACTACTGTTTATAATAATGAAAAATTCAGGAAAATCTACGTTTCTATCTATTAATAACTAATAAATTAGAGAAATAAATTGTACCATATTCATACCTTGGCATAAAAAGTAATAGATTAAGTGAGTCAACTAAAGGTATGCATATCATTTGGAATCACATCTAAGACATTATGTTGATTAAACAGGCAAATTGCTGAAGCATAAGTACATTTGCATACATTAATTTTCTTTGTAGTTCATGAAGAATATAAAAAGACGGAAAAAATATACACCAACTTTCATAATATGAAGGAGTAGAATGTGGAGTGGAATTGTACATATGATAAATTTCTTTGTAAAAACCCTAAAGAAAAAAGTTCTAATGCTTTGGCCAGGTGTCGTGGCTCATGCCTGTAATTCTACCACATTGGGAAGCCCAGGTGGAAGGATCACTTAACTTAGGAGTTCAAGCCTAGCCTGGTCAACATAGCAAAATCCGTCTCCACATAAAATAAAAAAAACTTAGCCAAATGGTGATGTGCACCTGTAGTCCTAGCTACGCAAGAGGTTGAGGCAAGAGGACTCCCTGACTTCAGGAGTTCAAGGCTGCAGTGAGATATGATTGCACTACTGCACTTCAGCCTTGGCGACAGAACAAAGCAAGACTCTATTAAAAAAAAAAAAAAGAAAAGTCTAGTGTTTTCACTTGGACTTGGGCTCAGACATGTTGGGTGTCATGGTACATCTGCCTGGCACAGGTTGTGTTTAAAGAGGCTGGTCCTTGATGGTAGAGATGTCTTAAACTGGAGGAGGGCAAGACATTGCAGCATGACTAAGATAGATCTAGTATGTTACATAAGTCTGGTCATGTGTAAATGGGCGTTATTATTGAGAAAATGTGCTTAGGGCAGGGTGTGCATTGGGCCAGACAAAAAAAAAGCAAAATGAAAAGATAACAAGACCAACTTTAAGGATATCAAAGTCAGTCTGAAGTCTTTTGTAAATATAGCCAGGAGTAAATAAGCAATCAGTCAAGAAAGAACTGTGAGGCAGATCTTGGTAAATGCAATTTTGTTTCACAAACTAGGAATATATTCCAGGGCACCTTTGCTTCCATGGGGTCAGGTCCTCTCTCTGGGTTTATGGGGATAGCTGGATATGAGGGAGAAGAGGGAATAGTGGAATTGGTCCATTGTTTCAGGGATTTTTGTAGGAATTATTTCCTAAACCATGACTCAGATGACCCCAAAGAAGGATTCAGAAGCAGAAGCTCTATTCTTTTACTCATAAATCTATCTCATCTACTTCTTTTATACGAAACAACAGCACAGAAAAGTTGAAGTTCAGCCATTCATTGATTTAAAGAATTAAAAAAAAAAAAAAAAAAAAAAAAAAAGCTGGACCTGAGTAGCGAGTGAGTCACTTGTGTCTTCCAGTATACAAAGCCTGCTATTTAAGAAATCCTGATTTGGAAAAAAAAAAAAAAAAATCCCTTAGCAACAAAAGAAAGTCTGCTGGCTTGGTAAAGCTTAGAAACCAGCAGGCTCTTTGCAAAGTTCGTCTCAGATTCAGTATTTATACTACCAACAATAATTGTCAATAAATTAGACTTACTATTGTACAACACAGGAAAAAGCAATGCTCCTTGTTTATCTTTGGCCGCTGTTTACTTTTAGCTCTGCTGTGGGAAAGAGAACTCAAACAATGCTAAGCTTTCCCTTAATGAGATCCTGATTAGATAGTCTGGACCAATGTATAAAGCACAGTATACTAAAGCAGGAGAGCAAAACTGAACTCTTCATCACCCCCTCCCCTGAAAGCAAAATTGTCAGTTCATTCCAGTTTGCCTTCAGCACAGAGCAGAGGCATCTCCTCAGTGACTGCCCTCCTTCCAGAGTGCCTGTGCTAACTAGCCCAGTAGCCTTTTTGACTTTCCTTCTTATGCTGTTTCGGTATCTTTCAATGTTCTGGGCTGGCCTTGCCATCTTGCCAAACAAGGAAATACACTCACTGTATCTCACCTTCTCAATACTGCAAATTAACAGAAATCACCACTGTAGGCATTACAAAGAGTTTGAGGGATTTAAACTACAAGTTTTTAACCTGTAGGATGAGGAGTCCAGGGACTCCATCTGTTAGATTATCAAAGAGGTTAGCAACTATTGTTTAGTCCATTATTTGTTTTATAGATTAGAAGATGAAGAACGGAGAGATTGCTCCTTTCCTCTAGTTAGTTTTTCTTTCTTTCTTTTTTTTTCGAGACTGTGTTTTGCTCTGTTGCCCAGGCTAGAGTGCAGTGGCACAATCTTGGTTCACTGCAACCTCTGCCTCCTGGGTTCAAGCGATTCTCCTGTCTCAGCCTCCCGAGTAGCTGGGACTACAGGCGTGCACCACCACACTTGGCTAATTTTTGTATTTTTGGTAGAGATGGAGTTTTTCCATGTTAGGCAGGCTGGTCTCGAACGCCTGTCCTCAAGTGATCCACCTGCCTCGGCTTCCCAAAGTGCTGGGATTACAGGTGTGAGCCACTGCACCCGACCTAGTTAGACAGCAAGGACTAGTTTCTGGTTCTGTGGGTCTCTGATCCTATTCTCATTGCAGTATAAAAGCTGAGGTTAGCTTATCTTTATGAAGACATTAAATTCTTACTTATTTCTTACACATTTTAACTGAGGCCTTCGGTGTCACCAACTTTTGTTACCTGCCAAGTCTTTTTGGCACTCCTCCAAAATCCACTCACAACTCAAATGGCTCTGTCACCTATGATTCAGGAATGCTCATGTTTAAAGTGTCATGAAGCCTCCCCAAGAGATTCCACTTTCTCTCCATAACTGAAATCCAAGGAGGTACCAATCCAAAGTCATGTCTACTTAATAGTGTGTACTTATTTCCTGCTGTTCCTCAATATCAAGACTAGAGGTCTAATCTTGAAATTGTTCACTTTTCAGGATTGTGTTGGAATGTAGGGAAAGGGAATTGTACTGAGATAGAAGAAAAATATTATTTCATAATTAAATGGCAGGATTTTAGAATGGAGGCTTAATTAACATTTACAAAGCAACAAAGCAGTGAAATGATCTTTGACTGGCTTATTTTTTTGAAAGGCATTGTTTTACGCCTTGCTCAAATGAAATATTTCATATTTCCTTTCTTGGCATCAGGCTATTCAGGTTTAAAGCATTTGCAAATATTTAATCTTGTTTGTAAGGCACAGAAGTTTCATAAAGCTTAACAGAACCATGGCCTAACGGTTCAAAGCGCTGACCTTGGAGCAGGTTCAATACCAACTAAGCTGTGTATTGCTAGCTGTGGGACTTTGTATTAATTTTATGTAAATTTTGTACCTCAGTTTTCTCATTTTTAAAATGAGGATGGTGATGATAACAGTACTATCAATTTCACTGTAGCACTGAGTAGTAAGCACTTAAGTATTACTGTCATTATTATTAGATGGCATTTTCTTGGTTATTATCTCAGCAATAAACTGTGCCTGACTCTTCAAGTCTGTCACTCTTGCCTTGTTGAGAACTGAGATGCTTTCACGTGTTGAAGTTCACCTGCCAAGCTTATTCTTAACAGCATATTCATGGTTTTTGGATTGATCACAGTGAAACAACCGTAAAACAGCTTTGTTTCACCTCTCTGTTTTGGTTATCAGTGAAGGTAACTAGAATAAATACAATGGAAATGAAAATGTGTGGGTTTTGCAGCCCTTTTCACTGTTGCTTATTGGTGATGCCCCTGGTTCCCAGGCTGCAACTCTGAATGTGCAACAGAAGGGTGGGGAGATGGGTACTGTACCGGCTATGTCTTTTGCCTGTGGCAGTCTCCTGAGAGATCAGCTGAAACAAACTGTTTCTCTGACGCATGCCCTTCCTTTATGTCTCACAAACAGAAAAAATGATCTTTTGTATTAAAAAGTAATTATATCTGTTATTTCACCTCTATGCCCACAAAGGTCATTGATTTTTATACTAAATCCCATATTCTTTTTGGATGGTAGTTATGCATCTATTTTGATAATTTGTATTAAAATGCTCAACTATTTGGCTTAGATAAGACGTGACCTAAAAAAAAAAAATCTTCCTTTTGCCCTTAGGCAATATTATTGCTTCTCTAATATGCTAGCTCCCGACTTTGCCCCTTGACTACTTATGTGATTTTTATGCAATTCTGCATGAGGGAGGAGGTGGGAAACTGTGAATAAGAGAAGGCGTAAGTGGAAAACAGAACAGAAAAGGAGGGAAATGTTAGAGAGAAGGAGAATTATGCAGAAGAGGAGTTATACTGTAATTAATGTGTGGCAGGTCTTTTGTGAAGATGGATTGGGAGTGGTCTCAAGGTTGCCAGTGTTGGCCAGAGAACCTTGCTATAGGTAATCAACTTTCCTAGTCTAAAGAGAGCTCAAAAAGCTGCAGTTTATAACCAATGGAAACTCTAAAGCCTTTTACTTTGGCACAATTCCCAGGGAAGTGGATGAGGAGCCCACTGGCTATGAACACCATTCTGCGCAATTTGACACTTTTCATTTGGTAGAATTTTGTTGCCAAGGCTATTGCATCAAGTTACCGAAATCTTAGTGGATGTAAATTGTCTCATGTGTTACTTAGCCTGGCAAGAATTTAAAGGGCATGCCTTCTACTGAAAAGAAAGATTTAACTTTAACCCATTAAAGCAATAAGCTGCATTCTAAACCTTATGGAGAGAACGCACATGCTATATAGTTTGTATTCTGAGATAACAAAGTAACTTTTTTAACAACAAAAAAAATTTTGATGGAATCCTGGATCCTTCATTATGAAGTATGCCTACAATCAGGGGCATTTTTTAGGGATTAGGAATTTTATTTATATTTTTAAATCATTTTGTGTAGTTCCGTTTTGTAAAATGTGTGTGCAACTGAGCATTGCTTTTAACTAAATCCCAGAAGAGAAACAAATCAATGCTGACTTACAGAGGATGTAAACAAGGGTTTAATGTTTCCAAATCCTAAATGTTGGCAGAGTAAGGAGAGTAGTTAATAGAGCAATACTTTAGGGTTTATTAACCTACTAAAATGATTCAGGCATACAGAGGCTGCTTCTGTTTCTAAAACAGGATATTATTAACATGCTTCCTTTCTTCCCTTAGGCTGAAAATGCCCAAACCTTCAATTTCATTGTCATTCTCCTCTGACTCAAAGTCATCCAACACCAGACAGGCTGGCCATACAATGGAAGAAATGGCTAAGATCACCAAGAATCAACTGAGATAAACAGATGTTACAGGTGTGAATGTCTAGAGAGGAGGAACTCAATCCTGCTGCACATTAGAATTAGCTGGGGAAATTTTAGAACCTAGCCATGCTTGGCCCCAAGGCTCTAGGCGCAGAAATTGGTTTAGGATTGAGCCTATGGAACAGTACTACTTTTAAAAAGTTTTCCAAGTGATTCTACTGTGTACTCAAGTTTGAGACATAGTGGTTATTTAAGATGAAAAACATGAAAAGATAAACTTGAACTGGAGAGAACTGAGGTTCAGTTACAGGTAGGTTACAAGTTACTATACATCAGTTATTACATTTAGGTCACAAAAATAAACAAAATTAATATTTTAGAAGCATTTTAGTGATACTCCCTGCTTTCATCCTCTCTCTTGTCAGCATAGCCACTTGAACTTTCGAAAAAGGAAACGTAACTACAACAGCCTTGTTCATGGCTTCAGGGGAAAACACTGCTAGGACCCTGAGTTCCCTGCCCACCATGCCAGCCCTGGAGCTTGGGTGGCCCAGGATCCTTTTGCCATTCTGAAATAGAAACCATGGATGGGGATATGGTGTATTTCCAAACCTTTTACCAGAGAGCATTTCCAAATATCTTTCACCCAGTATTCTGGCAACTAAACAATTCAGGAAAAGAAACCCTAACTCAAAAACCAAACAAAAGAAAAGAGAGCACATATATACCTTTTCATTTGACTACACAGCAATAACTTAATCTCCGGTATCAGGTATTTGCTTTCCTTTCCATTCCCACTTTATCACCTCACCTTCCTCACTTCCTTACACTATCACAAGGACCTCCTTGCTTTTCATCCGGCTCTGGTATCTTACCCCTAACTCAGCTTGTGAATTGCTACAGATTAATCTTCTTACTCAAAGTACATAGCACTTGTATAAAACTCATGGTTTAGCTACACATTATGGTGTTTTGAATCACAAGAGTGTTTTTAATATATAAGCACAAGCTTTATTAACTGCAAAAATTCAATATACATTTGTTTATAAAGAAAGGTTTCTGTTTAAGCATCAATTTTCCATTAAGATAATTAGTTTTTATCTGTGGAATCTTCAATGGGGAAAAATCAATCATTTCTATTTTAACCCACTCACAAAAAGAAGTAAGTCCTGAGACAACTGTGGGCTTCATAGTCATCGAAAGAGCCATAGGATCGCAAATATCCTACCCCAAGGTCCTAGGACTTCACACCTAAATTTACTTATTTTTAGCTCTTGTGTCTCCTTTAAATATGACATTTTAAAATAGCAACACAGAAAGCTGCAGGCTAAAACTGTAACTTGTAAACCTGTTGGAACAAATTCATCCCTCACATTAAGGGAAACTAAATTACATATTCATCTCCCCCAAATTGTTTCCTCACAAGTAATCAAGCTTATCTGTGACCCAATTTTAGTTGTTCATGAGTAGGGGGTGGGGTTCCATAAACTCACGTGGTGGAAACACTTGAAAGATTTATGAGCCTGTAAATGGGTGCTAGCCATTTCAAGTAAATACAGGCCAAACCAAACTCTTAGCTGTCTGCATTTAGCCTTGATTACAGGAGTTACACAAATAAGACTACAAATGTCTCTAGAACTTAGAAAATTGCTTAGACGCTTTTTTTTTTTCCCCCAGAAACCTTAAAGCACAGGGAGTAGGTAACCTACTGAGCCTTGGAATCACATCTTTTACTGAAATATTTTTTTCCTGCAGCAAAAAGCCATAGAGAATTTTTGGAGCTCATATTAAACTCTCCCTGATGATAAATTTAGTGGTCTCACCACTTGGGCTCCACTGACACTCTGAGCAGCTGGATGTACCTAAGCCTAAGTCTGGATTTAGCACAAATACTAGGTTTCCTCAGTTATAAATTCTACTCATGAAGATCTGTCATCACAGATCCTAGATTACATTGATAAATCCACTGGATAGCATCTGCTACAATTGAATCTGGCAGATCAAGCTAGAAGAAAAATAATGATTATGCTATTTTAACTAGTTCAAAATAAAATTGTTTGGAGGACTGTGATTAGTAACTATATCAGGTATTCCACTGTGTTTTTTCAATTTCAAAAAGTTTTCAAGTTGCATGCTCTATTATTTGTTTGTATGATTTTAGAATCTGTGTCACTATATTGATACTCTCAATTGCCACCTTTCTTGACTGAAGACTATGCTAATATGGTGCTGACCCATTCTTACAGGCAGGCAATCAGTTACAAGTTGACGGTCATTGGCTGTTTCTCTGATGTATGATATCTTTGCTCACACGAAGCAGCTAGATCTGAATTCCAAATGTTACAGCTGTTCCAGATGCAGACATTATGATGCCTTCTATCTAGGCACCAGTCTTCTTTTGAAACAGAGTTCATATCTGCCTAGGTATTTTCTCAAAAGCCAGGACAAGGATCACTGTGTGTCTGTGTCACACCAGATACAATAATTTAGGCATGCAATCACACTGTATCTACCACTGCTATCCTTTCAGGATAGCCAGATACCTCTATTTGCACTTCCTTGGTAAAGATTCACATGAAAGCTGATGAGATGAGACAGGACTATTTCACACAGGAAATGTGGAAGATAAGCAGTCTCTAACCTGGTTCACTGAGTGGGCTTAATTAGGTCTCTTATTCTTTTATGGGCACAGAAATTATTAGTCTCAGCTTTGATTTCTCCACCTAATATAAATAAAGCTGAGCTCATTAAACCATTTGATCTGTTTCCAGCCTCTCAAATTGGATTTTCTGTACTTAACTTTGTAAATACAACATCGTGAGGAAATTGAGAGAAAAATAATACCACCAAGGGAAAGACAGTAGGCGAGGCCTCGTTTAGAATTCAAGTCATATCTTACTTGCTAGTAAGTGAAAATGACAACCTAATGCCATTTTACATTATAGCTCTTCAAAAATATCATTTGTGACAGTTGTTATTGACATTCTAGAAATGACACAAAAATGAGGTTAGATAAAATATTTTCCTTTAGTAATTCAAAGTTCCAACAATAAGTTAACTGACTTTAAATAACTGCTCTTAGGGATCCAAAGCATTGGTTTGTGTCTGTTTCTGATACGGAAATATTTGCTTTAATTTCTATTGAAATTTGAAAACATATAAAAAGGGATTAAGAGAAAAAGTAAACCCTCATTTACATATTAGCAAACTGGGAATGAATAAGCTTGAAAGTATTCAAACTTAAACATATTTCAAATGAAATGACATTCAACTAAAATACTTATTTTATTTGAATTGTGTACAGGTAGCACAAGAACTAACTTGTACTCAAAGTCAGTACCCCTTAAATAATATTTCAAAGATTTAGACGTCAAAGCAGTGGTATTCAGTAGGCTTAATATCCTTTAAAATGTCTTCTGCTGGTTCATTCCTCTTTCAGTGGCTTCCTAGTGTCTCAGTTTCTATGAGGCTCCCATGCCTTCCAACTGAGATGACGGCACATTCTTCAGCTTTAAAGATGTCTTGATGGATGTGAACAATGGCAGTGGGTCTTTCACACATGCTTAGCTCTGTCTCACAGTCTGCAAATGCTGGAATGGATTCCAGGCAATAGTGTGATTGGAAGAACACAGACAGTTCAGAGTCAAAGACCTGACTCTGTCATTTCTTAGTTATGTAACCTGGTGCAAATCATTAAGGTACCTAAGTTCTACTCTTGACCTGCAAATTTAAGACAATAAGACTTCATCTGTTATGAGAATCAAGTGAGATAATGTACATGAAAGTATTTTCTAAAATGAAAAGTCATATGTAAATGGAAGCTATCTGGCAAATTCTTTTTTCTGTGATCAGCTGATTAAACAATGCGGGCCAGTGAGTATGTCAGCACTAAGAAAGTTACATAGTTCAGAGGGTTGAGAAATAGAACTGGACACATGTTGGATTCCTAGCCCTACTCTTTAGGATCAAGGCCAGCTTACAAAACCATACACCAGTGGTAGCCTGACAAAAACAATTGCTGGGACTTACTCAGAAATAATGTAAACCAGTTAACTTTATACAGATAGGAGCATCATTTGCCATCCATGGGGAAGAAATCATAGTCAATATGCCATAACTATAAGCCTTAAAAATTAAAGTTAGAAACATTATATTTCTTCTAAAACTTTCTTAAACATGACATACTTTGATCACTAAGGCTTAGACAGGCCCAATTATTGGGTGAAAATTTTAGCATTCTAGCTGCTCAAATAATTATACAGGGAGAAAGCATGAGACCTGGGGGTGTAAGAGAGACAGAGAGTAGGAAATAGTTAAACAAGTGAAGGAAAAAATTTTCTGCACCAGAAGAATTCGATTTCACTATACATATATTTAAATAATCATAGTGAATCTGAAGAGCTAACAAGATGTGAAGAAATAGAAAATAATCATTTTTTTAAGGGTCGTGTGCTCAGATAGCAGTATTTTCACTAACAACCAATTTATCTGAATGACATCTATCACCAAAATCCTGGGAATTTAAGGATTAAAAAATAATTGTAAAACAGTTTCCAAATTATCAGACTTCTATGAAAAAAAGAGGTATCAAGTGGCATCATATCCAATTTTTTTTTCCCACAGAAGAGAAATAACCAAGTAAATTAATGGTACAGCAGATCTGTTACTGTTAGTCAAGGGCAAGAAGAGTTGTCTTAATGTTGGTCTCACTTTGCACTAAAGTATAACACACTTATCAAATAGTATAAGTCTTAAGGCAAGAAAAAGTGGTTAAAGGTGTTCTGGCCAAAATGACCATCCATACCAGATTAAAGTAGACAACAATCACAAGGGTGAATGCACAAAAAGCCCACTGCTACTTTCCTTACTACTTACTAATTATGGTGTACCTGTGTAACAGACATAGATGCCAGTTGCCAGTATGACATTTATTCCTTGTTCTTCTGGTAACAGCACTTTAGAATTTCCTTTGAAATCCATGTGATTTCATCATAACTGACCTCATTCTTCCCTGCTCTTGCTCCAGCCATGGGCATATGACCTGGACAATCAATGTTATCTGCTCTCCTATCCACAGTGATAAGTTCAGGGGTGAATATTGAATCCATGCACCCAACAGGACTCCTATTTAGAACTTCTGCTGGAACTGTTGAAAAGAGAAACTATCTTTCTTCTGGACTGGTAGGCTGAAAGGATGAGAACCTGAAGCCACCAGTCATTGTCTTGCCACCCTGAGGGATGCATCTTACAGTGATGAAATGACTGATTTCTATAACATCGGCTCAACACCTAGATGGTGAAAGTCAGAATGCTGTGACATCTTGAACCTCTGAATTCAGCAATGATTGAAGCCAGTCATTCACAGACAACTTATTTAAGCTTTAAGGCTTAAGCCATGGCAGTTTACATCGGATTTCTGTCATTTGTATTAACATGAATCCCAAGTTTGCTTCATAAAATGTAGGTATATTTATTTACTGAATCAGTATAACTCTGCTTTAAAGACAGCTTCACAAAGGAATCCAAATGTGACTAACAAAAGGATTTAAGATTAATTTCTTACTTTATTTGTATGAATGTCCAGTTGCATTTTCCCCTTTAGCTGACTTACAGCAAACATGGTATGCAAGACTTACAAGTTTCTTCTTTCTAGAAAGGCAAAAGTTGCCTTTCACACCTAAGAACTCAAAGCAAACACTACTTGAGGTCATAAATCTACTACTACTTGAGTAACATAAATCTCAGCTTTTCTTTCAACACCTCTCTTGAAGAGGCTCTGCCAAAACCTCTCTCCCACTATGCTGCTATGTAAATCTCCCATATCCAGTTTACTAAAGGCATCTCCCAAGGAATCTCTGGCAGGTCCCAGGACAGCAGAGGGAACTATTTGAGAAATTCATCTGGTGATGAGCTGTCTGGAGCTTCAGTTAACTTCACATACTTAAGGGCAGGGAGAATTGCAGTCTAGGAAGACCACCTGGGATTGCCTGTAGGCCATTCATCTTTCAGAACTGACAAGGTCAGAAGAGAAAAGATGCTCAGAGACTTTCAGAAAAGGTATTTCTTTCCCTTTCAGAACCAGGTTCTTTATTAGGTCTCTGTATATTGTTTTCTTTTTCTAAGTGAATATAGAAGATCCAGCATGTACTTGTTAAAAACATAGTAGGGTAGACTATGAATACTCTCAATATATTTGTTTTACATTCTTCCAGAATATCATATATACTTTATACTGCTGAATATATAAAATTATAGTTTTCTGT